>NW_026690971.1:1279727-1599659 GCF_020826845.1 Diceros bicornis minor | reverse complement strand
TCTAGTAAGGATCACATAATTTCTAACAAAGTTTTGACACAGATTCCCAATTCGGGCATTCAGAACATATAGCACGTTGCTGTAAGCAAGCACATTCTCATTCAACGTTGCAAGTTACTATGTAGGAACAAGTTTGTATAGGTATTTCAAAGATGCCCAGAACGGAGCTAAACTTGGCATGTCTCCAACTCCTAGAAATAACTTCATGCCCCATCTCCCTTACTTCCAGCTAGTAAGGATCACATAATTCCTAACAAAGTTTTGACACAGATTCCCAATTCGGGCATTCAGAACATATAGCACGTTGCTGTAAGCAAGCACATTCTCATTCAAAGTTGCAAGTTACTATGTAGGAACAAGTTTGTATAGGTATTTCAAAGATGCCCAGAACTGAGCTAAACTTGGTATGTCTCCAACTCCTAGAAATAACTTCATGCCCCATCTCCCTTACTTCCAGCTAGTAAGGATCACATAATTCCTAACAAAGTTTTGACACAGATTACCAATTCGGGCATTCAGAACATATAGCACGTTGCTGTAAGCAAGCACATTCTCATTCAAAGCTGCAAGTTACTATGTAGGAACAAGTTTGTATAGGTATTTCAAAGATGCCCAGAACTGAGCTAAACTTGGTATGTCTCCAACTCCTAGAAATAGCTTCATGCCCCATCTCACTTACTTCCAGCTAGTAAGGATCACATAATTCCTAACAAAGTTTTGACACAGATTCCCAATTCGGGCATTCAGAACATATAGCACGTTGCTGTAAACAAGCACATTCTCATTCAAAGTTGCAAGTTACTATGTAGTAACAAGTTTGTATAGGTATTTCAAAGATGCCCAGAACTGAGCTAAACGTTGTATGTCTCCAACTCCTAGAAATAACTTCATGCCCCATCTCCCTTACTTCCACCTAGTAATGATCACATAATTCCTAACAAAGTTTTGACACAGATTCCCAATTCGGGCATTCAGAACATATAGCACGTTGCTGTAAGCAAGCACATTCTCATTCAAAGTTGCAAGTTACTATGTAGGAACAAGTTTGTATAGGTATTTCAAAGATGCCCAGAACTGAGCTAAACTTGGTATGTCTCCAACTCCTAGAAATAACTTCATGCCCCATCTCCCTTACTTCCAGCTAGTAAGGATCACATAATTCCTAACAATGTTTTGACACAGATTCCCAATTCGGGCATTCAGAACATATAGCACGTTGCTGTAAGCAAGCACATTCTCAATCAAAGTTGCAAGTTACTATGTAGGAACAAGTTTGCATAGGTATTTCAAAGATGCCCAGAACTGAGCTAAACGTTGTATGTCTCCAACTCCTAGAAATAAATTCATGCTCTATGTCCCTTACTTCCAGCTAGTAAGGATCACATAATTTCTAACAAAGTTTTGACACAGATTCCCAATTCGGGCATTCAGAACATATAGCACGTTGCTGTAAGCAAGCACATTCTCCTTCAAAGTTGCAAGTTACTATGTAGGAACAAGTTTGTATAGGTATTTCAAAGATGCCCAGAACTGAGCTAAACGTTGTATGTCTCCAACTCCTAGAAATAACTTCATGCCCCATCTCCCTTACTTCCAGCTGGTAAGGATCACATAATTCCTAACAAACTTTTGACACAGATTCCCAATTCGGGAATTCAGAACATATAGCACGCTGCTGTAAGCAAGCACATTCTCATTCAAAGTTGCAAGTTACTATGTAGGAACAAGTTTGTATAGTTATTTCAAAGATGCCCAGAACTGAGCTAAACGTTGTATGTCTCCAACTCCTAGAAATAACTTCATGCCCCATCTCCCTTACTTCCAGCTAGTAAGGATCACATAATTCCTAACAAAGTTTTGACACAGATTCCCAATTCGGGCATTCAGAACATATAGCACGTTGCTGTAAGCAAGCACATTCTCATTCAAAGTTGCAAGTTACTATGTAGGAACAAGTTTGTATAGGTATTTCAAAGATGCCCAGAACTGAGCTAAACTTGGTATGTCTCCAACTCCTAGAAATAACTTCATGCCCCATCTCCCTTACTTCCAGCTAGTAAGGATCACATAATTTCTAACAAAGTTTTGACACAGATTCCCAATTCGGGCATTCAGAACATATAGCACGTTGCTGTAAGCAAGCACATTCTCATTCAAAGTTGCAAGTTACTATGTAGGAACAAGTTTGTATAGGTATTTCAAAGATGCCCAGAACGGAGCAAAACTTGGCATGTCTCCAACTCCTAGAAATAACTTCATGCCCCATCTCCCTTACTTCCAGCTAGTAAGGATCACATAATTCCTAACAAAGTTTTGACACAGATTCCCAATTCGGGCATTCAGAACATATAGCACGTTGCTGTAAGCAAGCACATTCTCATTCAAAGTTGCAAGTTACTATGTAGGAACAAGTTTGTATAGGTATTTCAAAGATGCCCAGAACGGAGCTAAACTTGGCATGTCTCCAACTCCTAGAAATAACTTCATGCCCCATCTCCCTTACTTCCAGCTAGTAAGGATCACATAATTCCTAACAAAGTTTTGACACAGATTCCCAATTCGGGCATTCAGAACATATAGCACGTTGCTGTAAGCAAGCACATTCTCATTCAAAGTTGCAAGTTACTATGTAGGAACAAGTTTGTATAGGTATTTCAAAGATGCCCAGAACTGAGCTAAACTTGGTATGTCTCCAACTCCTAGAAATAACTTCATGCCCCATCTCCCTTACTTCCAGCTAGTAAGGATCACATAATTCCTAAGAAAGTTTTGACACAGATTCCCAATTCGGGCATTCAGAACATATAGCACGTTGCTGTAAGCAAGCACATTCTCATTCAAAGTTGCAAGTTACTATGTAGGAACAAGTTTGTATAGGTATTTCAAAGATGCCCAGAACTGAGCTAAACTTGGTATGTCTCCAACTCCTACAAATAGCTTCATGCCCCATCTCACTTACTTCCAGCTAGTAAGGATCACATAATTCCTAAGAAAGTTTTGACACAGATTCCCAATTCGGGCATTCAGAACATATAGCACGTTACTGTAAACAAGCACATTCTCATTCAAAGTTGCAAGTTACTATGTAGGAACAAGTTTGTATAGGTATTTCAAAGATGCCCAGAACTGAGCTAAACGTTGTATGTCTCCAACTCCTAGAAATAACTTCATGCCCCATCTCCCTTACTTCCACCTAGTAATGATCACATAATTCCTAACAAAGTTTTGACACAGATTCCCAATTCGGGCATTCAGAACATATAGCACGTTGCTGTAAGCAAGCACATTCTCAATCAAAGTTGCAAGTTACTATGTAGGAACAAGTTTGCATAGGTATTTCAAAGATGCCCAGAACTGAGCTAAACGTTGTATGTCTCCAACTCCTAGAAATAAATTCATGCTCTATGTCCCTTACTTCCAGCTAGTAAGGATCACATAATTTCTAACAAAGTTTTGACACAGATTCCCAATTCGGGCATTCAGAACATATAGCACGTTGCTGTAAGCAAGCACATTCTCCTTCAAAGTTGCAAGTTACTATGTAGGAACAAGTTTGTATAGGTATTTCAAAGATGCCCAGAACTGAGCTAAACGTTGTATGTCTCCAACTCCTAGAAATAACTTCATGCCCCATCTCCCTTACTTCCAGCTGGTAAGGATCACATAATTCCTAACAAACTTTTGACACAGATTCCCAATTCGGGAATTCAGAACATATAGCACGCTGCTGTAAGCAAGCACATTCTCATTCAAAGTTGCAAGTTACTATGTAGGAACAAGTTTGTATAGTTATTTCAAAGATGCCCAGAACTGAGCTAAACGTTGTATGTCTCCAACTCCTAGAAATAACTTCATGCCCCATCTCCCTTACTTCCAGCTAGTAAGGATCACATAATTCCTAACAAAGTTTTGACACAGATTCCCAATTCGGGCATTCAGAACATATAGCACGTTGCTGTAAGCAAGCACATTCTCATTCAAAGTTGCAAGTTACTATGTAGGAACAAGTTTGTATAGGTATTTCAAAGATGCCCAGAACTGAGCTAAACTTGGTATGTCTCCAACTCCTAGAAATAACTTCATGCCCCATCTCCCTTACTTCCAGCTAGTAAGGATCACATAATTTCTAACAAAGTTTTGACACAGATTCCCAATTCGGGCATTCAGAACATATAGCACGTTGCTGTAAGCAAGCACATTCTCATTCAAAGTTGCAAGTTACTATGTAGGAACAAGTTTGTATAGGTATTTCAAAGATGCCCAGAACGGAGCAAAACTTGGCATGTCTCCAACTCCTAGAAATAACTTCATGCCCCATCTCCCTTACTTCCAGCTAGTAAGGATCACATAATTCCTAACAAAGTTTTGACACAGATTCCCAATTCGGGCATTCAGAACATATAGCACGTTGCTGTAAGCAAGCACATTCTCATTCAAAGTTGCAAGTTACTATGTAGGAACAAGTTTGTATAGGTATTTCAAAGATGCCCAGAACGGAGCTAAACTTGGCATGTCTCCAACTCCTAGAAATAACTTCATGCCCCATCTCCCTTACTTCCAGCTAGTAAGGATCACATAATTCCTAACAAAGTTTTGACACAGATTCCCAATTCGGGCATTCAGAACATATAGCACGTTGCTGTAAGCAAGCACATTCTCATTCAAAGTTGCAAGTTACTATGTAGGAACAAGTTTGTATAGGTATTTCAAAGATGCCCAGAACTGAGCTAAACTTGGTATGTCTCCAACTCCTAGAAATAACTTCATGCCCCATCTCCCTTACTTCCAGCTAGTAAGGATCACATAATTCCTAAGAAAGTTTTGACACAGATTCCCAATTCGGGCATTCAGAACATATAGCACGTTGCTGTAAGCAAGCACATTCTCATTCAAAGTTGCAAGTTACTATGTAGGAACAAGTTTGTATAGGTATTTCAAAGATGCCCAGAACTGAGCTAAACTTGGTATGTCTCCAACTCCTACAAATAGCTTCATGCCCCATCTCACTTACTTCCAGCTAGTAAGGATCACATAATTCCTAAGAAAGTTTTGACACAGATTCCCAATTCGGGCATTCAGAACATATAGCACGTTACTGTAAACAAGCACATTCTCATTCAAAGTTGCAAGTTACTATGTAGGAACAAGTTTGTATAGGTATTTCAAAGATGCCCAGAACTGAGCTAAACGTTGTATGTCTCCAACTCCTAGAAATAACTTCATGCCCCATCTCCCTTACTTCCACCTAGTAATGATCACATAATTCCTAACAAAGTTTTGACACAGATTCCCAATTCGGGCATTCAGAACATATAGCACGTTGCTGTAAGCAAGCACATTCTCATTCAAAGTTGCAAGTTACTATGTAGGAACAAGTTTGTATAAGTATTTCAAAGATGCCCAGACTTGAGCTAAACTTTGTATGTCTCCAACTCCTAGAAATAACTACATGCCCCATCTCCCTTACTTCCAGCTAGTAAGGATCACATAATTCCTAATAATGTTTTGACACAGATTCCCAATTCGGGCATTCAGAACATCTAGCACGTTGCTGTAAGCAAGCACATTCTCATTCAAAGTTGCAAGTTACTATGTAGGAACAAGTTTGTATAGGTATTTCAAAGATGCCCAGAACTGAGCTAAACGTTGTATGTCTCCAACGCCTAGAAATAACTTCATGACCGATCTCACTTACTTCCAGCTAGTAAGGATCACATAATTCCTAACAAAGTTTTGACACAGATTCCCAATTCGGGCATTCAGAACATATAGCACGTTGCTGTAAGCAAGCACATTCTCATTCAAAGTTGCAAGTTACTATGTAGGAACAAGTTTGTATAGGTATTTCAAAGATGCCCAGAAGTGAGCTAAACTTTGTATGTGTCCAACTCCTAGAAATAACTTCATGCCCCATCTCCCTTACTTCCAGCTAGTAAGGATCACATAATTCCTAACAAAGTTTTGACACAGATTCCAAATTCGGGCATTCAGAACATATAGCACGTTGCTGTAAGCAAGCACATTCTCATTCAAAGTTGCAAGTTACTATGTAGGAACAAGTTTGTATAGGTATTTCAAAGATGCCCAGAACTGAGCTAAACTTGGTATGTGTCAAACTCCTAGAAATAACATCATGCCCCATCTCACTTACTTCCAGCTAGTAAGGATCACATAATTCCTAACAAAGTTTTGACACAGATTCCCAATTCGGGCATTCAGAACAGATAGCACGTTGCTGTAAGCAAGCACATTCTCATTCAAAGTTGCAAGTTACTATGTAGGAACAAGTTTGTATAGGTATTTCAAAGATGCCCAGAACTGAGCTAAACTTGGTATGTCTCCAACTCCTAGAAATAACTTCATGCCCCATCTCCCTTACTTCCAGCTAGTAAGGATCACATAATTCCTAAGAAAGTTTTGACACAGATTCCCAATTCGGGCATTCAGAACATATAGCACGTTGCTGTAAGCAAGCACATTCTCATTCAAAGTTGCAAGTTACTATGTAGGAACAAGTTTGTATAGGTATTTCAAAGATGCCCAGAACTGAGCTAAACTTGGTATGTCTCCAACTCCTACAAATAGCTTCATGCCCCATCTCACTTACTTCCAGCTAGTAAGGATCACATAATTCCTAAGAAAGTTTTGACACAGATTCCCAATTCGGGCATTCAGAACATATAGCACGTTACTGTAAACAAGCACATTCTCATTCAAAGTTGCAAGTTACTATGTAGGAACAAGTTTGTATAGGTATTTCAAAGATGCCCAGAACTGAGCTAAACGTTGTATGTCTCCAACTCCTAGAAATAACTTCATGCCCCATCTCCCTTACTTCCACCTAGTAATGATCACATAATTCCTAACAAAGTTTTGACACAGATTCCCAATTCGGGCATTCAGAACATATAGCACGTTGCTGTAAGCAAGCACATTCTCAATCAAAGTTGCAAGTTACTATGTAGGAACAAGTTTGCATAGGTATTTCAAAGATGCCCAGAACTGAGCTAAACGTTGTATGTCTCCAACTCCTAGAAATAAATTCATGCTCTATGTCCCTTACTTCCAGCTAGTAAGGATCACATAATTTCTAACAAAGTTTTGACACAGATTCCCAATTCGGGCATTCAGAACATATAGCACGTTGCTGTAAGCAAGCACATTCTCCTTCAAAGTTGCAAGTTACTATGTAGGAACAAGTTTGTATAGGTATTTCAAAGATGCCCAGAACTGAGCTAAACGTTGTATGTCTCCAACTCCTAGAAATAACTTCATGCCCCATCTCCCTTACTTCCAGCTGGTAAGGATCACATAATTCCTAACAAACTTTTGACACAGATTCCCAATTCGGGAATTCAGAACATATAGCACGCTGCTGTAAGCAAGCACATTCTCATTCAAAGTTGCAAGTTACTATGTAGGAACAAGTTTGTATAGTTATTTCAAAGATGCCCAGAACTGAGCTAAACGTTGTATGTCTCCAACTCCTAGAAATAACTTCATGCCCCATCTCCCTTACTTCCAGCTAGTAAGGATCACATAATTCCTAACAAAGTTTTGACACAGATTCCCAATTCGGGCATTCAGAACATATAGCACGTTGCTGTAAGCAAGCACATTCTCATTCAAAGTTGCAAGTTACTATGTAGGAACAAGTTTGTATAGGTATTTCAAAGATGCCCAGAACTGAGCTAAACTTGGTATGTCTCCAACTCCTAGAAATAACTTCATGCCCCATCTCCCTTACTTCCAGCTAGTAAGGATCACATAATTTCTAACAAAGTTTTGACACAGATTCCCAATTCGGGCATTCAGAACATATAGCACGTTGCTGTAAGCAAGCACATTCTCATTCAAAGTTGCAAGTTACTATGTAGGAACAAGTTTGTATAGGTATTTCAAAGATGCCCAGAACGGAGCAAAACTTGGCATGTCTCCAACTCCTAGAAATAACTTCATGCCCCATCTCCCTTACTTCCAGCTAGTAAGGATCACATAATTCCTAACAAAGTTTTGACACAGATTCCCAATTCGGGCATTCAGAACATATAGCACGTTGCTGTAAGCAAGCACATTCTCATTCAAAGTTGCAAGTTACTATGTAGGAACAAGTTTGTATAGGTATTTCAAAGATGCCCAGAACGGAGCTAAACTTGGCATGTCTCCAACTCCTAGAAATAACTTCATGCCCCATCTCCCTTACTTCCAGCTAGTAAGGATCACATAATTCCTAACAAAGTTTTGACACAGATTCCCAATTCGGGCATTCAGAACATATAGCACGTTGCTGTAAGCAAGCACATTCTCATTCAAAGTTGCAAGTTACTATGTAGGAACAAGTTTGTATAGGTATTTCAAAGATGCCCAGAACTGAGCTAAACTTGGTATGTCTCCAACTCCTAGAAATAACTTCATGCCCCATCTCCCTTACTTCCAGCTAGTAAGGATCACATAATTCCTAAGAAAGTTTTGACACAGATTCCCAATTCGGGCATTCAGAACATATAGCACGTTGCTGTAAGCAAGCACATTCTCATTCAAAGTTGCAAGTTACTATGTAGGAACAAGTTTGTATAGGTATTTCAAAGATGCCCAGAACTGAGCTAAACTTGGTATGTCTCCAACTCCTACAAATAGCTTCATGCCCCATCTCACTTACTTCCAGCTAGTAAGGATCACATAATTCCTAAGAAAGTTTTGACACAGATTCCCAATTCGGGCATTCAGAACATATAGCACGTTACTGTAAACAAGCACATTCTCATTCAAAGTTGCAAGTTACTATGTAGGAACAAGTTTGTATAGGTATTTCAAAGATGCCCAGAACTGAGCTAAACGTTGTATGTCTCCAACTCCTAGAAATAACTTCATGCCCCATCTCCCTTACTTCCACCTAGTAATGATCACATAATTCCTAACAAAGTTTTGACACAGATTCCCAATTCGGGCATTCAGAACATATAGCACGTTGCTGTAAGCAAGCACATTCTCATTCAAAGTTGCAAGTTACTATGTAGGAACAAGTTTGTATAAGTATTTCAAAGATGCCCAGACTTGAGCTAAACTTTGTATGTCTCCAACTCCTAGAAATAACTACATGCCCCATCTCCCTTACTTCCAGCTAGTAAGGATCACATAATTCCTAATAATGTTTTGACACAGATTCCCAATTCGGGCATTCAGAACATCTAGCACGTTGCTGTAAGCAAGCACATTCTCATTCAAAGTTGCAAGTTACTATGTAGGAACAAGTTTGTATAGGTATTTCAAAGATGCCCAGAACTGAGCTAAACGTTGTATGTCTCCAACGCCTAGAAATAACTTCATGACCGATCTCACTTACTTCCAGCTAGTAAGGATCACATAATTCCTAACAAAGTTTTGACACAGATTCCCAATTCGGGCATTCAGAACATATAGCACGTTGCTGTAAGCAAGCACATTCTCATTCAAAGTTGCAAGTTACTATGTAGGAACAAGTTTGTATAGGTATTTCAAAGATGCCCAGAAGTGAGCTAAACTTTGTATGTGTCCAACTCCTAGAAATAACTTCATGCCCCATCTCCCTTACTTCCAGCTAGTAAGGATCACATAATTCCTAACAAAGTTTTGACACAGATTCCAAATTCGGGCATTCAGAACATATAGCACGTTGCTGTAAGCAAGCACATTCTCATTCAAAGTTGCAAGTTACTATGTAGGAACAAGTTTGTATAGGTATTTCAAAGATGCCCAGAACTGAGCTAAACTTGGTATGTGTCAAACTCCTAGAAATAACATCATGCCCCATCTCACTTACTTCCAGCTAGTAAGGATCACATAATTCCTAACAAAGTTTTGACACAGATTCCCAATTCGGGCATTCAGAACAGATAGCACGTTGCTGTAAGCAAGCACATTCTCATTCAAAGTTGCAAGTTACTATGTAGGAACAAGTTTGTATAGGTATTTCAAAGATGCCCAGAACTGAGCTAAACTTGGTATGTCTCCAACTCCTAGAAATAACTTCATGCCCCATCTCCCTTACTTCCAGCTAGTAAGGATCACATAATTCCTAACAAAGTTTCGACACAGATCCCCAATTCGGGCATTCAGAACATGTAGCACGTTGCTGTAAGCAAGCACATTCTCATTCAAAGTTGCAAGTTACTATGTAGGAACAAGTTTGTATAGGTATTTCAAAGATGCCCAGAACTGAGCTAAACTTGGTATGTCTCCAACTCCTAGAAATAGCTTCATGCCCCATCTCCCTTACTTCCAGCTAGTAAGGATCACATAATTCCTAACAAAGTTTTGACACAGATTCCCAATTCGGGCATTCAGAACAAATAGCACGTTGCTGTAAGCAAGCATATTCTCATTCAAAGTTGCAAGTTACTATGTAGGAACAAGTTTGTATAGGTATTTCAAAGATGCCCAGAACTGAGCTAAACTTGGTATGTGTCCAACTCCTAGAAATCACTTCATGCCCCATCTCCCTTACTTCCAGCTAGTAAGGATCACATAATTCCTAACAAAGTTTTGACACAGATTCCCAAATCGGGCATTCAGAACATATAGCACGTTGCTGTAAGCAAGCACATTTTCATTCAAAGTTGCAAGTTACTATGTAGGAACAAGTTTGTATAGGTATTTCAAAGATGCCCAGAGCTGAGCAAAAGTGGGTATGTCTCAAACTCCTAGAAATAACTTCATGCCCCATCTCCCTTACTTCCAGCTAGTAAGGATCACATAATTATTAACAAAGTTTTGACACAGATTCCCAATTCGGGCAATCAGAACATATAGCACGTTGCTGTAAGCAAGCACATTCTCATTCAAAGTTGCAAGTTACTATGTAGGAACAAGTTTGTATAGGTATTTCAAAGATGCCCAGAACTGAGCTAAACTTGGTATGACTCCAACTCCTAGAAATAACTTCATACCCCGTCTCCCTTACTTCCAGCTAGTAAGGATCACATAATTCCTAACAAAGTTTTGACACAGATTCCCAATTCGGGCATTAGGAACATATAGCACGTTGCTGTAAGCAAGCACATTCTCATTCAAAGTTGCAAGTTACTATGTAGGAACAAGTTTGTATAGGACTTTCAAAGATGCCCAGAACTGAGCTAAAGTGGGTATGTCTCCAACTCCTAGAAATAACTTCATGCCCCATCTCCCTTACTTCCATCTAGTAAGGATCACATTATTTCTAACAAAGTTTTGACACATATTCCCAATTCGGGCATTCAGAACATATAGCACGTTGTTGTATGCAAGCACATTCTCATTCAAAGTTTCAAGTTACTATGTAGGAACAAGTTTGTATAGGTATTTCAAAGATGCCCAGAACTGAGCTAAACTTGGTATGTCTCCACCTCCTAGAACTAACTTCATGCCCCATCTCCCTTACTTCCAGCTAGTAAGGATGACATAATTTCTAACAAAGTTTTGACACAGATTCCCAATTCGGGCATTCAGAACATATAGCACGTTGCTGTAAGCAAGCACATTCTCATTCAAAGGTGCAAGTTACTATGTAGGAACAAGTTTGTATAGGTATTTCAAAGATGCCCAGAACTGAGCTAAACTTGGTATGTCTCCAACTCCTAGAAATAACTTCATGCCCCATCTCCCTTACTTCCAGCTAGTAAGGATCACATAATTCCTAACAAAGTTTTGACGCAGATTCCAAATTCGGGCATTCAGAACATATAGCACGTTGCTGTAAGCAAGCACATTCTCATTCAAAGTTGCAAGTTCCTATGTAGGAACAAGTTTGTATAGGTATTTCAAAGATGCCCAGAACTGAGCTAAACTTGGTATGTGTCCAACTCTTAGAAATAACATCATGCCCCATCTCCCTTACTTCCAGCTAGTAAGGATCACATAATTCCTAACAAAGTTTTGACACAGATTCCCAATTCGGGCATTCAGAACATATAGCACGTTGCTGTAAGCAAGCACATTCTCATTCAAAGTTGCAAGTTACTATGTAGGAACAAGTTTGTATAGGTATTTCAAAGATGCCCAGAACTGAGCTAAACTTGGTATGTCTCCAACTCCTAGAAATAACTTCATGCCCCATCTCCCTTACTTCCAGCTAGTAAGGATCACATAATTCCTAACAAAGTTTTGACACAGATTCCAAATTCGGGCATTCAGAACATATAGCACGTTGCTGTAAGCAAGCACATTCTCATACAAAGTTGCAAGTTACTATGTAGGAACAAGTTTGTATAGGTATTTCAAAGATGCCCAGAACTGAGCTAAACGTTGTATGTCTCCAACGCCTAGAAATAACTTCATGACCGATCTCCCTTACTTCCAGCTAGTAAGGATCACATAATTCCTAACAAAGTTTTGACACAGATTCCCAATTCGGGCATTAAGAACATATAGCACGTTGCTGTAAGCAAGCACATTCTCATTCAAAGTTGCAAGTTACTATGTAAGAACAAGTTTGTATAGGACTTTCAAAGATGCCCAGATCTGAGCTAATCTTGGTATATCTCCAACTCCTAGAAATAACTTCATGCCCCATCTCCCTTACTTCCAGCTAGTAAGGATCACATAATTTCTAACAAAGTTTTGACACAGATTCCCAATTCGGGCATTCAGAACATATAGCACGTTGCTGTAAGCAAGCACATTCTCATTCAAAGTTGCAAGTTACTAGGTAGGAACAAGTTTGTATAGGTATTTCAAAGATGCCCAGAACTGAGCTAAAATTGGTATGTCTGCAATTCCTAGAAATAACTTCATGCCCCATCTCCCTTACCTCCAGTTAGTAAGGATCACATAATTCCTAACAAAGTTTTGACACAGATTCCCAATTCGGGCATTCAGAACATATAGCACGTTGCTGTAAGCAAGCATATTCTCATTCAAAGTTGCAAGTTACTATGTAGGAACAAGTTTGTATAGGTATTTCAAAGATGCCCAGAACTGAGCTAAACGTTGTATGTCTCCAACTCCAAGAAATAACATCATGCCCCATCTCACTTACTTCCAGCTAGTAAGGATCACATAATTCCTAACAAAGTTTTGACACAGATTCCCAATTCGGGCATTCAGAACATATAGCACGTTGCTGTAAGCAAGCACATTCTCATTCAAAGTTGCAAGTTACTATATAGGAACAAGTTTGTATAGGTATTTCAAAGATGCCCAGAACTGAGCTAAACTTTGTATGTCTCCAACTCCTAGAAATAACTTCATGCCCCATCTCCCTTACTTCCATCTAGTAAGGATCACATAATTTCTAACAAAGTTTTGACACAGATTCCCAATTCGGGCATTCAGAACATATAGCACGTTGCTGTAAGCAAGCACATTCTCATTCAACGTTGCAAGTTACTATGTAGGAACAAGTTTGTATAGGTATTTCAAAGATGCCCAGAACGGAGCTAAACTTGGCATGTCTCCAACTCCTAGAAATAACTTCATGCCCCATCTCCCTTACTTCCAGCTAGTAAGGATCACATAATTCCTAACAAAGTTTTGACACAGATTCCCAATTCGGGCATTCAGAACATATAGCACGTTGCTGTAAGCAAGCACATTCTCATTCAAAGTTGCAAGTTACTATGTAGGAACAAGTTTGTATAGGTATTTCAAAGATGCCCAGAACTGAGCTAAACTTGGTATGTCTCCAACTCCTAGAAATAACTTCATGCCCCATCTCCCTTACTTCCAGCTAGTAAGGATCACATAATTCCTAACAAAGTTTTGACACAGATTCCCAATTCGGGCATTCAGAACATATAGCACGTTGCTGTAAGCAAGCACATTCTCATTCAAAGTTGCAAGTTACTATGTAGGAACAAGTTTGTATAGGTATTTCAAAGATGCCCAGAACTGAGCTAAACTTGGTATGTCTCCAACTCCTAGAAATAGCTTCATGCCCCATCTCACTCACTTCCAGCTAGTAAGGATCACATAATTCCTAACAAAGTTTTGACACAGATTCCCAATTCGGGCATTCAGAACATATAGCACGTTGCTGTAAACAAGCACATTCTCATTCAAAGTTGCAAGTTACTATGTAGTAACAAGTTTGTATAGGTATTTCAAAGATGCCCAGAACTGAGCTAAACGTTGTATGTCTCCAACTCCTAGAAATAACTTCATGCCCCATCTCCCTTACTTCCACCTAGTAATGATCACATAATTCCTAACAAAGTTTTGACACAGATTCCCAATTCGGGCATTCAGAACATATAGCACGTTGCTGTAAGCAAGCACATTCTCCTTCAAAGTTGCAAGTTACTATGTAGGAACAAGTTTGTATAGGAATTTCAAAGATGCCCAGAACTGAGCTAAACGTTGTATGTCTCCAACTCCTAGAAATAACTTCATGCCCCATCTCCCTTACTTCCAGCTGGTAAGGATCACATAATTCCTAACAAACTTTTGACACAGATTCCCAATTCGGGAATTCAGAACATATAGCACGCTGCTGTAAGCAAGCACATTCTCATTCAAAGTTGCAAGTTACTATGTAGGAACAAGTTTGTATAGGTATTTCAAAGATGCCCAGAACTGAGCTAAACGTTGTATGTCTCCAACTCCTAGAAATAACTTCATGCCCCATCTCCCTTACTTCCAGCTAATAAGGATCACATAATTCCTAACAAAGTTTTGACACAGATTCCCAATTCGGGCATTCAGAACATATAGCACGTTGCTGTAAGCAAGCACATTCTCATTCAAAGTTGCAAGTTACTATGTAGGAACAAGTTTGTATAGGTATTTCAAAGATGCCCAGAACGGAGCTAAACTTGGCATGTCTCCAACTCCTAGAAATAACTTCATGCCCCATCTCCCTTACTTCCAGCTAGTAAGGATCACATAATTCCTAACAAAGTTTTGACACAGATTCCCAATTCGGGCATTCAGAACATATAGCACGTTGCTGTAAGCAAGCACATTCTCATTCAAAGTTGCAAGTTACTATGTAGGAACAAGTTTGTATAGGTATTTCAAAGATGCCCAGAACTGAGCTAAACTTGGTATGTCTCCAACTCCTAGAAATAACTTCATGCCCCATCTCCCTTACTTCCAGCTAGTAAGGATCACATAATTCCTAAGAAAGTTTTGACACAGATTCCCAATTCGGGCATTCAGAACATATAGCACGTTGCTGTAAGCAAGCACATTCTCATTCAAAGTTGCAAGTTACTATGTAGGAACAAGTTTGTATAGGTATTTCAAAGATGCCCAGAACTGAGCTAAACTTGGTATGTCTCCAACTCCTACAAATAGCTTCATGCCCCATCTCACTTACTTCCAGCTAGTAAGGATCACATAATTCCTAAGAAAGTTTTGACACAGATTCCCAATTCGGGCATTCAGAACATATAGCACGTTGCTGTAAACAAGCACATTCTCATTCAAAGTTGCAAGTTACTATGTAGGAACAAGTTTGTATAGGTATTTCAATGATGCCCAGAACTGAGCTAAACGTTGTATGTCTCCAACTCCTAGAAATAACTTCATGCCCCATCTCCCTTACTTCCACCTAGTAATTATCACATAATTCCTAACAAAGTTTTGACACAGATTCCCAATTCGGGCATTCAGAACATATAGCACGTTGCTGTAAGCAAGCACATTCTCATTCAAAGTTGCAAGTTACTATGTAGGAACAAGTTTGTATAGGTATTTCAAAGATGCCCAGAACTGAGCTAAACTTGGTATGTCTCCAACTCCTAGAAATAACTTCATGCCCCATCTCCCTTACTTCCAGCTAGTAAGGATCACATAATTCCTAACAATGTTTTGACACAGATTCCCAATTCGGGCATTCAGAACATATAGCACGTTGCTGTAAGCAAGCACATTCTCATTCAAAGTTGCAAGTTACTATGTAGGAACAAGTTTGCATAGGTATTTCAAAGATGCCCAGAACTGAGCTAAACGTTGTATGTCTCCAACTCCTAGAAATAAATTCATGCTCTATGTCCCTTACTTCCAGCTAGTAAGGATCACATAATTTCTAACAAAGTTTTGACACAGATTCCCAATTCGGGCATTCAGAACATATAGCACGTTGCTGTAAGCAAGCACATTCTCCTTCAAAGTTGCAAGTTACTATGTAGGAACAAGTTTGTATAGGTATTTCAAAGATGCCCAGAACTGAGCTAAACGTTGTATGTCTCCAACTCCTAGAAATAACTTCATGCCCCATCTCCCTTACTTCCAGCTGGTAAGGATCACATAATTCCTAACAAAATTTGACACAGATTCCCAATTCGGGAATTCAGAACATATAGCACGCTGCTGTAAGCAAGCACATTGTCATTCAAAGTTGCAAGTTACTATGTAGGAACAAGTTTGTATAGGTATTTCAAAGATGCCCAGAACTGAGCTAAACGTTGTATGTCTCCAACTCCTAGAAATAACTTCATGCCCCATCTCCCTTACTTCCAGCTAGTAAGGATCACATAATTCCTAACAAAGTTTTGACACAGATTCCCAATTCGGGCATTCAGAACATATAGCACGTTGCTGTAAGCAAGCACATTCTCATTCAAAGTTGCAAGTTACTATGTAGGAACAAGTTTGTATAGGTATTTCAAAGATGCCCAGAACTGAGCTAAACTTGGTATGTCTCCAACTCCTAGAAATAACTTCATGCCCCATCTCCCTTACTTCCAGCTAGTAAGGATCACATAATTTCTAACAAAGTTTTGACACAGATTCCCAATTCGGGCATTCAGAACATATAGCACGTTGCTGTAAGCAAGCACATTCTCATTCAAAGTTGCAAGTTACTATGTAGGAACAAGTTTGTATAGGTATTTCAAAGATGCCCAGAACGGAGCAAAACTTGGCATGTCTCCAACTCCTAGAAATAACTTCATGCCCCATCTCCCTTACTTCCAGCTAGTAAGGATCACATAATTCCTAACAAAATTTTGACACAGATTCCCAATTCGGGCATTCAGAACATATAGCACGTTGCTGTAAGCAAGCACATTCTCATTCAAAGTTGCAAGTTACTATGTAGTAACAAGTTTGTATAGGTATTTCAAAGATGCCCAGAACTGAGCTAAACGTTGTATGATTCCAACTACAAGAAATAACTTCATGCCCCATCTCCCTTACTTCCAGCTAGTAAGGATCACATAATTCCTAACAAAGATTTGACACAGTTTCCCAATTCGGGCATTCAGAACATATAGCACGTTGCTGTAAGCAAGCACATTCTCATTCAAAGTTGCAAGTTACTATGTAGGAACAAGTTTGTATAGGTATTTCATAGATGCCCAGAACTGAGCTAAACTTGGTATGTCTCCAACTCCTAGAAATAACTTCATGCCCCATCTCCCTAAATTCCAGCTTGTAAGGATGACATAATTCCTAACAAAGTTTTGACACATATTCCCAATTCAGGCATTCAGAACATATAGCACGTTGCTGTAAGCAAGCACATTCTCATTCAAAGTTGCAAGTTACTATGTAGGAACAAGTTTGTATAGGTATTTCAAAGATGCCTAGAACTGAGCTAAACTTGGTATGTCTCCAACTCCTAGAAATAACATCATCCCCCATCTCCCTTACTTCCATCTAGTAAGGATCACATAATTTCTAACAATGTTTTGAAACAGATTCCCAATTCGGGCATTCAGAACATATAGCACGTTGCTGTAAGCAAGCACATTCTCATTCAAAGTTGCAAGTTACTATGTAGGAAGAAGTTTGTATAAGTATTTCAAAGATGCCCAGAACTGAGCTAAAGTGGGTATGTCTCCAACTCCTAGAAATAACATCATGCCCCATCTTCCTTACTTCCAGCTAGTAAGGATCACATAATTCCTAACAAAGTTTTGACACAGATTCCCAATTCGGTCATTAGGAACATATAGCACGTTGCTGTAAGCAAGCATTTCTCATTCAAAGTTGCAAGTTACTATGTAGGAACAAGTTTGTATAGGTATTTCAAAGATGCCCAGAACTGAGCTAAACTTGGTATGTCTCCAACTCCTAGAAATAACTTCATGCCCCATCTCCCTTACTTCCATCTAGTAAGGATCACATAATTTCTAACAATGTTTTGAAACAGATTCCCAATTCGGGCATTCAGAACATATAGCACGTTGCTGTAAGCAAGCACATTCTCATTCAAAGTTGCAAGTTACTATGTAGGAACAAGTTTGTATAGGTATTTCAAAGATGCCCAGAACTGAGCTAAACTTGGTATGTCTCCAACTCCTAGAAATAACTTCATGCCCCATCTCCCTTACTTCCAGCTAGTAAGGATCACATAATTCCTAACAAAGTTTTGACACAGATTCCCAATTCGGGCATTCAGAACATATAGCACGTTGCTGTAAGCAAGCACATTCTCATTGAAAGTTGCAAGTTACTATGTAGGAACAAGTTTGTATAGGTATTTCAAAGATGCCCAGAACTGAGCTAAACTTGGTATGTCTCCAACTCCTAGAAATAACTTCATGCCCCATCTCCCTTACTTCCATCTAGTAAGGATCACATAATTCCTAACAAAGTTTTGACACAGATCCCCAATTCGGGCATTCAGAACATTTAGCACGTTGCTGTAAGCAAGCACATTCTCATTCAAAGTTGCAAGTTACTATGTAGGAACAAGTTTGTATAGGTATTTCAAAGATGCCCAGAACTGAGCTAAACTTGGTATGTCTCCAACTCCTAGAAATAACTTCATGCCCCATCTCCCTTACTTCCAGCTAGTAAGGATCACATAATTCCTAACAAAGTTTTGACACAGATTCCCAATTCGGGCATTCAGAACATATAGCACGTTGCTGTAAGCAAGCACATTCTCATTCAAAGTTGCAAGTTACTATGTAGGAACAAGTTTGTATAGGTATTTCAAAGATGCCCAGAACTGAGCTAAACGTTGTATGATTCCAATTCCTAAAAATAACTTCATGCCCCATCTCCCGTACTTCCAGCTAGTAAGGATCACATAATTCCTAACAAAGTTTTGACACAGATTCCCAATTCGGGCATTCAGAACATATAGCACGTTGCTGTAAGCAAGCACATTCTCATTCAAAGTTGCAAGTTACTATGTAGGAACAAGTTTGTATAGGTATTTCAAAGATGCCCAGAAATGAGCTAAACTTGGTATGTCTCCTACTCATAGAAATAACTTCATGCCCCATCTCACTTACTTCCAGCTAGTAAGGATCACATAATTCCTAACAAAGTTTTGACACAGATTCCCAATTCGGGCATTCAGAACATATAGCACGTTGCTGTAAGCAAGTACATTCTCATTCAAAGTTGCAAGTTACTATGTAGGAACAAGTTTGTATAGGTATTTAACAGATGCCCAGAACTGAGCTAAACGTTGTATGATTCCAACTACAAGAAATAACTTCATGCCCCATCTTCCTTACTTCCAGCTAGTAAGGATCACATAATTCCTAACAAAGTTTTGACACAGTTTCCCAATTCGGGCATTCAGAACATATAGCACGTTGCAGTAAGCAAGCACATTCTCATTCAAAGTTGCAAGTTACTATGTAGGAACAAGTTTGTATAGGTATTTCAAAGATGCCCAGAACTGAGCTAAACTTGGTATGTCTCCAACTCCTAGAAATAACTTCATGCCCCATCTCCATTACTCCCAGCTAGTAAGGGTCACATAATTCCTAACAAAGTTTTGACACAGATTCCCAATTCGGGCATTCAGAACATATAGCACGTTGCTGTAAGCAAGCACATTCTCATTCAAAGTTGCAAGTTACTATGTAGGAACAAGTTTGTATAGGTATTTCAAAGATGCCCAGAACTGAGCTAAACTTGGTATGTCTCCAACTCCTAGAAATAACTTCATGCCCCATCTCCCTTACTTCCAGCTGGTAAGGATCACATAATTCCTAACAAAGTTTTGACACAGATTCCCAATTCGGGCATTCAGAACATATAGCACGTTGCTGTAAGCAAGCACATTCTCATTCAAAGTTGCAAGTTACTATGTAGGAACAAGTTTGTATAGGTATTTCAAAGATGCCCAGAACTGAGCTAAACGTTGTATGATTCCAATTCCTAAAAATAACTTCATGCCCCATCTCCCGTACTTCCAGCTAGTAAGGATCACATAATTCCTAACAAAGTTTTGACACAGATTCCCAATTCGGGCATTCAGAACATATAGCACGTTGCTGTAAGCAAGCACATTCTCATTCAAAGTTGCAAGTTACTATGTAGGAACAAGTTTGTATAGGTATTTCAAAGATGCCCAGAAATGAGCTAAACTTGGTATGTCTCCTACTCATAGAAATAACTTCATGCCCCATCTCCCTTACTTCCAGCTAGTAAGGATCACATAATTCCTAACAAAGTTTTGACACAGATTCCCAATTCGGGCATTCAGAACATATAGCACGTTGCTGTAAGCAAGCACATTCTCATTCAAAGTTGCAAGTTACTATGTAGGAACAAGTTTGCATAGGTATTTCAAAGATGCCTAGAACTGAGCTAAACGTTGTATGTCTCCAACTCCTAGAAATAACATCATGCCCCATCTCCCTTACTTCCATCTAGTAAGGATCACATAATTCCTAACAAAGATTTGACACAGTTTCCCAATTCGGGCATTCAGAACATATAGCACGTTGCTGTAAGCAAGCACATTCTCATTCAAAGTTGCAAGTTACTATGTAGGAACAAGTTTGTATAGGTATTTCATAGATGCCCAGAACTGAGCTAAACTTGGTATGTCTCCAACTCCTAGAAATAACTTCATGCCCCATCTCCCTAAATTCCAGCTTGTAAGGATGACATAATTCCTAACAAAGTTTTGACACATATTCCCAATTCAGGCATTCAGAACATATAGCACGTTGCTGTAAGCAAGCACATTCTCATTCAAAGTTGCAAGTTACTATGTAGGAACAAGTTTGTATAGGTATTTCAAAGATGCCTAGAACTGAGCTAAACTTGGTATGTCTCCAACTCCTAGAAATAACATCATGCCCCATCTCCCTTACTTCCATCTAGTAAGGATCACATAATTTCTAACAATGTTTTGAAACAGATTCCCAATTCGGGCATTCAGAACATATAGCACGTTGCTGTAAGCAAGCACATTCTCATTCAAAGTTGCAAGTTACTATGTAGGAAGAAGTTTATATAAGTATTTCAAAGATGCCCAGAACTGAGCTAAAGTGGGTATGTCTCCAACTCCTAGAAATAACATCATGCCCCATCTTCCTTACTTCCAGCTAGTAAGGATCACATAATTCCTAACAAAGTTTTGACACAGATTCCCAATTCGGTCATTAGGAACATATAGCACGTTGCTGTAAGCAAGCATTTCTCATTCAAAGTTGCAAGTTACTATGTAGGAACAAGTTTGTATAGGTATTTCAAAGATGCCCAGAACTGAGCTAAACTTGGTATGTCTCCAACTCCTAGAAATAACTTCATGCCCCATCTCCATTACTTCCAGCTAGTAAGGATCACATAATTCCTAACAAAGTTTTGACACAGTTTCCCAATTCGGGCATTAAGAACATATAGCACGTTGCTGTAAGCAAGCACATTCTCATTCAAAGTTGCAAGTTACTATGTAGGAACAAGTTTGTATAGGTATTTCAAAGATGCCCAGAACTGAGCTAAACTTGGTATGTCTCCAACTCCTAGAAATAACTTCATGCCCCATCTCCCTTACTTACAGCTAGTAAGGATCACATAATTCCTAAAATTTTTGACACAGATTCCCAATTCGGGCATTCAGAACATATAGCACGTTGCTGTAAGCAAGCACATTCTCATTCAAAGTTGCAAGTTACTATGTAGTAACAAGTTTGTATAGGTATTTCAAAGATGCCCAGAACTGAGCTAAACGTTGTATGATTCCAACTCCTAGAAATAACTTCATGCCCCATCTCCCTTACTTCCAGCTAGTAAGGATCACATAATTCCTAACAAAGTTTTGACACAGATTCCCAATTCGGGCATTCAGAACATATAGCACGTTGTTGTTAGCAAGCACATTCTCATTCAAAGTTGCAAGTTACTATGTAGGAACAAGTTTGTATAGGTATTTCAAAGATGCCCAGAACTGAGCTAAACTTGGTATGTTTCAAACTCCTAGAAATAACTTCATGCCCCATCTCCCTAAATTCCAGCTTGTAAGGATCCCATAATTCCTAACAAAGTTTTGACACAGATTCCCAATTCGGGCATTCAGAACATATAGCACGTTGCTGTAAGCAAGCACATTCTCATTCAAAGTTGCAAGTTACTATGTAGGAACAAGTTTGTATAGGTATTTCAAAGATGCCTAGAACTGAGCTAAACGTTGTATGTCTCCAACTCCTAGAAAAAACATCATGCCCCATCTCCCTTACTTCCATCTAGTAAGGATCACATAATTTCTAACAATGTTTTGAAACAGATTCCCAATTCGGGCATTCAGAACATATAGCACGTTGCTGTAAGCAAGCACATTCTCATTCAAAGTTGCAAGTTACTATGTAGGAACAAGTTTGTATAGGTATTTCAAAGATGCCCAGAACTGAGCTAAACTTGGTATGTCTCCAACTCCTAGAAATAACTTCATGCCCCATCTCCCTTACTTCCAGCTAGTAAGGATCACATAATTCCTAACAAAGTTTTGACACAGATTCCCAATTCGGGCATTCAGAACATATAGCACGTTGCTGTAAGCAAGCACATTCTCATTGAAAGTTGCAAGTTACTATGTAGGAACAAGTTTGTATAGGTATTTCAAAGATGCCCAGAACTGAGCTAAACTTGGTATGTCTCCAACTCCTAGAAATAACTTCATGCCCCATCTCCCTTACTTCCATCTAGTAAGGATCACATAATTCCTAACAAAGTTTTGACACAGATCCCCAATTCGGGCATTCAGAACATTTAGCACGTTGCTGTAAGCAAGCACATTCTCATTCAAAGTTGCAAGTTACTATGTAGGAACAAGTTTGTATAGGTATTTCAAAGATGCCCAGAACTGAGCTAAACGTTGTATGATTCCAATTCCTAGAAATAACTTCATGCCCCATCTCCCGTACTTCCAGCTAGTAAGGATCACATATTTCCTAACAAAGTTTTGACACAGATTCCCAATTCGGTCATTAGGAACATATAGCACGTTGCTGTAAGCAAGCACATTCTCATTCAAAGTTGCAAGTTACTATGTAGGAACAAGTTTGTATAGGTATTTCAAAGATGCCCAGAACTGAGCTAAACTTGGTATGTCTCCAACTCCTAGAAATAACTTCATGCCCCATCTCCATTACTTCCAGCTAGTAAGGATCACATAATTCCTAACAAAGTTTTGACACAGTTTCCCAATTCGGTCATTCAGAACATATAGCACATTGCTGTAAGCAAGCACATTCTCATTCAAAGTTGCAAGTTACTATATAGGAACAAGTTTGTATAGGTATTTCAAAGATGCCCAGAACTGAGCTAAACGTTGTATGTCTCCAACTCCTAGAAATAAATTCATGCCCCATCTCCCTTACTTCCAGCTAGTAAGGATCACATAATTCCTAACAAAGTTTTGACACAGATTCCCAATTCGGGCATTCAGAACATATAGCACGTTGCTGTAAGCAAGCACATTCTCTTTCAAAGTTGCAAGTTACTATGTAGGAACAAGTTTGTATAGGTATTTCAAAGATGCCCAGAACTGAGCTAAACTTGGTATGTCTCCCACTCCTAGAAATAACGTCATGCCCCATCTCCCTTACTTCCAGCTAGTAAGGATCACATAATTCCTAACAAAGTTTTGACACAGATTCCCAATTCGGGCATTCAGAACATATAGCACGTTGCTGTAAGCAAGCACATTCTCATTCAAAGCTGCAAGTTACTATGTAGGAACAAGTTTGTATAGGTATTTCAAAGATGCCCAGAACTGAGCTAAACTTGGTATGTCTCCAACTCCTAGAAATATCTTCATGCCCCATCTCCCTTACTTCCAGCTTGTAAGGATCACATAATTCCTAACAAAGTTTTGACACAGATTCCCAATTGGGGCATTCAGAACATAAAGCACGTTGCTGTAAGCAAGCACATTCTCCTTCAAAGTTGCAAGTTATTATGTAGGAACAAGTTTGTATAGGTATTTCAATGATTCCCAGAACTGAGCTAAACTTGGCATTTCTCTAACTCCTAGAAATAACTTCATGCCCCAACTCACTTACTTCCAGCTAGTAAAGATCACATAATTCCTAACAAAGTTTTGACACAGTTTCCCAATTCGGGCATTCAGAACATATAGCACGCTGCTGTAAGCAAGCACATTCTCATTCAAAGTTGCAAGTTACTATGTAGGAACAAGTTTGTATAGGTATTTCAAAGATGCCCAGAACTGAGCTAAACTTGGTATGTCTCCAACTCCTAGAAATAACTTCATGCCCCATCTCCCTTACTTCCATCTAGTAAGGATCACATAATTCCTAACAAAGTTTTGACACAGATCCCCAATTCGGGCATTCAGAACATTTAGCACGTTGCTGTAAGCAAGCACATTCTCATTCAAAGTTGCATGTTACTATGTAGGAACAAGTTTGTATAGGTATTTCAAAGATGCCCAGAACTGAGCTAAACTTGGTATGTCTCCAACTCCTAGAAATAACTTCATGCCCCATCTCCCTTACTTCCAGCTAGTAAGGATCACATAATTCCTAACAAAGTTTTGACACAGATTCCCAATTCGGGCATTCAGAACATATAGCACGTTGCTGTAAGCAAGCACATTCTCATTCAAAGTTGCAAGTTACTATGTAGGAACAAGTTTGTATAGGTATTTCAAAGATGCCCACAACTGAGCTAAACGTTGTATGATTCCAATTCCTAAAAATAACTTCATGCCCCATCTCCCGTACTTCCAGCTAGTAAGGATCACATAATTCCTAACAAAGTTTTGACACAGATTCCCAATTCGGGCATTCAGAACATATAGCACGTTGCTGTAAGCAAGCACATTCTCATTCAAAGTTGCAAGTTACTATGTAGGAACAAGTTTGTATAGGTATTTCAAAGATGCCCAGAAATGAGCTAAACTTGGTATGTCTCCTACTCATAGAAATAACTTCATGCCCCATCTCCCTTACTTCCAGCTAGTAAGGATCACATAATTCCTAACAAAGTTTTGACACAGATTCCCAATTCGGGCATTCAGAACATATAGCACGTTGCTGTAAGCAAGTACATTCTCATTCAAAGTTGCAAGTTACTATGTAGGAACAAGTTTGTATAGGTATTTAACAGATGCCCAGAACTGAGCTAAACGTTGTATGATTCCAACTACAAGAAATAACTTCATGCCCCATCTTCCTTACTTCCAGCTAGTAAGGATCACATAATTCCTAACAAAGTTTTGACACAGTTTCCCAATTCGGGCATTCAGAACATATAGCACGTTGCAGTAAGCAAGCACATTCTCATTCAAAGTTGCAAGTTACTATGTAGGAACAAGTTTGTATAGGTATTTCAAAGATGCCCAGAACTGAGCTAAACTTGGTATGTCTCCAACTCCTAGAAATAACTTCATGCCCCATCTCCATTACTCCCAGCTAGTAAGGGTCACATAATTCCTAACAAAGTTTTGACACAGATTCCCAATTCGGGCATTCAGAACATATAGCACGTTGCTGTAAGCAAGCACATTCTCATTCAAAGTTGCAAGTTACTATGTAGGAACAAGTTTGTATAGGTATTTCAAAGATGCCCAGAACTGAGCTAAACTTGGTATGTCTCCAACTCCTAGAAATAACTTCATGCCCCATCTCCCTTACTTCCAGCTGGTAAGGATCACATAATTCCTAACAAAGTTTTGACACAGATTCCCAATTCGGGCATTCAGAACATATAGCACGTTGCTGTAAGCAAGCACATTCTCATTCAAAGTTGCAAGTTACTATGTAGGAACAAGTTTGTATAGGTATTTCAAAGATGCCCAGAACTGAGCTAAACGTTGTATGATTCCAATTCCTAAAAATAACTTCATGCCCCATCTCCCGTACTTCCAGCTAGTAAGGATCACATAATTCCTAACAAAGTTTTGACACAGATTCCCAATTCGGGCATTCAGAACATATAGCACGTTGCTGTAAGCAAGCACATTCTCATTCAAAGTTGCAAGTTACTATGTAGGAACAAGTTTGTATAGGTATTTCAAAGATGCCCAGAAATGAGCTAAACTTGGTATGTCTCCTACTCATAGAAATAACTTCATGCCCCATCTCCCTTACTTCCAGCTAGTAAGGATCACATAATTCCTAACAAAGTTTTGACACAGATTCCCAATTCGGGCATTCAGAACATATAGCACGTTGCTGTAAGCAAGCACATTCTCATTCAAAGTTGCAAGTTACTATGTAGGAACAAGTTTGTATAGGTATTTAACAGATGCCCAGAACTGAGCTAAACGTTGTATGATTCCAACTACAAGAAATAACTTCATGCCCCATCTCCCTTACTTCCAGCTAGTAAGGATCACATAATTCCTAACAAAGTTTTGACACAGATTCCCAATTCGGGCATTCAGAACATATAGCACGTTGCTGTAAGCAAGCACATTCTCATTCAAAGTTGCAAGTTACTATGTAGGAACAAGTTTGCATAGGTATTTCAAAGATGCCTAGAACTGAGCTAAACGTTGTATGTCTCCAACTCCTAGAAATAACATCATGCCCCATCTCCCTTACTTCCATCTAGTAAGGATCACATAATTTCTAACAATGTTTTGAAACAGATTCCCAATTCGGGCATTCAGAACATATAGCACGTTGCTGTAAGCAAGCACATTCTCATTCAAAGTTGCAAGTTACTATGTAGGAACAAGTTTGTATAGGTATTTCAAAGATGCCCAGAACTGAGCTAAACGTTGTATGATTCCAATTCCTAGAAATAACTTCATGCCCCATCTCCCGTACTTCCAGCTAGTAAGGATCACATAATTCCTAACAAAGTTTTGACACAGATTCCCAATTCGGTCATTAGGAACATATAGCACGTTGCTGTAAGCAAGCACATTCTCATTCAAAGTTGCAAGTTACTATGTAGGAACAAGTTTGTATAGGTATTTCAAAGATGCCCAGAACTGAGCTAAACTTGGTATGTCTCCAACTCCTAGAAATAACTTCATGCCCCATCTCCATTACTTCCAGCTAGTAAGGATCACATAATTCCTAACAAAGTTTTGACACAGTTTCCCAATTCGGTCATTCAGAACATATAGCACGTTGCTGTAAGCAAGCACATTCTCATTCAAAGTTGCAAGTTACTATATAGGAACAAGTTTGTATAGGTATTTCAAAGATGCCCAGAACTGAGCTAAACGTTGTATGTCTCCAACTCCTAGAAATAAATTCATGCCCCATCTCCCTTACTTCCAGCTAGTAAGGATCACATAATTCCTAACAAAGTTTTGACACAGATTCCCAATTCGGGCATTCAGAACATATAGCACGTTGCTGTAAGCAAGCACATTCTCTTTCAAAGTTGCAAGTTACTATGTAGGAACAAGTTTGTATAGGTATTTCAAAGATGCCCAGAACTGAGCTAAACTTGGTATGTCTCCCACTCCTAGAAATAACGTCATGCCCCATCTCCCTTACTTCCAGCTAGTAAGGATCACATAATTCCTAACAAAGTTTTGACACAGATTCCCAATTCGGGCATTCAGAACATATAGCACGTTGCTGTAAGCAAGCACATTCTCATTCAAAGCTGCAAGTTACTATGTAGGAACAAGTTTGTATAGGTATTTCAAAGATGCCCAGAACTGAGCTAAACTTGGTATGTCTCCAACTCCTAGAAATATCTTCATGCCCCATCTCCCTTACTTCCAGCTTGTAAGGATGACATAATTCCTAACAAAGTTTTGACACAGATTCCCAATTCGGGCATTCAGAACATAAAGCATGTTGCTGTAAGCAAGCACATTCTCCTTCAAAGTTGCAAGTTATTATGTAGGAACAAGTTTGTATAGGTATTTCAATGATTCCCAGAACTGAGCTAAACTTGGCATTTCTCTAACTCCTAGAAATAACTTCATGCCCCAACTCACTTACTTCCAGCTAGTAAAGATCACATAATTCCTAACAAAGTTTTGACACAGATTCCCAATTCGGGCATTCAGAACATATAGCACGCTGCTGTAAGAAAGCACATTCTCATTCAAAGTTGCAAGTTACTATGTAGGAACAAGTTTGTATAGGTATTTCAAAGATGCCCAGAACTGAGCTAAACTTTGTATGTCTCCAACTCCTAGAAATAACTTCATGCCCCATCTCCATTACTTCCAGCTAGTAAGGATCACATAATTCCTAACAAAGTTTTGACATAGTTTCCCAATTCGGGCATTCAGAACATATAGCACGTTGCTGTAAGCAAGCACATTCTCATTCAAAGTTGCAAGTTACTATGTAAGAACAAGTTTGTATAGGTATTTCAAAGATGCCCAGAACTGAGCTAAACGTTGTATGATTCCAACTCCTAGAAATAACTTCATGCCCCATCTCCCTTACTTCCAGCTAGTAAGGATCACATAATTCCTAACAAAGTTTTGACACAGATTCCCAATTCGGGCATTCAGAACATATAGCACGTTGCTGTAAGCAAGCACATTCTCATTCAATGTTGCAAGTTACTATGTAGGAACAAGTTTGTATAAGTATTTCAAAGATGCCCATAACTGAGCTAAAGTGGGTATGTCTCCAACTCCTAGAAACAACATCATGCCCCATCTTCCTTACTTCCAGCTAGTAAGGATCACATAATTCCTAACAAAGTTTTGACACAGATTCCCAATTCGGTCATTCAGAACATATAGCACGTTGCTGTAAGCAAGCACATTCTCATTCAAAGTTGCAAGTTACTATGTAGGAACAAGTTTGTATAGGTATTTCAAAGATGCCCAGAACTGAGCTAAACTTGGTATGTCTCCAACTCCTAGAAATAACTTCATGCCCCATCTCCCTTACTTCCAGCTAGTAAGGATCACATAATTCCTAACAAAGTTTTGACACAGATTCCCAATTCGGGCATTCAGAACATATAGCACGTTGCTGTAAGCAAGCACATTCTCATTCAAAGTTGCAAGTTACTATGTAGGAACAAGTTTGTATAGGTATTTCAAAGATGCCCAGAACTGAGCTAAACGTTGTATGATTCCAATTCCTAAAAATAACTTCATGCCCCATCTCCCGTACTTCCAGCTAGTAAGGATCACATAATTCCTAACAAAGTTTTGACACAGATTCCCAATTCGGGCATTCAGAACATATAGCACGTTGCTGTAAGCAAGCACATTCTCATTCAAAGTTGCAAGTTACTATGTAGGAACAAGTTTGTATAGGTATTTCAAAGATGCCCAGAAATGAGCTAAACTTGGTATGTCTCCTACTCATAGAAATAACTTCATGCCCCATCTCCCTTACTTCCAGCTAGTAAGGATCACATAATTCCTAACAAAGTTTTGACACAGATTCCCAATTCGGGCATTCAGAACATATAGCACGTTGCTGTAAGCAAGCACATTCTCATTCAAAGTTGCAAGTTACTATGTAGGAACAAGTTTGTATAGGTATTTAACAGATGCCCAGAACTGAGCTAAACGTTGTATGATTCCAACTACAAGAAATAACTTCATGCCCCATCTCCCTTACTTCCAGCTAGTAAGGATCACATAATTCCTAACAAAGTTTTGACACAGATTCCCAATTCGGGCATTCAGAACATATAGCACGTTGCTGTAAGCAAGCACATTCTCATTCAAAGTTGCAAGTTACTATGTAGGAACAAGTTTGCATAGGTATTTCAAAGATGCCTAGAACTGAGCTAAACGTTGTATGTCTCCAAGTCCTAGAA
This sequence comes from Diceros bicornis minor, assembly GCF_020826845.1. Classification (NCBI taxonomy): domain Eukaryota; kingdom Metazoa; phylum Chordata; class Mammalia; order Perissodactyla; family Rhinocerotidae; genus Diceros; species Diceros bicornis. The sequence continues at coordinate 1,569,827 of NW_026690971.1, read as the reverse complement.
ATAACATCATGCCCCATCTCCCTTACTTCCATCTAGTAAGGATCACATAATTTCTAACAATGTTTTGAAACAGATTCCCAATTCGGGCATTCAGAACATATAGCACGTTGCTGTAAGCAAGCACATTCTCATTCAAAGTTGCAAGTTACTATGTAGGAACAAGTTTGTATAGGTATTTCAAAGATGCCCAGAACTGAGCTAAACGTTGTATGATTCCAATTCCTAGAAATAACTTCATGCCCCATCTCCCGTACTTCCAGCTAGTAAGGATCACATAATTCCTAACAAAGTTTTGACACAGATTCGCAATTCGGTCATTAGGAACATATAGCACGTTGCTGTAAGCAAGCACATTCTCATTCAAAGTTGCAAGTTACTATGTAGGAACAAGTTTGTATAGGTATTTCAAAGATGCCCAGAACTGAGCTAAACTTGGTATGTCTCCAACTCCTAGAAATAACTTCATGCCCCATCTCCATTACTTCCAGCTAGTAAGGATCACATAATTCCTAACAAAGTTTTGACACAGTTTCCCAATTCGGTCATTCAGAACATATAGCACGTTGCTGTAAGCAAGCACATTCTCATTCAAAGTTGCAAGTTACTATATAGGAACAAGTTTGTATAGGTATTTCAAAGATGCCCAGAACGGAGCTAAACGTTGTATGTCTCCAACTCCTAGAAATAAATTCATGCCCCATCTCCCTTACTTCCAGCTAGTAAGGATCACATAATTCCTAACAAAGTTTTGACACAGATTCCCAATTCGGGCATTCAGAACATATAGCACGTTGCTGTAAGCAAGCACATTCTCTTTCAAAGTTGCAAGTTACTATGTAGGAACAAGTTTGTATAGGTATTTCAAAGATGCCCAGAACTGAGCTAAACTTGGTATGTCTCCCACTCCTAGAAATAACGTCATGCCCCATCTCCCTTACTTCCAGCTAGTAAGGATCACATAATTCCTAACAAAGTTTTGACACAGATTCCCAATTCGGGCATTCAGAACATATAGCACGTTGCTGTAAGCAAGCACATTCTCATTCAAAGCTGCAAGTTACTATGTAGGAACAAGTTTGTATAGGTATTTCAAAGATGCCCAGAACTGAGCTAAACTTGGTATGTCTCCAACTCCTAGAAATATCTTCATGCCCCATCTCCCTTACTTCCAGCTTGTAAGGATCACATAATTCCTAACAAAGTTTTGACACAGATTCCCAATTCGGGCATTCAGAACATAAAGCACGTTGCTGTAAGCAAGCACATTCTCCTTCAAAGTTGCAAGTTATTATGTAGGAACAAGTTTGTATAGGTATTTCAAGGATTCCCAGAACTGAGCTAAACTTGGCATTTCTCTAACTCCTAGAAATAACTTCATGCCCCAACTCACTTACTTCCAGCTAGTAAAGATCACATAATTCCTAACAAAGTTTTGACACAGATTCCCAATTCGGGCATTCAGAACATATAGCACGCTGCTGTAAGCAAGCACATTCTCATTCAAAGTTGCAAGTTACTATGTAGGAACAAGTTTGTATAGGTATTTCAAAGATGCCCAGAACTGAGCTAAACTTTGTATGTCTCCAACTCCTAGAAATAACTTCATGCCCCATCTCCATTACTTCCAGCTAGTAAGGATCACATAATTCCTAACAAAGTTTTGACATAGTTTCCCAATTCGGGCATTCAGAACATATAGCACGTTGCTGTAAGCAAGCACATTCTCATACAAAGTTGCAAGTTACTATGTAAGAACAAGTTTGTATAGGTATTTCAAAGATGCCCAGAACTGAGCTAAACGTTGTATGATTCCAACTCCTAGAAATAACTTCATGCCCCATCTCCCTTACTTCCAGCTAGTAAGGATCACATAATTCCTAACAAAGTTTTGACACAGATTCCCAATTCGGGCATTCAGAACATATAGCACGTTGCAGTTAGCAAGCACATTCTCATTCAAAGTTGCAAGTTACTATGTAGGAACAAGTTTGTATAGGTATTTCAAAGATGCCCAGAACTGAGCTAAACTTGGTATGTTTCAAACTCCTAGAAATAACTTCATGCCCCATCTCCCTAAATTCCAGCTTGTAAGGATCCCATAATTCCTAACAAAGTTTTGACACAGATTCCCAATTCGGGCATTCAGAACATATAGCACGTTGCTGTAAGCAAGCACATTCTCATTCAAAGTTGCAAGTTACTATGTAGGAACAAGTTTGTATAGGTATTTCAAAGATGCCTAGAACTGAGCTAAACGTTGTATGTCTCCAACTCCTAGAAATAACATCATGCCCCATCTCCCTTACTTCCATCTAGTAAGGATCACATAATTTCTAAAAATGTTTTGAAACAGATTCCCAATTCGGGCATTCAGAACATATAGCACGTTGCTGTAAGCAAGCACATTCTCATTCAATGTTGCAAGTTACTATGTAGGAACAAGTTTGTATAAGTATTTCAAAGATGCCCAGAACTGAGCTAAAGTGGGTATGTCTCCAACTCCTAGAAACAACATCATGCCCCATCTTCCTTACTTCCAGCTAGTAAGGATCACATAATTCCTAACAAAGTTTTGACACAGATTCCCAATTCGGTCATTCAGAACATATAGCACGTTGCTGTAAGCAAGCACATTCTCATTCAAAGTTGCAAGTTACTATGTAGGAACAAGTTTGTATAGGTATTTCAAAGATGCCCAGAACTGAGCTAAACTTGGTATGTCTCCAACTCCTAGAAATAACTTCATGCCCCATCTCCATTACTTCCAGGTAGTAAGGATCACATAATTCCTAACAAAGTTTTGACACAGTTTCCCAATTCGGGCATTCAGAACATATAGCACGTTGCTGTAAGCAAGCACATTCTCATTCAAAGTTGCAAGTTACTATGTAGGAACAAGTTTGTATAGGTATTTCAAAGATGCCCAGAACTGAGCTAAACTTGGTATGTCTCCAACTCCTAGAAATAACTTCATGCCCCATCTCCCTTACTTCCAGCTAGTAAGGATCACATAATTCCTAACAAAGTTTTGACACAGATTCCCAATTCGGGCATTCAGAACATATAGCACGTTGCTGTAAGCAAGCACATTCTCATTCAAAGTTGCAAGTTACTATGTAGGAACAAGTTTGTATAGGTATTTCAAAGATGCCCAGAACTGAGCTAAACGTTGTATGATTCCAATTCCTAAAAATAACTTCATGCCCCATCTCCCGTACTTCCAGCTAGTAAGGATCACATAATTCCTAACAAAGTTTTGACACAGATTCCCAATTCGGGCATTCAGAACATATAGCACGTTGCTGTAAGCAAGCACATTCTCATTCAAAGTTGCAAGTTACGATGTAGGAACAAGTTTGTATAGGTATTTCAAAGATGCCCAGAAATGAGCTAAACTTGGTATGTCTCCTACTCATAGAAATAACTTCATGCCCCATCTCCCTTACTTCCAGCTAGTAAGGATCACATAATTCCTAACAAAGTTTTGACACAGATTCCCAATTCGGGCATTCAGAACATATAGCACGTTGCTGTAAGCAAGCACATTCTCATTCAAAGTTGCAAGTTACTATGTAGGAACAAGTTTGTATAGGTATTTAACAGATGCCCAGAACTGAGCTAAACGTTGTATGATTCCAACTACAAGAAATAACTTCATGCCCCATCTCCCTTACTTCCAGCTAGTAAGGATCACATAATTCCTAACAAAGTTTTGACACAGATTCCCAATTCGGGCATTCAGAACATATAGCACGTTGCTGTAAGCAAGCACATTCTCATTCAAAGTTGCAAGTTACTATGTAGGAACAAGTTTGCATAGGTATTTCAAAGATGCCTAGAACTGAGCTAAACGTTGTATGTCTCCAACTCCTAGAAATAACATCATGCCCCATCTCCCTTACTTCCATCTAGTAAGGATCACATAATTTCTAACAATGTTTTGAAACAGATTCCCAATTCGGGCATTCAGAACATATAGCACGTTGCTGTAAGCAAGCACATTCTCATTCAAAGTTGCAAGTTACTATGTAGGAACAAGTTTGTATAGGTATTTCAAAGATGCCCAGAACTGAGCTAAACGTTGTATGATTCCAATTCCTAGAAATAACTTCATGCCCCATCTCCCGTACTTCCAGCTAGTAAGGATCACATAATTCCTAACAAAGTTTTGACACAGATTCCCAATTCGGTCATTAGGAACATATAGCACGTTGCTGTAAGCAAGCACATTCTCATTCAAAGTTGCAAGTTACTATGTAGGAACAAGTTTGTATAGGTATTTCAAAGATGCCCAGAACTGAGCTAAACTTGGTATGTCTCCAACTCCTAGAAATAACTTCATGCCCCATCTCCATTACTTCCAGCTAGTAAGGATCACATAATTCCTAACAAAGTTTTGACACAGTTTCCCAATTCGGTCATTCAGAACATATAGCACGTTGCTGTAAGCAAGCACATTCTCATTCAAAGTTGCAAGTTACTATATAGGAACAAGTTTGTATAGGTATTTCAAAGATGCCCAGAACTGAGCTAAACGTTGTATGTCTCCAACTCCTAGAAATAAATTCATGCCCCATCTCCCTTACTTCCAGCTAGTAAGGATCACATAATTCCTAACAAAGTTTTGACACAGATTCCCAATTCGGGCATTCAGAACATATAGCACGTTGCTGTAAGCAAGCACATTCTCTTTCAAAGTTGCAAGTTACTATGTAGGATCAAGTTTGTATAGGTATTTCAAAGATGCCCAGAACTGAGCTAAACTTGGTATGTCTCCCACTCCTAGAAATAACGTCATGCCCCATCTCCCTTACTTCCAGCTAGTAAGGATCACATAATTCCTAACAAAGTTTTGACACAGATTCCCAATTCGGGCATTCAGAACATATAGCACGTTGCTGTAAGCAAGCACATTCTCATTCAAAGCTGCAAGTTACTATGTAGGAACAAGTTTGTATAGGTATTTCAAAGATGCCCAGAACTGAGCTAAACTTGGTATGTCTCCAACTCCTAGAAATATCTTCATGCCCCATCTCCCTTACTTCCAGCTTGTAAGGATCACATAATTCCTAACAAAGTTTTGACACAGATTCCCAATTCGGGCATTCAGAACATAAAGCACGTTGCTGTAAGCAAGCACATTCTCCTTCAAAGTTGCAAGTTATTATGTAGGAACAAGTTTGTCTAGGTATTTCAATGATTCCCAGAACTGAGCTAAACTTGGCATTTCTCTAACTCCTAGAAATAACTTCATGCCCCAACTCACTTACTTCCAGCTAGTAAAGATCACATAATTCCTAACAAAGTTTTGACACAGATTCCCAATTCGGGCATTCAGAACATATAGCACGCTGCTGTAAGCAAGCACATTCTCATTCAAAGTTGCAAGTTACTATGTAGGAACAAGTTTGTATAGGTATTTCAAAGATGCCCAGAACTGAGCTAAACTTTGTATGTCTCCAACTCCTAGAAATAACTTCATGCCCCATCTCCATTACTTCCAGCTAGTAAGGATCACATAATTCCTAACAAAGTTTTGACATAGTTTCCCAATTCGGGCATTCAGAACATATAGCACGTTGCTGTAAGCAAGCACATTCTCATTCAAAGTTGCAAGTTACTATGTAAGAACAAGTTTGTATAGGTATTTCAAAGATGCCCAGAACTGAGCTAAACGTTGTATGATTCCAACTCCTAGAAATAACTTCATGCCCCATCTCCCTTACTTCCAGCTAGTAAGGATCACATAATTCCTAACAAAGTTTTGACACAGATTCCCAATTCGGGCATTCAGAACATATAGCACGTTGCAGTTAGCAAGCACATTCTCATTCAAAGTTGCAAGTTACTATGTAGGAACAAGTTTGTATAGGTATTTCAAAGATGCCCAGAACTGAGCTAAACTTGGTATGTTTCAAACTCCTAGAAATAACTTCATGCCCCATCTCCCTAAATTCCAGCTTGTAAGGATCCCATAATTCCTAACAAAGTTTTGACACAGATTCCCAATTCGGGCATTCAGAACATATAGCACGTTGCTGTAAGCAAGCACATTCTCATTCAAAGTTGCAAGTTACTATGTAGGAACAAGTTTGTATAGGTATTTCAAAGATGCCTAGAACTGAGCTAAACGTTGTATGTCTCCAACTCCTAGAAATAACATCATGCCCCATCTCCCTTACTTCCATCTAGTAAGGATCACATAATTTCTAAAAATGTTTTGAAACAGATTCCCAATTCGGGCATTCAGAACATATAGCACGTTGCTGTAAGCAAGCACATTCTCATTCAATGTTGCAAGTTACTATGTAGGAACAAGTTTGTATAAGTATTTCAAAGATGCCCAGAACTGAGCTAAAGTGGGTATGTCTCCAACTCCTAGAAACAACATCATGCCCCATCTTCCTTACTTCCAGCTAGTAAGGATCACATAATTCCTAACAAAGTTTTGACACAGATTCCCAATTCGGTCATTCAGAACATATAGCACGTTGCTGTAAGCAAGCACATTCTCATTCAAAGTTGCAAGTTACTATGTAGGAACAAGTTTGTATAGGTATTTCAAAGATGCCCAGAACTGAGCTAAACTTGGTATGTCTCCAACTCCTAGAAATAACTTCATGCCCCATCTCCATTACTTCCAGGTAGTAAGGATCACATAATTCCTAACAAAGTTTTGACACAGTTTCCCAATTCGGGCATTCAGAACATATAGCACGTTGCTGTAAGCAAGCACATTCTCATTCAAAGTTGCAAGTTACTATGTAGGAACAAGTTTGTATAGGTATTTCAAAGATGCCCAGAACTGAGCTAAACTTGGTATGTCTCCAACTCCTAGAAATAACTTCATGCCCCATCTCCCTTACTTCCAGCTAGTAAGGATCACATAATTCCTAACAAAGTTTTGACACAGATTCCCAATTCGGGCATTCAGAACATATAGCACGTTGCTGTAAGCAAGCACATTCTCATTCAAAGTTGCAAGTTACTATGTAGGAACAAGTTTGTATAGGTATTTCAAAGATGCCCAGAACTGAGCTAAACGTTGTATGATTGCAATTCCTAAAAATAACTTCATGCCCCATCTCCCGTACTTCCAGCTAGTAAGGATCACATAATTCCTAACAAAGTTTTGACACAGATTCCCAATTCGGGCATTCAGAACATATAGCACGTTGCTGTAAGCAAGCACATTCTCATTCAAAGTTGCAAGTTACGATGTAGGAACAAGTTTGTATAGGTATTTCAAAGATGCCCAGAAATGAGCTAAACTTGGTATGTCTCCTACTCATAGAAATAACTTCATGCCCCATCTCCCTTACTTCCAGCTAGTAAGGATCACATAATTCCTAACAAAGTTTTGACACAGATTCCCAATTCGGGCATTCAGAACATATAGCACGTTGCTGTAAGCAAGCACATTCTCATTCAAAGTTGCAAGTTACTATGTAGGAACAAGTTTGTATAGGTATTTAACAGATGCCCAGAACTGAGCTAAACGTTGTATGATTCCAACTACAAGAAATAACTTCATGCCCCATCTCCCTTACTTCCAGGTAGTAAGGATCACATAATTCCTAACAAAGTTTTGACACAGATTCCCAATTCGGGCATTCAGAACATATAGCACGTTGCTGTAAGCAAGCACATTCTCATTCAAAGTTGCAAGTTACTATGTAGGAACAAGTTTGTATAGGTATTTCAAAGATGCCCAGAACTGAGCTAAACGTTGTATGATTCCAATTCCTAGAAATAACTTCATGCCCCATCTCCCGTACTTCCAGCTAGTAAGGATCACATAATTCCTAACAAAGTTTTGACACAGATTCCCAATTCGGTCATTAGGAACATATAGCACGTTGCTGTAAGCAAGCACATTCTCATTCAAAGTTGCAAGTTACTATGTAGGAACAAGTTTGTATAGGTATTTCAAAGATGCCCAGAACTGAGCTAAACTTGGTATGTCTCCAACTCCTAGAAATAACTTCATGCCCCATCTCCATTACTTCCAGCTAGTAAGGATCACATAATTCCTAACAAAGTTTTGACACAGATTCCCAATTCGGGCATTCAGAACATATAGCACGCTGCTGTAAGCAAGCACATTCTCATTCAAAGTTGCAAGTTACTATGTAGGAACAAGTTTGTATAGGTATTTCAAAGATGCCCAGAACTGAGCTAAACTTTGTATGTCTCCAACTCCTAGAAATAACTTCATGCCCCATCTCCATTACTTCCAGCTAGTAAGGATCACATAATTCCTAACAAAGTTTTGACATAGTTTCCCAATTCGGGCATTCAGAACATATAGCACGTTGCTGTAAGCAAGCACATTCTCATTCAAAGTTGCAAGTTACTATGTAAGAACAAGTTTGTATAGGTATTTCAAAGATGCCCAGAACTGAGCTAAACGTTGTATGATTCCAACTCCTAGAAATAACTTCATGCCCCATCTCCCTTACTTCCAGCTAGTAAGGATCACATAATTCCTAACAAAGTTTTGACACAGATTCCCAATTCGGGCATTCAGAACATATAGCACGTTGCAGTTAGCAAGCACATTCTCATTCAAAGTTGCAAGTTACTATGTAGGAACAAGTTTGTATAGGTATTTCAAAGATGCCCAGAACTGAGCTAAACTTGGTATGTTTCAAACTCCTAGAAATAACTTCATGCCCCATCTCCCTAAATTCCAGCTTGTAAGGATCCCATAATTCCTAACAAAGTTTTGACACAGATTCCCAATTCGGGCATTCAGAACATATAGCACGTTGCTGTAAGCAAGCACATTCTCATTCAAAGTTGCAAGTTACTATGTAGGAACAAGTTTGTATAGGTATTTCAAAGATGCCTAGAACTGAGCTAAACGTTGTATGTCTCCAACTCCTAGAAATAACATCATGCCCCATCTCCCTTACTTCCATCTAGTAAGGATCACATAATTTCTAAAAATGTTTTGAAACAGATTCCCAATTCGGGCATTCAGAACATATAGCACGTTGCTGTAAGCAAGCACATTCTCATTCAATGTTGCAAGTTACTATGTAGGAACAAGTTTGTATAAGTATTTCAAAGATGCCCAGAACTGAGCTAAAGTGGGTATGTCTCCAACTCCTAGAAACAACATCATGCCCCATCTTCCTTACTTCCAGCTAGTAAGGATCACATAATTCCTAACAAAGTTTTGACACAGATTCCCAATTCGGTCATTCAGAACATATAGCACGTTGCTGTAAGCAAGCACATTCTCATTCAAAGTTGCAAGTTACTATGTAGGAACAAGTTTGTATAGGTATTTCAAAGATGCCCAGAACTGAGCTAAACTTGGTATGTCTCCAACTCCTAGAAATAACTTCATGCCCCATCTCCATTACTTCCAGGTAGTAAGGATCACATAATTCCTAACAAAGTTTTGACACAGTTTCCCAATTCGGGCATTCAGAACATATAGCACGTTGCTGTAAGCAAGCACATTCTCATTCAAAGTTGCAAGTTACTATGTAGGAACAAGTTTGTATAGGTATTTCAAAGATGCCCAGAACTGAGCTAAACTTGGTATGTCTCCAACTCCTAGAAATAACTTCATGCCCCATCTCCCTTACTTCCAGCTAGTAAGGATCACATAATTCCTAACAAAGTTTTGACACAGATTCCCAATTCGGGCATTCAGAACATATAGCACGTTGCTGTAAGCAAGCACATTCTCATTCAAAGTTGCAAGTTACTATGTAGGAACAAGTTTGTATAGGTATTTCAAAGATGCCCAGAACTGAGCTAAACGTTGTATGATTCCAATTCCTAAAAATAACTTCATGCCCCATCTCCCGTACTTCCCGCTAGTAAGGATCACATAATTCCTAACAAAGTTTTGACACAGATTCCCAATTCGGGCATTCAGAACATATAGCACGTTGCTGTAAGCAAGCACATTCTCATTCAAAGTTGCAAGTTACGATGTAGGAACAAGTTTGTATAGGTATTTCAAAGATGCCCAGAAATGAGCTAAACTTGGTATGTCTCCTACTCATAGAAATAACTTCATGCCCCATCTCCCTTACTTCCAGCTAGTAAGGATCACATAATTCCTAACAAAGTTTTGACACAGATTCCCAATTCGGGCATTCAGAACATATAGCACGTTGCTGTAAGCAAGCACATTCTCATTCAAAGTTGCAAGTTACTATGTAGGAACAAGTTTGTATAGGTATTTAACAGATGCCCAGAACTGAGCTAAACGTTGTATGATTCCAACTACAAGAAATAACTTCATGCCCCATCTCCCTTACTTCCAGCTAGTAAGGATCACATAATTCCTAACAAAGTTTTGACACAGATTCCCAATTCGGGCATTCAGAACATATAGCACGTTGCTGTAAGCAAGCACATTCTCATTCAAAGTTGCAAGTTACTATGTAGGAACAAGTTTGCATAGGTATTTCAAAGATGCCTAGAACTGAGCTAAACGTTGTATGTCTCCAACTCCTAGAAATAACATCATGCCCCATCTCCCTTACTTCCATCTAGTAAGGATCACATAATTTCTAACAATGTTTTGAAACAGATTCCCAATTCGGGCATTCAGAACATATAGCACGTTGCTGTAAGCAAGCACATTCTCATTCAAAGTTGCAAGTTACTATGTAGGAACAAGTTTGTATAGGTATTTCAAAGATGCCCAGAACTGAGCTAAACGTTGTATGATTCCAATTCCTAGAAATAACTTCATGCCCCATCTCCCGTACTTCCAGCTAGTAAGGATCACATAATTCCTAACAAAGTTTTGACACAGATTCCCAATTCGGTCATTAGGAACATATAGCACGTTGCTGTAAGCAAGCACATTCTCATTCAAAGTTGCAAGTTACTATGTAGGAACAAGTTTGTATAGGTATTTCAAAGATGCCCAGAACTGAGCTAAACTTGGTATGTCTCCAACTCCTAGAAATAACTTCATGCCCCATCTCCATTACTTCCAGCTAGTAAGGATCACATAATTCCTAACAAAGTTTTGACACAGTTTCCCAATTCGGTCATTCAGAACATATAGCACGTTGCTGTAAGCAAGCACATTCTCATTCAAAGTTGCAAGTTACTATATAGGAACAAGTTTGTATAGGTATTTCAAAGATGCCCAGAACTGAGCTAAACGTTGTATGTCTCCAACTCCTAGAAATAAATTCATGCCCCATCTCCCTTACTTCCAGCTAGTAAGGATCACATAATTCCTAACAAAGTTTTGACACAGATTCCCAATTCGGGCATTCAGATCATATAGCACGTTGCTGTAAGCAAGCACATTCTCTTTCAAAGTTGCAAGTTACTATGTAGGAACAAGTTTGTATAGGTATTTCAAAGATGCCCAGAACTGAGCTAAACTTGGTATGTCTCCCACTCCTAGAAATAACGTCATGCCCCATCTCCCTTACTTCCAGCTAGTAAGGATCACATAATTCCTAACAAAGTTTTGACACAGATTCCCAATTCGGGCATTCAGAACATATAGCACGTTGCTGTAAGCAAGCACATTCTCATTCAAAGCTGCAAGTTACTATGTAGGAACAAGTTTGTATAGGTATTTCAAAGATGCCCAGAACTGAGCTAAACTTGGTATGTCTCCAACTCCTAGAAATATCTTCATGCCCCATCTCCCTTACTTCCAGCTTGTAAGGATCACGTAATTCCTAACAAAGTTTTGACACAGATTCCCAATTCGGGCATTCAGAACATAAAGCACGTTGCTGTAAGCAAGCACATTCTCCTTCAAAGTTGCAAGTTATTATGTAGGAACAAGTTTGTATAGGTATTTCAATGATTCCCAGAACTGAGCTAAACTTGGCATTTCTCTAACTCCTAGAAATAACTTCATGCCCCAACTCACTTACTTCCAGCTAGTAAAGATCACATAATTCCTAACAAAGTTTTGACACAGATTCCCAATTCGGGCATTCAGAACATATAGCACGCTGCTGTAAGCAAGCACATTCTCATTCAAAGTTGCAAGTTACTATGTAGGAACAAGTTTGTATAGGTATTTCAAAGATGCCCAGAACTGAGCTAAACTTTGTATGTCTCCAACTCCTAGAAATAACTTCATGCCCCATCTCCATTACTTCCAGCTAGTAAGGATCACATAATTCCTAACAAAGTTTTGACATAGTTTCCCAATTCGGGCATTCAGAACATATAGCACGTTGCTGTAAGCAAGCACATTCTCATTCAAAGTTGCAAGTTACTATGTAAGAACAAGTTTGTATAGGTATTTCAAAGATGCCCAGAACTGAGCTAAACGTTGTATGATTCCAACTCCTAGAAATAACTTCATGCCCCATCTCCCTTACTCCCAGCTAGTAAGGATCACATAATCCCTAACAAAGTTTTGACACAGATTCCCAATTCGGGCATTCAGAACATATAGCACGTTGCTGTTAGCAAGCACATTCTCATTCAAAGTTGCAAGTTACTATGTAGGAACAAGTTTGTATAGGTATTTCAAAGATGCCCAGAACTGAGCTAAACTTGGTATGTTTCAAACTCCTAGAAATAACTTCATGCCCCATCTCCCTAAATTCCAGCTTGTAAGGATCCCATAATTCCTAACAAAGTTTTGACACAGATTCCCAATTCGGGCATTCAGAACATATAGCACGTTGCAGTAAGCAAGCACATTCTCATTCAAAGTTGCAAGTTACTATGTAGGAACAAGTTTGTATAGGTATTTCAAAGATGCCTAGAACTGAGCTAAACGTTGTATGTCTCCAACTCCTAGAAATAACATCATGCCCCATCTCCCTTACTTCCATCTAGTAAGGATCACATAATTTCTAACAATGTTTTGAAACAGATTCCCAATTCGGGCATTCAGAACATATAGCACGTTGCTGTAAGCAAGCACATTCTCATTCAATGTTGCAAGTTACTATGTAGGAACAAGTTTGTATAAGTATTTCAAAGATGCCCAGAACTGAGCTAAAGTGGGTATGTCTCCAACTCCTAGAAACAACATCATGCCCCATCTTCCTTACTTCCAGCTAGTAAGGATCACATAATTCCTAACAAAGTTTTGACACAGATTCCCAATTCGGTCATTCAGAACATATAGCACGTTGCTGTAAGCAAGCACATTCTCATTCAAAGTTGCAAGTTACTATGTAGGAACAAGTTTGTATAGGTATTTCAAAGATGCCCAGAACTGAGCTAAACTTGGTATGTCTCCAACTCCTAGAAATAACTTCATGCCCCATCTCCATTACTTCCAGGTAGTAAGGATCACATAATTCCTAACAAAGTTTTGACACAGTTTCCCAATTCGGGCATTCAGAACATATAGCACGTTGCTGTAAGCAAGCATATTCTCATTCAAAGTTGCAAGTTACTATGTAGGAACAAGTTTGTATAGGTATTTCAAAGATGCCCAGAACTGAGCTAAACGTTGTATGTCTCCAACTCCTAGAAATAACTTCATGCCCCATCTCCCTTACTTCCAGCTAGTAAGGATCACATAATTCCTAAAAATGTTTTGACACAGATTCCCAATTCGGGCATTCAGAACATATAGCACGTTGCTGTAAGCAAGCACATTCTCATTCAAAGTTGCAAGTTACTATGTAGGAACAAGTTTGTATAGGTATTTCAAAGATGCCCAGAACTGAGCTAAACTTGGTATGTCTCCAACTCCTAGAAATAACTTCATGCCCCATCTCCATTACTCCCAGCTAGTAAGGGTCACATAATTCCTAACAAAGTTTTGACACAGATTCCCAATTCGGGCATTCAGAACATATAGCACGTTGCTGTAAGCAAGCACATTCTCATTCAAAGTTGCAAGTTACTATGTAGGAACAAGTTTGTATAGGTATTTCAAAGATGCCCAGAACTGAGCTAAACTTGGTATGTCTCCAACTCCTAGATATAACTTCATGCCCCATCTCCCTTACTTCCAGCTAGTAAGGATCACATAATTCCTAACAAAGTTTTGACACAGATTCCCAATTCGGGCATTCAGAACATATAGCACGTTGCTGTAAGCAAGCACATTCTCATTCAAAGTTGCAAGTTACTATGTAGGAACAAGTTTGTATAGGTATTTCAAAGATGCCCAGAACTGAGCTAAACTTGGTATGTCTCCAACTCCTAGAAATAACTTCATGCCCCATCTCCCTTACTTCCAGCTAGTAAGGATCACATAATTCCTAACAAAGTTTTGACACAGATCCCCAATTCGGGCATTCAGAACATTTAGCACGTTGCTGTAAGCAAGCACATTCTCATTCAAAGTTGCAAGTTACTATGTAGGAACAAGTTTGTATAGGTATTTCAAAGATGCCCAGAACTGAGCTAAACTTGGTATGTCTCCAACTCCTAGAAATAACTTCATGCCCCATCTCCCGTACTTCCAGCTAGTAAGGATCACATAATTCCTAACAAAGTTTTGACACAGATTCCCAATTCGGGCATTCAGAACATATAGCACGTTGCTGTAAGCAAGCACATTCTCATTCAAAGTTGCAAGTTACTATGTAGGAACAAGTTTGTATAGGTATTTCAAAGATGCCCAGAAATGAGCTAAACTTGGTATGTCTCCTACTCCTAGAAATAACTTCATGCCCCATCTCCCTTACTTCCAGCTAGTAAGGATCACATAATTCCTAACAAAGTTTTGACACAGATTCCCAATTCGGGCATTCAGAACATATAGCACGTTGCTGTAAGCAAGCACATTCTCATTCAAAGTTGCAAGTTACTATGTAGGAACAAGTTTGTATAGGTATTTAACAGATGCCCAGAACTGAGCTAAACGTTGTATGATTCCAACTACAAGAAATAACTTCATGCCCCATCTTCCTTACTTCCAGCTAGTAAGGATCACATAATTCCTAACAAAGTTTTGACACAGTTTCCCAATTCGGGCATTCAGAACATATAGCACGTTGCTGTAAGCAAGCACATTCTCATTCAAAGTTGCAAGTTACTATGTAGGAACAAGTTTGTATAGGTATTTCAAAGATGCCCAGAACTGAGCTAAACTTGGTATGTCTCCAACTCCTAGAAATAACTTCATGCCCCATCTCCATTACTCCCAGTTAGTAAGGGTCACATAATTCCTAACAAAGTTTTGACACAGATTCCCAATTCGGGCATTCAGAACATATAGCACGTTGCTGTAAGCAAGCACATTCTCATTCAAAGTTGCAAGTTACTATGTAGGAACAAGTTTGTATAGGTATTTCAAAGATGCCCAGAACTGAGCTACACTTGGTATGTCTCCAACTCCTAGAAATAACTTCATGCCCCATCTCCCTTACTTCCAGCTAGTAAGGATCACATAATTCCTAACAAAGTTTTGACACAGATTCCCAATTCGGGCATTCAGAACATATAGCACGTTGCTGTAAGCAAGCACATTCTCATTCAAAGTTGCAAGTTACTATGTAGGAACAAGTTTGTATACGTATTTCAAAGATGCCCAGAACTGAGCTAAACTTGGTATGTCTCCAACTCCTAGAAATTACTTCATGCCCCATCTCCCTTACTTCCATCCAGTAAGGATCACATAATTCCTAACAAAGTTTTGACACAGATCCCCAATTCGGGCATTCAGAACATTTAGCACGTTGCTGTAAGCAAGCACATTCTCATTCAAAGTTGCAAGTTACTATGTAGGAACAAGTTTGTATAGGTATTTCAAAGATGCCCAGAACTGAGCTAAACTTGGTATGTCTCCAACTCCTAGAAATAACTTCATGCCCCATCTCCCTTACTTCCAGCTAGTAAGGATCACATAATTCCTAACAAAGTTTTGACACAGATTCCCAATTCGGGCATTCAGAACATATAGCTCGTTGCTGTAAGCAAGCACATTCTCATTCAAAGTTGCAAGTTACTATGTAGGAACAAGTTTGTATAGGTATTTCAAAGATGCCCAGAACTGAGCTAAACGTTGTATGATTCCAACTACAAGAAATAACTTCATGCCCCATCTCCCTTACTTCCATCTAGTAAGGATCACATAATTTCTAACAAAGTTTTGACACAGATTCCCAATTCGGGCATTCAGAACATATAGCACGTTGCTGTAAGCAAGCACATTCTCATTCAACGTTGCAAGTTACTATGTAGGAACAAGTTTGTATAGGTATTTCAAAGATGCCCAGAACGGAGCTAAACTTGGCATGTCTCCAACTCCTAGAAATAACTTCATGCCCCATCTCCCTTACTTCCAGCTAGTAAGGATCACATAATTCCTAACAAAGTTTTGACACAGATTCCCAATTCGGGCATTCAGAACATATAGCACGTTGCTGTAAGCAAGCACATTCTCATTCAAAGTTGCAAGTTACTATGTAGGAACAAGTTTGTATAGGTATTTCAAAGATGCCCAGAACTGAGCTAAACTTGGTATGTCTCCAACTCCTAGAAATAACTTCATGCCCCATCTCCCTTACTTCCAGCTAGTAAGGATCACATAATTCCTAACAAAGTTTTGACACAGATTACCAATTCGGGCATTCAGAACATATAGCACGTTGCTGTAAGCAAGCACATTCTCATTCAAAGTTGCAAGTTACTATGTAGGAACAAGTTTGTATAGGTATTTCAAAGATGCCCAGAACTGAGCTAAACTTGGTATGTCTCCAACTCCTAGAAACAGCTTCATGCCCCATCTCACTTACTTCCAGCTAGTAAGGATCACATAATTCCTAACAAAGTTTTGACACAGATTCCCAATTCGGGCATTCAGAACATATAGCACGTTGCTGTAAACAAGCACATTCTCATTCAAAGTTGCAAGTTACTATGTAGGAACAAGTTTGTATAGGTATTTCAAAGATGCCCAGAACTGAGCTAAACGTTGTATGTCTCCAACTCCTAGAAATAACTTCATGCCCCATCTCCCTTACTTTCACCTAGTAATGATCACATAATTCCTAACAAAGTTTTGACACAGATTCCCAATTCGGGCATTCAGAACATATAGCACGTTGCTGTAAGCAAGCACATTCTCATTCAAAGATGCAAGTTACTATGTAGGAACAAGTTTGTATAGGTATTTCAAAGATGCCCAGAACTGAGCTAAACTTGGTATGTCTCCAACTCCTAGAAATAACTTCATGCCCCATCTCCCTTACTTCCAGCTAGTAAGGATCACATAATTCCTAACAATGTTTTGACACAGATTCCCAATTCGGGCATTCAGAACATATAGCACGTTGCTGTAAGCAAGCACATTCTCAATCAAAGTTGCAAGTTACTATGTAGGAACAAGTTTGCATAGGTATTTCAAAGATGCCCAGAACTGAGCTAAACGTTGTATGTCTCCAACTCCTAGAAATAAATTCATGCTCTATGTCCCTTACTTCCAGCTAGTAAGGATCACATAATTTCTAACAAAGTTTTGACACAGATTCCCAATTCGGGCATTCAGAACATATAGCACGTTGCTGTAAGCAAGCACATTCTCCTTCAAAGTTGCAAGTTACTATGTAGGAACAAGTTTGTATAGGTATTTCAAAGATGCCCAGAACTGAGCTAAACGTTGTATGTCTCCAACTCCTAGAAATAACTTCATGCCCCATCTCCCTTACTTCCAGCTGGTAAGGATCACATAATTCCTAACAAACTTTTGACACAGATTCCCAATTCGGGAATTCAGAACATATAGCACGCTGCTGTAAGCAAGCACATTCTCATTCAAAGTTGCAAGTTACTATGTAGGAACAAGTTTGTATAGGTATTTCAAAGATGCCCAGAACTGAGCTAAACGTTGTATGTCTCCAACTCCTAGAAATAACTTCATGCCCCATCTCCCTTACTTCCAGCTAGTAAGGATCACATAATTCCTAACAAAGTTTTGACACAGATTCCCAATTCGGGCATTCAGAACATATAGCACGTTGCTGTAAGCAAGCACATTCTCATTCAAAGTTGCAAGTTACTATCTAGGAACAAGTTTGTATAGGTATTTCAAAGATGCCCAGAACTGAGCTAAACTTGGTATGTCTCCAACTCCTAGAAATAACTTCATGCCCCATCTCCCTTACTTCCAGCTAGTAAGCATCACATAATTTCTAACAAAGTTTTGACACAGATTCCCAATTCGGGCATTCAGAACATATAGCACGTTGCTGTAAGCAAGCACATTCTCATTCAAAGTTGCAAGTTACTATGTAGGAACAAGTTTGTATAGGTATTTCAAAGATGCCCAGAACGGAGCAAAACTTGGCATGTCTCCAACTCCTAGAAATAACTTCATGCCCCATCTCCCTTACTTCCAGCTAGTAAGGATCACATAATTCCTAACAAAGTTTTGACACAGATTCCCAATTCGGGCATTCAGAACATATAGCACGTTGCTGTAAGTAAGCACATTCTCATTCAAAGTTGCAAGTTACTATGTAGGAACAAGTTTGTATAGGTATTTCAAAGATGCCCAGAACGGAGCTAAACTTGGCATGTCTCCAACTCCTAGAAATAACTTCATGCCCCATCTCCCTTACTTCCAGCTAGTAAGGATCACATAATTCCTAACAAAGTTTTGACACAGATTCCCAATTCGGGCATTCAGAACATATAGCACGTTGCTGTAAGCAAGCACATTCTCATTCAAAGTTGCAAGTTACTATGTAGGAACAAGTTTGTATAGGTATTTCAAAGATGCCCAGAACTGAGCTAAACTTGGTATGTCTCCAACTCCTAGAAATAACTTCATGCCCCATCTCCCTTACTTCCAGCTAGTAAGGATCACATAATTCCTAACAAAGTTTTGACACAGATTCCCAATTCGGGCATTCAGAACATATAGCACGTTGCTGTAAGCAAGCACATTCTCATTCAAAGTTGCAAGTTACTATGTAGGAACAAGTTTGTATAGGTATTTCAAAGATGCCCAGAACTGAGCTAAACTTGGTATGTCTCCAACTCCTACAAATAGCTTCATGCCCCATCTCACTTACTTCCAGCTAGTAAGGATCACATAATTCCTAACAAAGTTTTGACACAGATTCCCAATTCGGGCATTCAGAACATATAGCACGTTGCTGTAAACAAGCACATTCTCATTCAAAGTTGCAAGTTACTATGTAGGAACAAGTTTGTATAGGTATTTCAAAGATGCCCAGAACTGAGCTAAACGTTGTATGTCTCCAACTCCTAGAAATAACTTCATGCCCCATCTCCCTTACTTCCACCTAGTAATGATCACATAATTCCTAACAAAGTTTTGACACAGATTCCCAATTCGGGCATTCAGAACATATAGCACGTTGCTGTAAGCAAGCACATTCTCATTCAAAGTTGCAAGTTACTATGTAGGAACAAGTTTGTATAGGTATTTCAAAGATGCCCAGAACTGAGCTAAACTTGGTATGTCTCCAACTCCTAGAAATAACTTCATGCCCCATCTCCCTTACTTCCAGCTAGTAAGGATCACATAATTCCTAACAATGTTTTGACACAGATTCCCAATTCGGGCATTCAGAACATATAGCACGTTGCTGTAAGCAAGCACATTCTCATTCAAAGTTGCAAGTTACTATGTAGGAACAAGTTTGCATAGGTATTTCAAAGATGCCCAGAACTGAGCTAAACGTTGTATGTCTCCAACTCCTAGAAATAAATTCATGCTCTATGTCCCTTACCTCCAGCTAGTAAGGATCACATAATTTCTAACAAAGTTTTGACACAGATTCCCAATTCGGGCATTCAGAACATATAGCACGTTGCTGTAAGCAAGCACATTCTCCTTCAAAGTTGCAAGTTACTATGTAGGAACAAGTTTGTATAGGTATTTCAAAGATGCCCAGAACTGAGCTAAACGTTGTATGTCTCCAACTCCTAGAAATAACTTCATGCCCCATCTCCCTTACTTCCAGCTGGTAAGGATCACATAATTCCTAACAAAATTTGACACAGATTCCCAATTCGGGAATTCAGAACATATAGCACGCTGCTGTAAGCAAGCACATTGTCATTCAAAGTTGCAAGTTACTATGTAGGAACAAGTTTGTATAGGTATTTCAAAGATGCCCAGAACTGAGCTAAACGTTGTATGTCTCCAACTCCTAGAAATAACTTCATGCCCCATCTCCCTTACTTCCAGCTAGTAAGGATCACATAATTCCTAACAAAGTTTTGACACAGATTCCCAATTCGGGCATTCAGAACATATAGCACGTTGCTGTAAGCAAGCACATTCTCATTCAAAGTTGCAAGTTACTATGTAGGAACAAGTTTGTATAGGTATTTCAAAGATGCCCAGAACTGAGCTAAACTTGGTATGTCTCCAACTCCTAGAAATAACTTCATGCCCCATCTCCCTTACTTCCAGCTAGTAAGGATCACATAATTTCTAACAAAGTTTTGACACAGATTCCCAATTCGGGCATTCAGAACATATAGCACGTTGCTGTAAGCAAGCACATTCTCATTCAAAGTTGCAAGTTACTATGTAGGAACAAGTTTGTATAGGTATTTCAAAGATGCCCAGAACGGAGCAAAACTTGGCATGTCTCCAACTCCTAGAAATAACTTCATGCCCCATCTCCCTTACTTCCAGCTAGTAAGGATCACATAATTCCTAACAAAGTTTTGACACAGATTCCCAATTCGGGCATTCAGAACATATAGCACGTTGCTGTAAGCAAGCACATTCTCATTCAAAGTTGCAAGTTACTATGTAGTAACAAGTTTGTATAGGTATTTCAAAGATGCCCAGAACTGAGCTAAACGTTGTATGATTCCAACTACAAGAAATAACTTCATGCCCCATCTCCCTTACTTCCAGCTAGTAAGGATCACATAATTCCTAACAAAGATTTGACACAGTTTCCCAATTCGGGCATTCAGAACATATAGCACGTTGCTGTAAGCAAGCACATTCTCATTCAAAGTTGCAAGTTACTATGTAGGAACAAGTTTGTATAGGTATTTCATAGATGCCCAGAACTGAGCTAAACTTGGTATGTCTCCAACTCCTAGAAATAACTTCATGCCCCATCTCCCTAAATTCAAGCTTGTAAGGATGACATAATTCCTAACAAAGTTTTGACACATATTCCCAATTCAGGCATTCAGAACATATAGCACGTTGCTGTAAGCAAGCACATTCTCATTCAAAGTTGCAAGTTACTATGTAGGAACAAGTTTGTATAGGTATTTCAAAGATGCCTAGAACTGAGCTAAACTTGGTATGTCTCCAAATCCTAGAAATAACATCATGCCCCATCTCCCTTACTTCCATCTAGTAAGGATCATATAATTTCTAACAATGTTTTGAAACAGATTCCCAATTCGGGCATTCAGAACATATAGCACGTTGCTGTAAGCAAGCACATTCTCATTCAAAGTTGCAAGTTACTATGTAGGAACAAGTTTGTATAGGTATTTCAAAGATGCCCAGAACTGAGCTAAACGTTGTATGTCTCCAACTCCTAGAAATAACTTCATGCCCCCTCTCCCTTACTTCCAGCTAGTAAGGATCACATAATTCCTAACAAAGTTTTGACACAGATTCCCAATTCGGGCATTCAGAACATATAGCACGTTGCTGTAAGCAAGCACATTCTCATTCAAAGTTGCAAGTTACTATGTAGGAACAAGTTTGTATAGGTATTTCAAAGATGCCCAGAACTGAGCTAAACTTGGTATGTCTCCAACTCCTAGAAATAACTTCATGCCCCATCTCCCTTACTTCCAGCTAGTAAGGATCACATAATTTCTAACAAAGTTTTGACACAGATTCCCAATTCGGGCATTCAGAACATATAGCACGTTGCTGTAAGCAAGCACATTCTCATTCAAAGTTGCAAGTTACTATGTAGGAACAAGTTTGTATAGGTATTTCAAAGATGCCCAGAACGGAGCAAAACTTGGCATGTCTCCAACTCCTAGAAATAACTTCATGCCCCATCTCCCTTACTTCCAGCTAGTAAGGATCACATAATTCCTAACAAAGTTTTGACACAGATTCCCAATTCGGGCATTCAGAACATATAGCACGTTGCTGTAAGCAAGCACATTCTCATTCAAAGTTGCAAGTTACTATGTAGTAACAAGTTTGTATAGGTATTTCAAAGATGCCCAGAACTGAGCTAAACGTTGTATGATTCCAACTACAAGAAATAACTTCATGCCCCATCTCCCTTACTTCCAGCTAGTAAGGATCACATAATTCCTAACAAAGATTTGACACAGTTTCCCAATTCGGGCATTCAGAACATATAGCACGTTGCTGTAAGCAAGCACATTCTCATTCAAAGTTGCAAGTTACTATGTAGGAACAAGTTTGTATAGGTATTTCATAGATGCCCAGAACTGAGCTAAACTTGGTATGTCTCCAACTCCTAGAAATAACTTCATGCCCCATCTCCCTAAATTCAAGCTTGTAAGGATGACATAATTCCTAACAAAGTTTTGACACATATTCCCAATTCAGGCATTCAGAACATATAGCACGTTGCTGTAAGCAAGCACATTCTCATTCAAAGTTGCAAGTTACTATGTAGGAACAAGTTTGTATAGGTATTTCAAAGATGCCTAGAACTGAGCTAAACTTGGTATGTCTCCAAATCCTAGAAATAACATCATGCCCCATCTCCCTTACTTCCATCTAGTAAGGATCATATAATTTCTAACAATGTTTTGAAACAGATTCCCAATTCGGGCATTCAGAACATATAGCACGTTGCTGTAAGCAAGCACATTCTCATTCAAAGTTGCAAGTTACTATGTAGGAAGAAGTTTGTATAAGTATTTCAAAGATGCCCAGAACTGAGCTAAAGTGGGTATGTCTCCAACTCCTAGAAATAACTTCATGCCCCATCTCCATTACTTCCAGCTAGTAAGGATCACATAATTCCTAACAAAGTTTTGACACAGTTTCCCAATTCGGGCATTCAGAACATATAGCACGTTGCTGTAAGCAAGCACATTCTCATTCAAAGTTGCAAATTACTATATAGGAACAAGTTTGTATAGGTATTTCAAAGATGCCCAGAACTGAGCTAAACGTTGTATGTCTCCAACTCCTAGATAGAACTTCATGCCCCATCTCCCTTACTTCCAGCTAGTAAGGATCACATAATTCCTAACAAAGTTTTGACACAGATTCCCAATTCGGGCATTCAGAACATATAGCACGTTGCTGTAATCAGGCACATTCTCATTCAAAGTTGCAAGTTACTATGTAGGAACAAGTTTGTATAGGTATTTCAGAGATGCCCAGAACTGAGCTAAATGTTGTATAATTCCAACTCCTAGAAATAACTTCATGCCCCATCGCCCTTACTTCCAGCTAGTAAGGATCACATAATTCCTAACAAAGTTTTGACACAGATTCCCAATTCGGGCATTCAGAATATATAGCACGTTGCTGTAAGCAAGCACATTCTCATTCAAAGTTGCAAGTTACTATGTAGGAACAAGTTTGTATAGGTATTTCATAGATGCCCAGAAATGAGCTAAACTTGGTATGTCTCCAACTCTTAGAAATAACTTCATGCCCCATCTCCCTTACTTCCAGCTAGTAAGGATCACATAATTCCTAACAAAGTTTTGACACAGTTTCCCATTTCGGGCATTCAGAACATATAGCACGTTGCTGTAAGCAAACACATTCTCATTCAAAGTTGCAAGTTACTATGTAGGAACAAGTTTGCATAGGTATTTCAAAGATGCCCAGAACTGAGCTAAACGTTGTATGTCTCCAACTCCTAGAAATAAATTCATGCTCTATGTCCCTTACTTCCAGCTAGTAAGGATCACATAATTTCTAACAAAGTTTTGACACAGATTCCCAATTCGGGCATTCAGAACATATAGCACGTTGCTGTAAGCAAGCACATTCTCCTTCAAAGTTGCAAGTTACTATGTAGGAACAAGTTTGTATAGGTATTTCAAAGATGCCCAGAACTGAGCTAAACGTTGTATGTCTCCAACTCCTAGAAATAACTTCATGCCCCATCTCCCTTACTTCCAGCTGGTAAGGATCACATAATTCCTAACAAACTTTTGACACAGATTCCCAATTCGGGAATTCAGAACATATAGCACGCTGCTGTAAGCAAGCACATTCTCATTCAAAGTTGCAAGTTACTATGTAGGAACAAGTTTGTATAGGTATTTCAAAGATGCCCAGAACTGAGCTAAACGTTGTATGTCTCCAACTCCTAGAAATAACTTCATGCCCCATCTCCCTTACTTCCAGCTAGTAAGGATCACATAATTCCTAACAAAGTTTTGACACAGATTCCCAATTCGGGCATTCAGAACATATAGCACGTTGCTGTAAGCAAGCACATTCTCATTCAAAGTTGCAAGTTACTATCTAGGAACAAGTTTGTATAGGTATTTCAAAGATGCCCAGAACTGAGCTAAACTTGGTATGTCTCCAACTCCTAGAAATAACTTCATGCCCCATCTCCCTTACTTCCAGCTAGTAAGCATCACATAATTTCTAACAAAGTTTTGACACAGATTCCCAATTCGGGCATTCAGAACATATAGCACGTTGCTGTAAGCAAGCACATTCTCATTCAAAGTTGCAAGTTACTATGTAGGAACAAGTTTGTATAGGTATTTCAAAGATGCCCAGAACGGAGCAAAACTTGGCATGTCTCCAACTCCTAGAAATAACTTCATGCCCCATCTCCCTTACTTCCAGCTAGTAAGGATCACATAATTCCTAACAAAGTTTTGACACAGATTCCCAATTCGGGCATTCAGAACATATAGCACGTTGCTGTAAGTAAGCACATTCTCATTCAAAGTTGCAAGTTACTATGTAGGAACAAGTTTGTATAGGTATTTCAAAGATGCCCAGAACGGAGCTAAACTTGGCATGTCTCCAACTCCTAGAAATAACTTCATGCCCCATCTCCCTTACTTCCAGCTAGTAAGGATCACATAATTCCTAACAAAGTTTTGACACAGATTCCCAATTCGGGCATTCAGAACATATAGCACGTTGCTGTAAGCAAGCACATTCTCATTCAAAGTTGCAAGTTACTATGTAGGAACAAGTTTGTATAGGTATTTCAAAGATGCCCAGAACTGAGCTAAACTTGGTATGTCTCCAACTCCTAGAAATAACTTCATGCCCCATCTCCCTTACTTCCAGCTAGTAAGGATCACATAATTCCTAACAAAGTTTTGACACAGATTCCCAATTCGGGCATTCAGAACATATAGCACGTTGCTGTAAGCAAGCACATTCTCATTCAAAGTTGCAAGTTACTATGTAGGAACAAGTTTGTATAGGTATTTCAAAGATGCCCAGAACTGAGCTAAACTTGGTATGTCTCCAACTCCTACAAATAGCTTCATGCCCCATCTCACTTACTTCCAGCTAGTAAGGATCACATAATTCCTAACAAAGTTTTGACACAGATTCCCAATTCGGGCATTCAGAACATATAGCACGTTGCTGTAAACAAGCACATTCTCATTCAAAGTTGCAAGTTACTATGTAGGAACAAGTTTGTATAGGTATTTCAAAGATGCCCAGAACTGAGCTAAACGTTGTATGTCTCCAACTCCTAGAAATAACTTCATGCCCCATCTCCCTTACTTCCACCTAGTAATGATCACATAATTCCTAACAAAGTTTTGACACAGATTCCCAATTCGGGCATTCAGAACATATAGCACGTTGCTGTAAGCAAGCACATTCTCATTCAAAGTTGCAAGTTACTATGTAGGAACAAGTTTGTATAGGTATTTCAAAGATGCCCAGAACTGAGCTAAACTTGGTATGTCTCCAACTCCTAGAAATAACTTCATGCCCCATCTCCCTTACTTCCAGCTAGTAAGGATCACATAATTCCTAACAATGTTTTGACACAGATTCCCAATTCGGGCATTCAGAACATATAGCACGTTGCTGTAAGCAAGCACATTCTCATTCAAAGTTGCAAGTTACTATGTAGGAACAAGTTTGCATAGGTATTTCAAAGATGCCCAGAACTGAGCTAAACGTTGTATGTCTCCAACTCCTAGAAATAAATTCATGCTCTATGTCCCTTACCTCCAGCTAGTAAGGATCACATAATTTCTAACAAAGTTTTGACACAGATTCCCAATTCGGGCATTCAGAACATATAGCACGTTGCTGTAAGCAAGCACATTCTCCTTCAAAGTTGCAAGTTACTATGTAGGAACAAGTTTGTATAGGTATTTCAAAGATGCCCAGAACTGAGCTAAACGTTGTATGTCTCCAACTCCTAGAAATAACTTCATGCCCCATCTCCCTTACTTCCAGCTGGTAAGGATCACATAATTCCTAACAAAATTTGACACAGATTCCCAATTCGGGAATTCAGAACATATAGCACGCTGCTGTAAGCAAGCACATTGTCATTCAAAGTTGCAAGTTACTATGTAGGAACAAGTTTGTATAGGTATTTCAAAGATGCCCAGAACTGAGCTAAACGTTGTATGTCTCCAACTCCTAGAAATAACTTCATGCCCCATCTCCCTTACTTCCAGCTAGTAAGGATCACATAATTCCTAACAAAGTTTTGACACAGATTCCCAATTCGGGCATTCAGAACATATAGCACGTTGCTGTAAGCAAGCACATTCTCATTCAAAGTTGCAAGTTACTATGTAGGAACAAGTTTGTATAGGTATTTCAAAGATGCCCAGAACTGAGCTAAACTTGGTATGTCTCCAACTCCTAGAAATAACTTCATGCCCCATCTCCCTTACTTCCAGCTAGTAAGGATCACATAATTTCTAACAAAGTTTTGACACAGATTCCCAATTCGGGCATTCAGAACATATAGCACGTTGCTGTAAGCAAGCACATTCTCATTCAAAGTTGCAAGTTACTATGTAGGAACAAGTTTGTATAGGTATTTCAAAGATGCCCAGAACGGAGCAAAACTTGGCATGTCTCCAACTCCTAGAAATAACTTCATGCCCCATCTCCCTTACTTCCAGCTAGTAAGGATCACATAATTCCTAACAAAGTTTTGACACAGATTCCCAATTCGGGCATTCAGAACATATAGCACGTTGCTGTAAGCAAGCACATTCTCATTCAAAGTTGCAAGTTACTATGTAGTAACAAGTTTGTATAGGTATTTCAAAGATGCCCAGAACTGAGCTAAACGTTGTATGATTCCAACTACAAGAAATAACTTCATGCCCCATCTCCCTTACTTCCAGCTAGTAAGGATCACATAATTCCTAACAAAGATTTGACACAGTTTCCCAATTCGGGCATTCAGAACATATAGCACGTTGCTGTAAGCAAGCACATTCTCATTCAAAGTTGCAAGTTACTATGTAGGAACAAGTTTGTATAGGTATTTCATAGATGCCCAGAACTGAGCTAAACTTGGTATGTCTCCAACTCCTAGAAATAACTTCATGCCCCATCTCCCTAAATTCAAGCTTGTAAGGATGACATAATTCCTAACAAAGTTTTGACACATATTCCCAATTCAGGCATTCAGAACATATAGCACGTTGCTGTAAGCAAGCACATTCTCATTCAAAGTTGCAAGTTACTATGTAGGAACAAGTTTGTATAGGTATTTCAAAGATGCCTAGAACTGAGCTAAACTTGGTATGTCTCCAATCCTAGAAATAACATCATGCCCCATCTCCCTTACTTCCATCTAGTAAGGATCATATAATTTCTAACAATGTTTTGAAACAGATTCCCAATTCGGGCATTCAGAACATATAGCACGTTGCTGTAAGCAAGCACATTCTCATTCAAAGTTGCAAGTTACTATGTAGGAACAAGTTTGTATAGGTATTTCAAAGATGCCCAGAACTGAGCTAAACGTTGTATGTCTCCAACTCCTAGAAATAACTTCATGCCCCCTCTCCCTTACTTCCAGCTAGTAAGGATCACATAATTCCTAACAAAGTTTTGACACAGATTCCCAATTCGGGCATTCAGAACATATAGCACGTTGCTGTAAGCAAGCACATTCTCATTCAAAGTTGCAAGTTACTATGTAGGAACAAGTTTGTATAGGTATTTCAAAGATGCCCAGAACTGAGCTAAACTTGGTATGTCTCCAACTCCTAGAAATAACTTCATGCCCCATCTCCCTTACTTCCAGCTAGTAAGGATCACATAATTTCTAACAAAGTTTTGACACAGATTCCCAATTCGGGCATTCAGAACATATAGCACGTTGCTGTAAGCAAGCACATTCTCATTCAAAGTTGCAAGTTACTATGTAGGAACAAGTTTGTATAGGTATTTCAAAGATGCCCAGAACGGAGCAAAACTTGGCATGTCTCCAACTCCTAGAAATAACTTCATGCCCCATCTCCCTTACTTCCAGCTAGTAAGGATCACATAATTCCTAACAAAGTTTTGACACAGATTCCCAATTCGGGCATTCAGAACATATAGCACGTTGCTGTAAGCAAGCACATTCTCATTCAAAGTTGCAAGTTACTATGTAGTAACAAGTTTGTATAGGTATTTCAAAGATGCCCAGAACTGAGCTAAACGTTGTATGATTCCAACTACAAGAAATAACTTCATGCCCCATCTCCCTTACTTCCAGCTAGTAAGGATCACATAATTCCTAACAAAGATTTGACACAGTTTCCCAATTCGGGCATTCAGAACATATAGCACGTTGCTGTAAGCAAGCACATTCTCATTCAAAGTTGCAAGTTACTATGTAGGAACAAGTTTGTATAGGTATTTCATAGATGCCCAGAACTGAGCTAAACTTGGTATGTCTCCAACTCCTAGAAATAACTTCATGCCCCATCTCCCTAAATTCAAGCTTGTAAGGATGACATAATTCCTAACAAAGTTTTGACACATATTCCCAATTCAGGCATTCAGAACATATAGCACGTTGCTGTAAGCAAGCACATTCTCATTCAAAGTTGCAAGTTACTATGTAGGAACAAGTTTGTATAGGTATTTCAAAGATGCCTAGAACTGAGCTAAACTTGGTATGTCTCCAAATCCTAGAAATAACATCATGCCCCATCTCCCTTACTTCCATCTAGTAAGGATCATATAATTTCTAACAATGTTTTGAAACAGATTCCCAATTCGGGCATTCAGAACATATAGCACGTTGCTGTAAGCAAGCACATTCTCATTCAAAGTTGCAAGTTACTATGTAGGAAGAAGTTTGTATAAGTATTTCAAAGATGCCCAGAACTGAGCTAAAGTGGGTATGTCTCCAACTCCTAGAAATAACTTCATGCCCCATCTCCATTACTTCCAGCTAGTAAGGATCACATAATTCCTAACAAAGTTTTGACACAGTTTCCCAATTCGGGCATTCAGAACATATAGCACGTTGCTGTAAGCAAGCACATTCTCATTCAAAGTTGCAAATTACTATATAGGAACAAGTTTGTATAGGTATTTCAAAGATGCCCAGAACTGAGCTAAACGTTGTATGTCTCCAACTCCTAGATAGAACTTCATGCCCCATCTCCCTTACTTCCAGCTAGTAAGGATCACATAATTCCTAACAAAGTTTTGACACAGATTCCCAATTCGGGCATTCAGAACATATAGCACGTTGCTGTAATCAGGCACATTCTCATTCAAAGTTGCAAGTTACTATGTAGGAACAAGTTTGTATAGGTATTTCAGAGATGCCCAGAACTGAGCTAAATGTTGTATAATTCCAACTCCTAGAAATAACTTCATGCCCCATCGCCCTTACTTCCAGCTAGTAAGGATCACATAATTCCTAACAAAGTTTTGACACAGATTCCCAATTCGGGCATTCAGAATATATAGCACGTTGCTGTAAGCAAGCACATTCTCATTCAAAGTTGCAAGTTACTATGTAGGAACAAGTTTGTATAGGTATTTCATAGATGCCCAGAAATGAGCTAAACTTGGTATGTCTCCAACTCTTAGAAATAACTTCATGCCCCATCTCCCTTACTTCCAGCTAGTAAGGATCACATAATTCCTAACAAAGTTTTGACACAGTTTCCCATTTCGGGCATTCAGAACATATAGCACGTTGCTGTAAGCAAACACATTCTCATTCAAAGTTGCAAGTTACTATGTAGGAACAAGTTTGTATAGGTATTTCAAAGATGCCCAGAACTGAGCTAAACGTTGTATGTCTCCAACTCCTAGAAATAACTTCATGCCCCATCTCCCTTACTTCCAGCTAGTAAGGATCACATAATTCCTAACAAAGTTTTGACACAGATTCCCAATTCGGGCATTCAGAACATATAGCACGTTGCTGTAAGCAAGCACATTCTCATTCAAAGTTGCAAGTTACTATCTAGGAACAAGTTTGTATAGGTATTTCAAAGATGCCCAGAACTGAGCTAAACTTGGTATGTCTCCAACTCCTAGAAATAACTTCATGCCCCATCTCCCTTACTTCCAGCTAGTAAGCATCACATAATTTCTAACAAAGTTTTGACACAGATTCCCAATTCGGGCATTCAGAACATATAGCACGTTGCTGTAAGCAAGCACATTCTCATTCAAAGTTGCAAGTTACTATGTAGGAACAAGTTTGTATAGGTATTTCAAAGATGCCCAGAACGGAGCAAAACTTGGCATGTCTCCAACTCCTAGAAATAACTTCATGCCCCATCTCCCTTACTTCCAGCTAGTAAGGATCACATAATTCCTAACAAAGTTTTGACACAGATTCCCAATTCGGGCATTCAGAACATATAGCACGTTGCTGTAAGCAAGCACATTCTCATTCAAAGTGGTAAGTTACTATGTAGGAACAAGTTTGTATAGGTATTTCAAAGATGCCCAGAACGGAGCTAAACTTGGCATGTCTCCAACTCCTAGAAATAACTTCATGCCCCATCTCCCTTACTTCCAGCTAGTAAGGATCACATAATTCCTAACAAAGTTTTGACACAGATTCCCAATTCGGGCATTCAGAACATATAGCACGTTGCTGTAAGCAAGCACATTCTCATTCAAAGTTGCAAGTTACTATGTAGGAACAAGTTTGTATAGGTATTTCAAAGATGCCCAGAACTGAGCTAAACTTGGTATGTCTCCAACTCCTAGAAATAACTTCATGCCCCATCTCCCTTACTTCCAGCTAGTAAGGATCACATAATTCCTAAGAAAGTTTTGACACAGATTCCCAATTCGGGCATTCAGAACATATAGCACGTTGCTGTAAGCAAGCACATTCTCATTCAAAGTTGCAAGTTACTATGTAGGAACAAGTTTGTATAGGTATTTCAAAGATGCCCAGAACTGAGCTAAACTTGGTATGTCTCCAACTCCTACAAATAGCTTCATGCCCCATCTCACTTACTTCCAGCTAGTAAGGATCACATAATTCCTAACAAAGTTTTGACACAGATTCCCAATTCGGGCATTCAGAACATATAGCACGTTGCTGTAAACAAGCACATTCTCATTCAAAGTTGCAAGTTACTATGTAGGAACAAGTTTGTATAGGTATTTCAAAGATGCCCAGAACTGAGCTAAACGTTGTATGTCTCCAACTCCTAGAAATAACTTCATGCCCCATCTCCCTTACTTCCACCTAGTAATGATCACATAATTCCTAACAAAGTTTTGACACAGATTCCCAATTCGGGCATTCAGAACATATAGCACGTTGCTGTAAGCAAGCACATTCTCATTCAAAGTTGCAAGTTACTATGTAGGAACAAGTTTGTATAGGTATTTCAAAGATGCCCAGAACTGAGCTAAACTTGGTATGTCTCCAACTCCTAGAAATAACTTCATGCCCCATCTCCCTTACTTCCAGCTAGTAAGGATCACATAATTCCTAACAATGTTTTGACACAGATTCCCAATTCGGGCATTCAGAACATATAGCACGTTGCTGTAAGCAAGCACATTCTCATTCAAAGTTGCAAGTTACTATGTAGGAACAAGTTTGCATAGGTATTTCAAAGATGCCCAGAACTGAGCTAAACGTTGTATGTCTCCAACTCCTAGAAATAAATTCATGCTCTATGTCCCTTACTTCCAGCTAGTAAGGATCACATAATTTCTAACAAATTTTTGACAGGGATTCCCAATTCGGGCAGTCAGAACATATAGCACGTTGCTGTAAGCAAGCACATTCTCCTTCAAAGTTGCAAGTTACTATGTAGGAACAAGTTTGTATAGGTATTTCAAAGATGCCCAGAACTGAGCTAAACGTTGTATGTCTCCAACTCCTAGAAATAACTTCATGCCCCATCTCCCTTACTTCCAGCTGGTAAGGATCACATAATTCCTAACAAAATTTGACACAGATTCCCAATTCGGGAATTCAGAACATATAGCACGCTGCTGTAAGCAAGCACATTGTCATTCAAAGTTGCAAGATACTATGTAGGAACAAGTTTGTATAGGTATTTCAAAGATGCCCAGAACTGAGCTAAACGTTGTATGTCTCCAACTCCTAGAAATAACTTCATGCCCCATCTCCCTTACTTCCAGCTAGTAAGGATCACATAATTCCTAACAAAGTTTTGACACAGATTCCCAATTCGGGCATTCAGAACATATAGCACGTTGCTGTAAGCAAGCACATTCTCATTCAAAGTTGCAAGTTACTATGTAGGAACAAGTTTGTATAGGTATTTCAAAGATGCCCAGAACTGAGCTAAACTTGGTATGTCTCCAACTCCTAGAAATAACTTCATGCCCCATCTCCCTTACTTCCAGCTAGTAAGGATCACATAATTTCTAACAAAGTTTTGACACAGATTCCCAATTCGGGCATTCAGAACATATAGCACGTTGCTGTAAGCAAGCACATTCTCATTCAAAGTTGCAAGTTACTATGTAGGAACAAGTTTGTATAGGTATTTCAAAGATGCCCAGAACGGAGCAAAACTTGGCATGTCTCCAACTCCTAGAAATAACTTCATGACCCATCTCCCTTACTTCCAGCTAGTAAGGATCACATAATTCCTAACAAAGTTTTGACACAGATTCCCAATTCGGGCATTCAGAACATATAGCACGTTGCTGTAAGCAAGCACATTCTCATTCAAAGTTGCAAGTTACTATGTAGTAACAAGTTTGTATAGGTATTTCAAAGATGCCCAGAACTGAGCTAAACGTTGTATGATTCCAACTACAAGAAATAACTTCATGCCCCATCTCCCTTACTTCCAGCTAGTAAGGATCACATAATTCCTAACAAAGATTTGACACAGTTTCCCAATTCGGGCATTCAGAACATATAGCACGTTGCTGTAAGCAAGCACATTCTCATTCAAAGTTGCAAGTTACTATGTAGGAACAAGTTTGTATAGGTATTTCATAGATGCCCACAACTGAGCTAAACTTGGTATGTCTCCAACTCCTAGAAATAACTTCATGCCCCATCTCCCTAAATTCCAGCTTGTAAGGATGACATAATTCCTAACAAAGTTTTGACACATATTCCCAATTCAGGCATTCAGAACATATAGCACGTTGCTGTAAGCAAGCACATTCTCATTCAAATTTGCAAGTTACTATGTAGGAACAAGTTTGTATAGGTATTTCAAAGATGCCTAGAACTGAGCTAAACTTGGTATGTCTCCAAATCCTAGAAATAACATCATGCCCCATCTCCCTTACTTCCATCTAGTAAGGATCATATAATTTCTAACAATGTTTTGAAACAGATTCCCAATTCGGGCATTCAGAACATATAGCACGTTGCTGTAAGCAAGCACATTCTCATTCAAAGTTGCAAGTTACTATGTAGGAAGAAGTTTGTATAAGTATTTCAAAGATGCCCAGAACTGAGCTAAAGTGGGTATGTCTCCAACTCCTAGAAATAACATCATGCCCCATCTTCCTTACTTCCAGCTAGTAAGGATCACATAATTCCTAACAAAGTTTTGACACAGATTCCCAATTCGGTCATTAGGAACATATAGCACGTTGCTGTAAGCAAGCATTTCTCATTCAAAGTTGCAAGTTACTATGTAGGAACAAGTTTGTATAGGTATTTCAAAGATGCCCAGAACTGAGCTAAACTTGGTATGTCTCCAACTTCTAGAAATAACTTCATGCCCCATCTCCATTACTTCCAGCTAGTAAGGATCACATAATTCCTAACAAAGTTTTGACACAGTTTCCCAATTCGGGCATTCAGAACATATAGCACGTTGCTGTAAGCAAGCACATTCTCATTCAAAGTTGCAAATTACTATATAGGAACAAGTTTGTATAGGTATTTCAAAGATGCCCAGAACTGAGCTAAACGTTGTATGTCTCCAACTCCTAGATATAACTTCATGCCCCATCTCCCTTACTTCCAGCTAGTAAGGATCACATAATTCCTAACAAAGTTTTGACACAGATTCCCAATTCGGGCATTCAGAACATATAGCACGTTGCTGTAAGCAAGCACATTCTCATTCAAAGTTGCAAGTTACTATGTAGGAACAAGTTTGTATAGGTATTTCAAAGATGCCCAGAACTGAGCTAAATGTTGTATAATTCCAACTCCTAGAAATAACTTCATGCCCCATCTCCCTTACTTCCAGCTAGTAAGGATCACATAATTCCTAACAAAGGTTTGACACAGATTCCCAATTCGGGCATTCAGAATATATAGCACGTTGCTGTAAGCAAGCACATTCTCATTCAAAGTTGCAAGTTACTATGTAGGAACAAGTTTGTATAGGTATTTCATAGATGCCCAGAAATGAGCTAAACTTGGTATGTCTCCAACTCTTAGAAATAACTTCATGCCCCATCTCCCTTACTTCCAGCTAGTAAGGATCACATAATTCCTAACAAAGTTTTGACACAGTTTCCCATTTCGGGCATTCAGAACATATAGCACGTTGCTGTAAGCAAACACATTCTCATTCAAAGTTGCAAGTTACGATGTAGGAACAAGTTTGTATAGGTATTTCAAAGATGCCCAGAACTGAGCTAAACTTGGTATGTCTCCAACTCCTAGAAATAACTTCATGCCCCATCTCCATTACTTCCAGCTAGTAAGGGTCACATAATTCCTAACAAAGTTTTGACACAGATTCCCAATTCGGGCATTCAGAACATATAGCACGTTGCTGTAAGCAAGCACATTCTCATTCAAAGTTGCAAATTACTATGTAGGAACAAGTTTGTATAGGTATTTCAAAGATGCCCAGAACTGAGCTAAACTTGGTATGTCTCCAACTCCTATAAATAACTTCATGCCCCATCTCCCTTACTTCCAGCTAGTAAGGATCACATAATTCCTAACAAAGTTTTGACACAGATTCCCAATTCGGGCATTCAGAACATATAGCACGTTGCTGTAAGCAAGCACATTCTCATTCAAAGTTGCAAGATACTATGTAGGAAAAAGTTTGTATAGGTATTTCAAAGATGCCCAGAACTGAGCTAAACTTGGTATGTCTCCAACTCCTAGAAATAACTTCATGCCCCATCTCCCTTACTTCCATCTAGTAAGGATCACATAATTTCTAACAAAGTTTTGTCACAGATTCCCAAATCGGGGATTCAGAACATATAGCACGTTGCTGTAAGCAAACACATTCTCATTCAAAGTTGCAAGTTACTATGTAGGAACAAGTTTGTATAGGTATTTCAAAGATGCCCAGAACTGTGCTAAACTTGGTATGTCTCCAACTCCTAGAAGTAATTTCATGCCCCATCTCCCTTACTTCCAGCTGGTAAGGATCACATAATTCCTAACAAAGTTTTGACACCGATTCCCAATTCGGGCATTCAGAACATATAGCATGTTGCTTTAAGCAAGCACTTTCTCTTTACAAGTAGCAAGTTACTATGTAGGAACAAGTTTGTATAGGTATTTCAAAGATGCCCAGAACTGTGCTAAACTTGGTATGTTTCCAACTTCTAGAAATAACTTCATGCACCATCTCCCTTAATTCCAGCTAGTAAGGATCACATAATTCCTAAAAACTTTTGACACAGATTCCCAATTCGGGCTTTCAGAACATATAGCACGTTGCTGTAAGCAAGCACAGTCTCATTCAAAGTTGCCAGTTACTATGTAGGAACAAGTTTGTATAGGTATTTCAAAGATGCCCAGAACTGAGCTAAACGTTGTATGTCTCCAACTCCTAGAAATAACTTCATGCCCCATCTCCCTTACTCCAGCTACTAAGGATCACATAATTCCTAACAAAGTTTTGACACAGATTCCCTATTCGGGCATTCAGAACATATAGCACGTTGCTGTAAGCAAGCACATTCTCATTCAATGTTGCAAGTTATTATGTAGGAACAAGTTTGTATAGGTATTTCAAATATGCCCAGAACTGAGCTAAACTTGGTATGTCTCCAACTCCTAGAAATAACTTCATGCCCCATCTCCCTTACTTCCAGCTATTTAGGATCACATAATTCCTAACAAAGTTTTGACACAGATTCCCAATTCGGGCATTCAGAACATATAGCACGTTGCTGTAAGCAAGCACATTCTCATTCAAAGTTGCAAGTTACTATGTAGGAAAAAGTTTGTATAGGTATTTCAAAGATGCCCAGAACTTAGCTAAACTTGGTATGTCTCCAACTCCTAGAAATAACTTCATGCCCCATCTCCCTTACTTCCAGCTAGTAAGGATCACAGAATTCCTAACACAGTTTTGACACAGATTCCCAATTCGGGCATTCAGAACATATAGCACGTTGCTGTAAGCAAGCACATTCTCATTCAAAGTTGCAAGTTACTATGTAGGAACAAGTTTGTATGGGCATTCAAAGATGCACAGAACTGAGCTAAACGTTGTATGTCTCCAACTCCTAGATATAACTTCATGCAACATCTCCATTACTTCCAGCTAGTAAGGATCACATAATTGCTAACAAAGTTTTGACACAGATTCCCAATTCGGGCATTCACAACATATTGAACGTTGCTGTATGCAAGCACATTCTCATTCAAAGTATAAGTTACTATGTAGGAACAAGTTTGTATAGGTATTTCAAAGATGCCCAGAACTGAGCTAAACTTGGTATGTCTCCAACTCCTATAAATAACTTTATGCCCCATCTCCCTAACTTCCAGCTAGTAAGGATCACATAATTCCTAACAAAGTTTTGACACAGATTCCCAATTCGGGCATTCAGAACATATAGCAAGTTGCTGTAAGCAAGCACATTCTCATTCAAAGTTGCAAGTTACTATGTAGGAACAAGTTTGTATAGGTATTTCAAAGATGCCCAGAACTGAGCTAAATGTTGCATGTCTCCAACTTCTAGAAATAACTAGATGCCCCATCTCCCTTACTTCCAGCTAGTAAGGATCACATAATACCTAACAAAGTTTTGACACAGATTCCCAATTCGGGCATTCAGAACATATAGCACGTTGCTGTAAGCAAGCACATTCTCATTCAAAGTTGCAAGTTACTATGCAGGAACAAGTTTGTATAGGACTTTCAAAGATGCCCAGAACTGAGCTAATCTTGGTATGTCTCCAACTCCTAGAAATAACTTCATGCCACATCTCCCTTACTTCCAGCTAGTAAGGATCGCATAATTCCTAACAAAGTTTTGACACAGATTCCCAATTCGGGCATTCAGAACATATAGCACGTTGCTGTAAGCAAGCACATTCTCATTCAAAGTTACAAGTTACTATGTAGGAACAAGTTTGTATAGGACTTTCAAAGATGCCCAGAACTGAGCTAAATTGGGTATGTCTCCAACTCCTAGAAATAACTTCATGCCCCATCTCCCTTACTTCCATCTAGTAAGGATCACATAATTTCTAACAAAGTTTTGACACAGATTCCCAATTCGGGCATTCAGAACATATAGCACGTTGCTGTAAGCAAGCACATTCTCATTCAAAGTTGCAGGTTACTATGTAGTAACAAGTTTGTATAGGTATTTCAAAGATGCCCAGAACTGAGCTAAACTAGGTATGTCTCCACCTCCTAGAGATAACTTCATGCCCCATCTCCCTTACTTCCAGCTAGTAAGGATCACATAATTCCTAACAAAGTTTTGACACAGATTCCCAATTCGGGCCTTCAGAACATATAGCACGTTGCTGTAAGCAAGCACATTCTCATTCAAAGTTGCAAGTTACTATGTAGGAACAAGTATGTATAGGTATTTCTAAGTTGCCCAGAACTGAGCTAAACTTGGTATGTGTCCAACTCCTAGATATAACTTCATGACCCATCTCCCTTACTTCCAGCTAGTAAGGATCACATAATTTCTAACAAAGTTTTGACACAGATTCCCAATTCGGGCATTCAGAACATATAGCACGTTGCTGTAAGCAAGCACATTCTCATTCAAAGTTGCAAGTTACTATCTAGGAACAAGTTTGTATAGGACTTTCAAAGATGCCCAGAACTGAGCTTATATTGGTATGTCTCCAACTCCTAGAAATAACTTCATGCCCCAACTCCCTTGCTTCCAGCTAGTAAGGATCACATAATTCCTAAAAAAGTTTTGACACAGATTCCCAATTCGGGCATTCAGAACATATAGCACGTTGCTGTAAGCAAGCACATTCTCATTCAAAGTTGCAAGTTACTATGTAGGAACAAGGTTGTATAGGTATTTCAAAGATGCCCAGAACTGAGCTAATCGTTGTATGTCTCCAAATCCTAGAAATAACTTCATGCTCATCTCACTAACTTCCAGCTAGTAAGGATCACATAATTCCTAACAAAGTTTTGACACAGATTCCCAATTCGGGCATTCAGAGCATATAGCACGCTGCTGTAAGCAAGCACATTCTCATTCAAAGTTGCAAGTTACTATGTAGGAACAAGTTTGTATAGGTATTTCAAAGATGCCCAGAACTGAGCTAAACGTTGTATGTCTCCAACTCCTAGAAATAACTTCATGCCCCATCTTACTTACTTCCAGCTAGTTAGGATCACATAATTCCTAACAATGTTTTGACACAGATTCTCAATTCGGGAATTCAGAACATATAACACGTTGCTGTAAGCAAGCACATTCTCATTCAAAGATGCAAGTTACTATGTAGGAACAAGTTTGTATAGGTATTTCAAAGATGCCCAGAACTTAGCTAAACTTGGTATGTGTCCAACTCCTAGAAATAACTTCATGCCCCATCTCCATTACTTCCAGCTAGTAAGGATCACATAATTCCTAACAAACTTTTCACACAGATTCCCAATTCGGGCATTCAGAACATATAGCACGTTGCTGTAATCAAGCACATTCTCATTCAAAGTTACAAGTTACTATGTAGGAACAAGTTTGTATAGGACTTTCAAAGATGCCCAGAACTGAGCTAAAGTGGGTATGTCTCCAACTCCTAGAAATAACTTCATGCCCCATCTCCCTTACTTCCAGCTTGTAAGGATCACATAATATTCCTAACAAAGTTTTGACACAGATTCACAATTCGGGCATTCAGAACATATAGCACGTTGCTGTAAGCAAGCACATTCTCATTCAAAGTTGCAAGTTACTATGTAGGAACAGGTGTGTATAGGTATTTCAAAGATGCCCAGAACTGAGCTAAACTTGGTATGTCTCCAACTCCTAGAAATAACTTCATGCCCCATCTCCCTTACTTCCAGCTAGTAAGGATCACATAATTCCTAACAAAGTTTTGACACAGATTCCCAATTCGGGCATTCAGAACATATAGCACGTTGCTGTAAGCAAGCACATTCTCATTCAAAGTTGCAAGTTACTATGTAGGAACAAGTTTGTACAGGAATTTCAATGATGCCCAGAACTGAGCTAAAGTGGGTATGTCTCCAACTCCTAGAAATATCTTCATACCCCATCTGCCTTACTTCCAGCTAGTAAGGATCACATAATTCCTAACAAAGTTTTGACACAGATTCACAGTTCGGGCATTCAGAACATATAGCACGTTGCTGTAAGCAAGCACATTCTCATTCAAAGTTGCAAGTTACTATGTAGGAACAAGTTTGTATAGGTATTTCAAAGATGCCCAGAACTGAGCTAAACGTTGTATGTCTCCAACTCCTAGAAATAACTTCATGCCCCATCTCAATTACTTCCAGATAGTAAGGATCACATAATTCCTAACAAAGTTTTGACACAGATTCCCAATTCGGGCCTTCAGAACATATAGCACGTTGCTGTAAGCAAGCACATTCTCATTCAAAGTTGCAAGTTACTATGTAGGAACAAGTATGTATAGGTATTTCAAAGTTGCCCAGAACTGAGCAAAACTTGGTATGTGTCCAACTCCTAGATATAACTTCATGCCCCATCTCCCTTACTTCCTGCTCGTAAGGATCACATAATTCCTAACAAAGTTTTGACACAGATTCCCAATTCGGGCATTCAGAACATATAGCACGTTGCTGTAAGCAAGCACATTCTCATTCAAAGTTGCAAGTTACTATCTAGGAACAAGTTTGTATAGGACTTTCAAAGATGCCCAGAACTGAGCTAATCTTGGTATGTCTCCAACTCCTAGAAATAACTTCATGCCCCAACTCCCTTGCTTCCAGCTAGTAAGGATCACATAATTCCTAACAAAGTTTTGACACAGATTCCCAATTCGGGCATTCAGAACATATAGCACGTTGCTGTAAGCAAGCACATTCTCATTCAAAGTTGCAAGATACTATGTAGGAACAAGTTTGTATAGGTATTTCAAAGATGCCCAGAACTGAGCTAAAGTGGGTATGTCTCCAACTCCTAGAAATAACTTCATGCCCATCTCACTAACTTCCAGCTAGTAAGGATCACATAATTCCTAACAAAGTTTTGACACAAATTCCCAATTCGGGCATTCAGAGCATATAGCACGTTGCTGTAAGCAAGCACATTCTCATTCAAAGTTGCAATTTTCTATGTAGGAACAAGTTTGTATAGGTATTTCAAAGATGCCCAGAACTGAGCTAAACGTTGTATGTCTCCAACTCCTAGAAATAACTTCATGCCCCATCTTTCTTACTTCCAGCTAGTTAGAATCACATAATTCCTAACAAAGTTTTGACACAGATTCTCAATTCGGGAATTCAGAACATATAACACGTTGCTGTAAGCAAGCACATTCTCATTCAAAGATGCAAGTTACTATGTAGAAACAAGTTTGTATAGGTATTTCAAAGATGCCCAGAACTGAGCTAAACTTGGTATGTGTCCAACTCCTAGTAATAACTTCATGCCCCATCTCCCTTACTTCCAGCTAGTAAGGATCACATAATTCCTAACAAACTTTTGACACAGATTCCCAATTCGGGCATTCAGAACATATAGCACGTTGCTGTAAGCAAGCACATTCTCATTCAAAGTTACAAGTTACTATGTAGGAACAAGTTTGTTTAGGACTTTCAAAGATGCCCAGAACTGAGCTAAAGTGGGTATTTCTCCAACTCCTAGAAATAACTTCATGCCCCATCTCCCTTACTTCCAGCTAGTAAGGATCACATAATATTCCTAACAAAGTTTTGACACAGATTCCCAATTCGGGCATTCAGAACATATAGCACGTTGCTGTAAGCAAGCACATTCTCTTTCAAAGTTGCAAGTTACTATGTAGGAACAGGTTTGTATAGGTATTTCAAAGATGCCCAGAACTGAGCTAAACTTGGTATGTCTCCAACTCCTAGAAATAACTTCATGCCCCATCTCCCTTACTTCCAGCTAGTAAGGATCACATAATTCCTAACAAAGTTTTGACACAGATTCCCAATTCGGGCATTCAGAACATATAGCACGTTGCTGTAAGCAAGCACATTCTCATTCAAAGTTGCAAGTTACTATGTAGGAACAAGTTTGTACAGGAATTTCAATGATGCCCAGAACTGAGCTAAAGTGGGTATGTCTCCAACTCCTAGAAATATCTTCATACCCCATCTGCCTTACTTCCAGCTAGTAAGGATCACATAATTCCTAACAAAGTTTTGACACAGATTCACAGTTCGGGCATTCAGAACATATAGCTCGTTGCTGTAAGCAAGCACATTCTCATTCAAAGTTGCAAGTTACTATGAAGGAACAAGTTTGTATAGGTATTTCAAAGATGCCCAGAACTGTGCTAAACTTGATATGTCTCCAACTCCTAGAAATAACTTCATGCCCCATCTCCCTTACTTCCAGCTAGTAAGGATCACATAATTCCTAACAAAGTTTTGACACAGATTCCCAATTCGGGCATTCAGAACTTATAGCACGTTGCTGTAAGCAAGCACAATCTCATTCAAAGTTGCAAGTTACTATGTAGGAACAAGTTTGTATAGGTATTTCAAAGATGCCCAGAACTGAGCTAAACGTTGTATGTCTCCAACTCCTAGAAATAACTTCATGACCCATCTCAATTACTTCCAGATTGTAAGGATCACATAATTCCTAACAAAGTTTTGACACAGATTCCCAATTCGGGCCTTCAGAACATATAGCACGTTGCTGTAAGCAAGCACATTCTCATTCAAAGTTGCAAGTTACTATGTAGGAACAAGTATGTATAGGTATTTCAAAGTTGCCAGGAACTGAGAAAAACTTGGTATGTGTCCAACTCCTAGATATAACTTCATGACCCATCTCCCTTACTTCCAGCTACTAAGGATCACATAATTCCTAACAAAGTTTTGACACAGATTCCCAATTCGGGCATTCAGAACATATAGCACGTTGCTGTAAGCAAGCTCATTCTCATTCAAAGTTGCAAGTTACTATCTAGGAACAAGTTTGTATAGGACTTTCAAAGATGCCCAGAACTGAGCTAATCTTGGTATGTCTCCAAATCCTAGAAATAACTTCATGCCCCAACTCCCTTGCTTCCAGCTAGTAAGGATCACATAATTCCTAATAAAGTTTTGACACAGATTCCCAATTCGGGCATTCAAAACATATAGCACGTTGCTGTAAGCAAGCACATTCTCATTCAAAGTTGCAAGTTACTATGTAGGAACAAGTTTGTATAGGTATTTCAAAGATGCCCAGAACTGAGCTAAAGTGGGTATGTCTCCAACTACTAGAAATAACTTCATGCCCCATCTCACTAACTTCCAGCTAGTAAGGATCACATAATTCCTAACAAAGTTTTGACACAGATTGCCAATTCGGGCATTCAGAACATATAGCACGTTGCTGTAAGCAAGCACATTCTCATTCAAAGTTGCAATTTACTATGTAGGAACAAGTTTGTATAGGTATTTCAAAGATGCCCAGAACTGAGCTAAACGTTGTATGTCTCCAACTCCTAGAAATAACTTAATGCCCCATCTCCCTTACTGCCAGCTAGTAAGGATCACATAATTCCTAACAAAGTTTTGACACAGATTCCCAATTCGGGCATTCAGAACATATAGCACGTTGCTGTAAGCAAGCACATTCTCATTCAAAGTTGCAAGTTACTATGTAGGAACAAGTTTGTATAGGTATTTCAAAGATGCCCAGAACTGAGATAAACGTTGTCTGTCTCCAACGCCTAGAAATAACTTCATGACCGATCTCCCTTACTTCCAGCTAGTAAGGATCACATAATTCCTAACAAAGTTTTGACACAGATTCCCAATTCGGGCATTCAGAACATATAGCACGTTGCTGTAAGCAAACACATTCTCATTCAAAGTTGCAAGTTACTATGTAAGAACAAGTTTGTATAGGACTTTCAAAGATGCCCAGAACTGAGCTAAACTTGGTATATCTCCAACTCCTAGAAATAACTTCATGCCCCATCTCCCTTACTTCCAGCTAGTAAGGATCACATAATTCCTAACAAAGTTTTGACACAGATTCCCAATTCGGGCATTCAGAACATGTAGCACGTTGCTGTAAGCAAGCACATTCTCATTCAAAGTTGCAAGTTACTATGTAGGAACAAGTTTGTATAAGTATTTCAAAGATGCCCAGATCTGTGCTAAACTTGCTATGTGTCCATCTCCTAGAAATAACTTCATGCCCCATCTCTCTTACTTCCAGCTAGTAAGGATCACATAATTCCTAAAAAAGTTTTGACACAGATTCCCAATTCGGGCATTCTGAACATATAGCACGTTGCTGTAAGCAAGCACATTCTCATTCAAAGTTGCAAGTTACTATGTAGGAAAAAGTTTGTATAGGTATTTCAAAGATGCCCAGAACTGAGCTAAACTTGGT
Organism: Diceros bicornis minor; assembly: GCF_020826845.1. NCBI lineage: Eukaryota > Metazoa > Chordata > Mammalia > Perissodactyla > Rhinocerotidae > Diceros > Diceros bicornis. Next base: position 1,525,849 of record NW_026690971.1, on the reverse strand, counting down.
ATGTCTCCAACTCCTAGAAATAACTTCATGCCCCATCTCCCTTACTTCCAGCTAGTAAGGATCACATAATTCCTAACAAAGTTTTGACACAGATTCCCAATTCGGGCATTCAGAACATATAGCACGTTGCTGTAAGCAAGCACATTCTCATTCAAAGTTGCAAGTTACTATGTAGGAACAAGTTTGTATAGGTATTTCAAAGATGCCCAGAACTGAGCTAAACGTTGTATGTCTCCAACTCCTAGAAATAACTTCATGCCTCATCTCCCTTACTTCCAGCTAGTAAGGATCACATAATTCCTAACAAACTTGTGACACATATTCCCAAATTGGGCATTCAGAACATGTAGCACGTTGCTGTAAGCAAGCACATTCTCATTGAAATTTGCAAGTTACTATGTAGGAACAAGTTTGTACAGGACTTTCAAAGATGCCCTGAACTGAGCTAAACTTGGTATATCTCCAACTCCTAGAAATAACTTGATGCCCCATCTCCCTTAATTCCAGCTAGTAAGGATCACATAATTCCTAACAAAGTTTTGACACAGATTCCCAATTCGGGCATTCAGAACATGTAGCACGTTGCTGTAAGCAAGCACATTCTCATTCAAAGTTGCAAATTACTATGTAGGAACAAGTTTGTTTAGGTATTTCAAAGATGCCCAGATCTGTGCTAAACTTGGTATGTGTCCATCTCCTAGAAATAACTTCATGTCCCATCTCCCTTACTTCCAGCTAGTAAGGATCACATAATATTCCTAACAAAGTTTTGACACAGATTCCCAATTCGGTCATTCAGAACATATAGCACGTTGCTGTAAGCAAGCACATTCTCCTTCAAAATTGCAAGTTACTATGTAGGAACAAGTTTGTATAGGTATTTCAAAGATACCCAGATCTGAGCTAAACTTGGTATGTCTCCAACTCCTAGAAATAACTTCATGCCCCATCTCCCTTACTTCCAGCTAGTATGGATCACATAATTTCTAACAAAGATTTCACACAGATTCCCAATTCGGGCATTCAGAACATATAGCACGTTGCTGTAAGCAAACACATTCTCATTCAAAGTTGCAAGTTACTATGTAGGAACAAGTTTGTATAGGTATTTCAAAGATGCCCAGACCTGAGCTAAACTTTGTATGTCTCCAACTCCTAGAAATAACTTCATGCCCCATCTCCCTTACTTCCAGCTAGTAAGGATCACATAATTCCTAACAAAGTTTTGACACAGATTCCCAATTCGGGCATTCAGAACTTATAGCACGTTGCTGTAAGCAAGCACAATCTCATTCAAAGTTGCAAGTTACTATGTAGGAACAAGTTTGTATAGGTATTTCAAAGATGCCCAGAACTGAGCTAAACGTTGTATGTCTCCAACTCCTAGAAATAACTTCATGACCCATCTCAATTACTTCCAGATAGTAAGGATCACATAATTCCTAACAAAGTTTTGACACAGATTCCCAATTCGGGCCTTCAGAACATATAGCACGTTGCTGTAAGCAAGCACATTCTCATTCAAAGTTGCAAGTTACTATGTAGGAACAAGTATGTATAGGTATTTCAAAGTTGCCCAGAACTGAGCAAAACTTGGTATGTGTCCAACTCCTAGATATAACTTCATGACCCATCTCCCTTACTTCCAGCTAGTAAGGATCACATAATTTCTAACAAAGTTTTGACACAGATTCCCAATTCGGGCATTCAGAACATATAGCACGTTGCTGTAAGCAAGCACATTCTCATTCAAAGTTGCAAGTTACTATCTAGGAACAAGTTTGTATAGGACTTTCAAAGATGCCCAGAACTGAGCTAATCTTGGTATGTCTCCAACTCCTAGAAATAACTTCATGCCACAACTCCCTTGCTTCCAGCTAGTAAGGATCACATAATTCCTAATAAAGTTTTGACACAGATTCCCAATTCGGGCATTCAAAACATATAGCACGTTGCTGTAAGCAAGCACATTCTCATTCAAAGTTGCAAGTTACTATGTAGGAACAAGTTTGTATAGGTATTTCAAAGATGCCCAGAACTGAGCTAAAGTGGGTATGTCTCCAACTCCTAGAAATAACTTCATGCCCCATCTCACTAACTTCCAGCTAGTAAGGATCACATAATTCCTAACAAAGTTTTGACACAGATTGCCAATTCGGGCATTCAGAACATATAGCACGTTGCTGTAAGCAAGCACATTCTCATTCAAAGTTGCAATTTACTATGTAGGAACAAGTTTGTATAGGTATTTCAAAGATGCCCAGAACTGAGCTAAACGTTGTATGTCTCCAACTCCTAGAAATAACTTAATGCCCCATCTCCCTTACTGCCAGCTAGTAAGGATCACATAATTCCTAACAAAGTTTTGACACAGATTCCCAATTCGGGCATTCAGAACATATAGCACGTTGCTGTAAGCAAGCACATTCTCATTCAAAGTTGCAAGTTACTATGTAGGAACAAGTTTGTATAGGTATTTCAAAGATGCCCAGAACTGAGATAAACGTTGTCTGTCTCCAACGCCTAGAAATAACTTCATGACCGATCTCCCTTACTTCCAGCTAGTAAGGATCACATAATTCCTAACAAAGTTTTGACACAGATTCCCAATTCGGGCATTCAGAACATATAGCACGTTGCTGTAAGCAAACACATTCTCATTCAAAGTTGCAAGTTACTCTGTAAGAACAAGTTTGTATAGGACTTTCAAAGATGCCCAGAACTGAGCTAAACTTGGTATATCTCCAACTCCTAGAAATAACTTCATGCCCCATCTCCCTTACTTCCAGCTAGTAAGGATCACATAATTCCTAACAAAGTTTTGACACAGATTCCCAATTCGGGCATTCAGAACATGTAGCACGTTGCTGTAAGCAAGCACATTCTCATTCAAAGTTGCAAGTTACTATGTAGGAACAAGTTTGTATAAGTATTTCAAAGATGCCCAGATCTGTGCTAAACTTGCTATGTGTCCATCTCCTAGAAATAACTTCATGCCCCATCTCTCTTACTTCCAGCTAGTAAGGATCACATAATTCCTAACAAAGTTTTGACACAGATTCCCAATTCGGGCATTCTGAACATATAGCACGTTGCTGTAAGCAAGCACATTCTCATTCAAAGTTGCAAGTTACTATGTAGGAAAAAGTTTGTATAGGTATTTCAAAGATGCCCAGAACTGAGCTAAACTTGGTATGTCTCCAACTCCTAGAAATAACTTCATGCCCCATCTCCCTTACTTCCAGCTAGTAAGGATCACATAATTCCTAACAAAGTTTTGACACAGATTCCCAATTCGGGCATTCAGAACATATAGCACGTTGCTGTAAGCAAGCACATTCTCATTCAAAGTTGCAAGTTACTATGTAGGAACAAGTTTGTATAGGTATTTCAAAGATGCCCAGAACTGAGCTAAACATTGTATGTCTCCAACTCCTAGAAATAACTTCATGCCTCATCTCCCTTACTTCCAGCTAGTAAGGATCACATAATTCCTAACAAAACTTGTGACACATATTCCCAAATTGGGCATTCAGAACATGTAGCACGTTGCTGTAAGCAAGCACATTCTCATTGAAATTTGCAAGTTACTATGTAGGAACAAGTTTGTATAGGACTTTCAAAGATGCCCTGAACTGAGCTAAACTTGGTATATCTCCAACTCCTAGAAATAACTTGATGCCCCATCTCCCTTAATTCCAGCTAGTAAGGATCACATAATTCCTAACAAAGTTTTGACACAGATTCCCAATTCGGGCATTCAGAACATGTAGCACGTTGCTGTAAGCAAGCACATTCTCATTCAAAGTTGCAAATTACTATGTAGGAACAAGTTTGTTTAGGTATTTCAAAGATGCCCAGATCTGTGCTAAACTTGGTATGTGTCCATCTCCTAGAAATATCTTCATGTCCCATCTCCCTTACTTCCAGCTAGTAAGGATCACATAATATTCCTAACAAAGTTTTGACACAGATTCCCAATTCGGTCATTCAGAACATATAGCACGTTGCTGTAAGCAAGCACATTCTCCTTCAAAATTGCAAGTTACTATGTAGGAACAAGTTTGTATAGGTATTTCAAAGATACCCAGACCTGAGCTAAACTTTGTATGTCTCCAACTCCTAGAAATAACTTCATGCCCCATCTCCCTTACTTCCAGCTAGTAAGGATCACATAATTCCTAATAATGTTTTCACACAGATTCCCAATTCGGGCATTCAGAACATCTAGCACGTTGCTGTAAGCAAGCACATTCTCATTCAAAGTTGCAAGTTACTATGTAGGAACAAGTTTGTATAGGTATTTCAAAGATGCCCAGAACTGAGCTAAACGTTGTATGTCTCCAACGCCTAGAAATAACTTCATGACCGATCTCCCTTACTTCCAGCTAGTAAGGATCACATAATTCCTAACAAAGTTTTGACACAGATTCCAAATTCGGGCATTCAGAACATATAGCACGTTGCTGTAAGCAAGCACATTCTCATTCAAAGTTGCAAGTTACTATGTAAGAACAAGTTTGTATAGGACTTTCAAAGATTGCCAGAACTGAGCTAAACTTGGTATATCTCCAACTCCTAGAAATAACTTCATGCCCCATCTCCCTTACTTCCAGCTAGTAAGGATCACATAATTCCTAACAAAGTTTTGACACAGATTCCCAATTCGGGCATTCAGAACATGTAGCACGTTGCTGTAAGCAAGCACATTCTCATTCAAAGTTGCAAGTTACTATGTAGGAACAAGTTTGTATAGGTATTTCAAAGATGCCCAGAACTGAGCTAAATTGGTATGTCTCCTACTCCTAGAAATAGCTTCATGCCCCATCTCCCTTACTTCTAGCTAGTAAGGATCACATAATTCCTAACAAAGTTTTGACACAGATTCCCAATTCGGGCGTTCAGAACATATAGCACGTTGCTGTAAGCAAGCACATTCTCAAACAAGGTTGCAAGTTACTATGTAGGAACAAGTTTGTATAGGTATTTCAAAGATGCCCAGAACTGAGCTAAACTTGGTATGTCTCCACCTCCTAGAGATAACTTCATGCCCCATCTCCCTTACTTCCAGCTAGTAAGGATCACATAATTCCTAACAAAGTTTTGACACAGATTCCCAATTCGGGCCTTCAGAACATTTAGCACGTTGCTGTAAGCAAGCACATTCTCATTCAAAGTTGCAAGTTACTATGTAGGAACAAGTATGTATAGGTATTTCAAAGTTGCCCAGAACTGAGCTAAACTTGGTATGTGTCCAACTCCTAGATATAACTTCATGACCCATCTCCCTTACTTCCAGCTAGTAAGGATCACATAATTTCTAACAAAGTTTTGACACAGATTCCCAATTCGGGCATTCAGAACATATAGCACGTTGCTGTAAGCAAGCACATTCTCATTCAAAGTTGCAAGTTACTATCTAGGAACAAGTTTGTATAGGTATTTCAAAGATGCCCAGAACTGAGCTAATCGTTGTATGTCTCCAACTCCTAGAAATAACTTCATGCTCATCTCACTAACTTCCAGCTAGTAAGGATCACATAATTCCTAACAAAGTTTTGACACAGATTCCCAATTCGGGCATTCAGAGCATATAGCACGCTGCGGTAAGCAAGCACATTCTCATTCAAAGTTGCAAGTTACTATGTAGGAACAAGTTTGTATAGGTATTTCAAAGATGCCCAGAACTGAGCTAAACGTTGTATGTCTCCAACTCCTAGAAATAACTTCATGCCCCATCTTTCTTACTTCCAGCTAGTTAGGATCACATAATTCCTAACAAAGTTTTGACACAGATTCTCAATTCGGGAATTCAGAACATATAACACGTTGCTGTAAGCAAGCACATTCTCATTCAAAGATGCAAGTTACTATGTAGGAACAAGTTTGTATAGGTATTTCAAAGATGCCCAGAACTGAGCTAAACTTGGTATGTGTCCAACTCCTAGAAATAACTTCATGCCCCATCTCCCTTACTTCCAGCTAGTAAGGATCACATAATTCCTAACAAACTTTTGACACAGATTCCCAATTCGGGCATTCAGAACTTATAGCACGTTGCTGTAATCAAGCACATTCTCATTCAAAGTTACAAGTTACTATGTAGGAACAAGTTTGTATAGGACTTTCAAAGATGCCCAGAACTGAGCTAAAGTGGGTATGTCTCCAACTCCTAGAAATAACTTCATGCCCCATCTCCCTTACTTCCAGCTAGTAAGGATCACATAATATTCCTAACAAAGTTTTGACACAGATTCCCAATTCGGGCATTCAGAACATATAGCACGTTGCTGTAAGCAAGCACATTCTCATTCAAAGTTGCAAGTTACTATGTAGGAACAAGTATGTATAGGTATTTCAAAGTTGCCCAGAACTGAGCAAAACTTGGTATGTGTCCAACTCCTTGATATAACTTCATGCCCCATCTCCCTTACTTCCAGCTCGTAAGGATCACATAATTCCTAACAAAGTTTTGACACAGATTCCCAATTCGGGCATTCAGAACATATAGCACGTTGCTGTAAGCAAGCACATTCTCATTCAAAGTTGCAAGTTACTATCTAGGAACAAGTTTGTATAGGACTTTCAAAGATGCCCAGAACTGAGCTAATCTTGGTATGTCTCCAACTCCTAGAAATAACTTCATGCCCCAACTCCCTTGCTTCCAGCTAGTAAGGATCACATTATTCCTAACAAACTTTTGACACAGATTCCCAATTCGGGCATTCAGAACATATAGCACGTTGCTGTAAGCAAGCACATTCTCATTCAAAGCTACAAGTTACTATGTAGGAACAAGTTTGTTTATGACTTTCAAAGATGCCCAGAACTGAGCTAAAGTGGGTATGTCTCCAACTCCTAGAAATAACTTCATGCCCCATCTCCCTTACTTCCAGCTAGTAAGGATCACATAATATTCCTAACAAAGTTTTGACACAGATTCCCAATTCGGGCATTCAGAACATATAGCACGTTGCTGTAAGCAAGCACATTCTCATTCAAAGTTGCAAGTTACTATGTAGGAACAGGTTTGTATAGGTATTTCAAAGATGCCCAGAACTGAGCTAAACTTGGTATGTCTCCAACTCCTAGAAATAACTTCATGCCCCATCTCCCTTACTTCCAGCTAGTAAGGATCACATAATTCCTAACAAAGTTTTGACACAGATTCCCAATTCGGGCATTCAGAACATATAGCACGTTGCTGTAAGCAAGCACATTCTCATTCAAAGTTGCAAGTTACTATGTAGGAACAAGTTTGTACAGGAATTTCAATGATGCCCAGAACTGAGCTAAAGTGGGTATGTCTCCAACTCCTAGAAATATCTTCATACCCCATCTGCCTTACTTCCAGCTAGTAAGGATCACATAATTCCTAACAAAGTTTTGACACAGATTCACAGTTCGGGCATTCAGAACATATAGCTCGTTGCTGTAAGCAAGCACATTCTCATTCAAAGATGCAAGTTACTATGAAGGAACAAGTTTGTATACGTATTTCAAAGATGCCCAGAACTGTGCTAAACTTGATATGTCTCCAACTCCTAGAAATAACTTCATGCCCCATCTCCCTTACTTCCAGCTAGTAAGGATCACATAATTCCTAACAAAGTTTTGACACAGATTCCCAATTCGGGCATTCAGAACTTATAGCACGTTGCTGTAAGCAAGCACAATCTCATTCAAAGTTGCAAGTTACTATGTAGGAACAAGTTTGTATAGGTATTTCAAAGATGCCCAGAACTGAGCTAAACGTTGTATGTCTCCAACTCCTAGAAATAACTTCATGACCCATCTCAATTACTTCCAGATAGTAAGGATCACATAATTCCTAACAAAGTTTTGACACAGATTCCCAATTCGGGCCTTCAGAACATATAGCACGTTGCTGTAAGCAAGCACATTCTCATTCAAAGTTGCAAGTTACTATGTAGGAACAAGTATGTATAGGTATTTCAAAGTTGCCCAGAACTGAGCAAAACTTGGTATGTGTCCAACTCCTAGATATAACTTCATGATCCATCTCCCTTACTTCCAGCTAGTAAGGATCACATAATTTCTAACAAAGTTATGACACAGATTCCCAATTCGGGCATTCAGAACATATAGCACGTTGCTGTAAGCAAGCACATTCTCATTCAAAGTTGCAAGTTACTATCTAGGAACAAGTTTGTATAGGACTTTCAAAGATGCCCAGAACTGAGCTAATCTTGGTATGTCTCCAACTCCTAGAAATAACTTCATGCCCCAACTCCCTTGCTTCCAGCTAGTAAGGATCACATAATTCCTAATAAAGTTTTGACACAGATTCCCAATTCGGGCATTCAAAACATATAGCACGTTGCTGTAAGCAAGCACATTCTCATTCAAAGTTGCAAGTTACTATGTAGGAACAAGTTTGTATAGGTATTTCAAAGATTCCCAGAACTGAGCTAAAGTGGGTATGTCTCCAACTCCTAGAAATAACTTCATGCCACATCTCACTAACTTCCAGCTAGTAAGGATCACATAATTCCTAACAAAGTTTTGACACAGATTGCCAATTCGGGCATTCAGAACATATAGCACGTTGCTGTAAGCAAGCACATTCTCATTCAAAGTTGCAAGTTACTATGTAGGAACAAGTTTGTATAGGTATTTCAAAGATGCCCAGAACTGAGATAAACGTTGTCTGTCTCCAACGCCTAGAAATAACTTCATGACCGATCTCCCTTAGTTCCAGCTAGTAAGGATCACATAATTCCTAACAAAGTTTTGACACAGATTCCCAATTCGGGCATTCAGAACATATAGCTCGTTGCTGTAAGCAAACACATTCTCATTCAAAGTTGCAAGTTACTATGTAAGAACAAGTTTGTATAGGACTTTAAAGATGCCCAGAACTGAGCTAAACTTGGTATATCTCCAACTCCTAGAAATAACTTCATGCCCCATCTCCCTTACTTCCAGCTACTAAGGATCACATAATTCCTTACAAAGTTTTGACACAGATTCCCAATTCGGGCATACAGAACATGTAGCACGTTGCTGTAAGCAAGCACATTCTCATTCAAAGTTGCAAGTTACTATGTAGGAACAAGTTTGTATAAGTATTTCAAAGATGCCCAGATCTGTGCTAAACTTGCTATGTGTCCATCTCCTAGAAATAACTTCATGCCCCATCTCTCTTACTTCCAGCTAGTAAGGATCACATAATTCCTAACAAAGTTTTGACACAGATTCCCAATTCGGGCATTCTGAACATATAGCACGTTGCTGTAAGCAAGCACATTCTCATTCAAAGTTGCAAGTTACTATGTAGGAACAAGTTTGTATAGGTATTTCAAAGATGCCCAGAACTGAGCTAAACTTGGTATGTCTCCAACTCCTAGAAATAACTTCATGCCCCATCTCCCTTACTTCCAGCTAGTAAGGATCACATAATTCCTAACAAAGTTTTGACACAGATTCCCAATTCGGGCATTCAGAACATATAGCACGTTGCTGTAAGCAAGCACATTCTCATTCAAAGTTGCAAGTTACTATGTAGGAACAAGTTTGTATAGGTATTTTAAAGATGCCCAGAACTGAGCTAAACTTTGTATGTCTCCAACTCCTAGAAATAACTTCATGCCCCATCTCCCTTACAACCAGCTAGTAAGGATCACATTATTTCTAACAATGTTTTGACACATATTCCCAATTCGGGCATTCAGAACATATAGCACGTTGCTGTATGCAAGCACATTCTCATTCAAAGTTTTAAGTTACTATGTAGGAACAAGTTTGTATAGGTATTTCAAAGATGCCCAGAATTGAGCTAAACTTGGTATGTCTCCACCTCCTAGAACTAACTTCATGCCCCATCTCCCTTACTTCCAGCTAGTAAGGATCACATAATTTCTAACAAAGTTTTGACACAGATTCCCAATTCGGGCATTCAGAACATATAGCACGTTGCTGTAAGCAAGCACATTCTCATTCAAAGTTGCAAGTTACTATGTAGGAACAAGTTTGTATAGGTATTTCAAAGATGCCCACAACTGAGCTAAACTTGGTATGTCTCCAACTCCTAGAAATAACTTCATGCCCCATCTCCCTTACTTCCAGCTAGTAAGGATCACATAATTCCTAACAAAGTTTTGACACAGATTCCCAATTCTGGCATTCAGAACATATAGCACGTTGCTGTAAGCAAGCACATTCTCATTCAAACTTGCAAGTTACTATGTAGGAACAAGTTTGTATAGGTATTTCAAAGATGCCCAGAACTGAGCTAAACTTGGTATGTGTCCAACTCCCAGAAATAACATCATGCCCCATCTCCCTTACTTCCAGCTAGTAAGGATCACATAATTCCTAACAAAGTTTTGAAACAGATTCCCAATTCGGGCATTCAGAACAGATAGCACGTTGCTGTAAGCAAGCACATTCTCATTCAAAGTTGCAAGTTACTATGTAGGAACAAGTTTGTATAGGTATTTCAAAGATGCCCAGAACTGAGCTAAACTTGGTATGTCTCCAACTCCTAGAAATAACTTCATGCCCCATCTCCCTTACTTCCAGCTAGTAAGGATCACATAATTCCTAACAAAGTTTTGACACAGATTCCCAATTCGGGCATTCAGAACATGTAGCACGTTGCTGTAAGCAAGCACATTCTCATTCAAAGTTGCAAGTTACTATGTAGGAACAAGTTTGTATAGGTATTTCAAAGATGCCCAGAACTGAGCTAAACTTGGTATGTCTCCAACTCCTAGAAATAGCTTCATGCCCCATCTCCCTTACTTCCAGCTAGTAAGGATCACATAATTCCTAACAAAGTTTTGACACAGATTCCCAATTCGGGCATTCAGAACATATAGCACGTTGCTGTAAGCAAGCATATTCTCATTCAAAGTTGCAAGTTACTATGTAGGAACAAGTTTGTATAGGTATTTCAAAGATGCCCAGAACTGAGCTAAACTTGGTATGTCTCCAACTCCTAGAAATAACTTCATGCCCCGTCTCCCTTACTTCCAGCTAGTAAGGATCACATAATTCCTAACAAAGTTTTGACACAGATTCCCTATTCGGGCATTCAGAACATATAGCACGTTGTTGTAAGCAAGCACATTCTCATTCAAAGTTGCAAGTTACTATGTAGGAACAAGTTTGTATAGGTATTTCAAAGATGCCCAGAACTGAGCTAAACCTTGTATGTCTCCAACTCCTAGAAATAAATTCATGCTCCAAGTCCCTTACTTCCAGCTAGTAAGGATCACATAATTTCTAACAAAGTTTTGACACAGATTCCCAATTCGGGCATTCAGAACATATAGCACGTTGCTGTAAGCAAGCACATTCTCATTCAAAGTTGCAAGTTACTATGTAGGAACAAGTTTGTATAGGTATTTTAAAGATGCCCAGAACTGAGCTAAACGTTGTATGTCTCCAACTCCTAGAAATAACTTCATGCCCCATCTCCCTTACAACCAGCTAGTAAGGATCACATTATTTCTAACAATATTTTGACACATATTCCCAATTCGGGCATTCAGAACATATAGCACGTTGCTGTATGCAAGCACATTCTCATTCAAAGTTTTAAGTTACTATGTAGGAACAAGTTTGTATAGGTATTTCAAAGATGCCCAGAATTGAGCTAAACTTGGTATGTCTCCACCTCCTAGAACTAACTTCATGCCCCATCTCCCTTACTTCCAGCTAGTAAGGATCACATAATTTCTAACAAAGTTTTGACACAGATTCCCAATTCGGGCATTCAGAACATATAGCACGTTGCTGTAAGCAAGCACATTCTCATTCAAAGTTGCAAGTTACTATGTAGGAACAAGTTTGTATAGGTATTTCAAAGATGCCCACAACTGAGCTAAACTTGGTATGTCTCCAACTCCTAGAAATAACTTCATGCCCCATCTCCCTTACTTCCAGCTAGTAAGGATCACATAATTCCTAACAAAGTTTTGACACAGATTCCCAATTCTGGCATTCAGAACATATAGCACGTTGCTGTAAGCAAGCACATTCTCATTCAAACTTGCAAGTTACTATGTAGGAACAAGTTTGTATAGGTATTTCAAAGATGCCCAGAACTGAGCTAAACTTGGTATGTGTCCAACTCCCAGAAATAACATCATGCCCCATCTCCCTTACTTCCAGCTAGTAAGGATCACATAATTCCTAACAAAGTTTTGAAACAGATTCCCAATTCGGGCATTCAGAACAGATAGCACGTTGCTGTAAGCAAGCACATTCTCATTCAAAGTTGCAAGTTACTATGTAGGAACAAGTTTGTATAGGTATTTCAAAGATGCCCAGAACTGAGCTAAACTTGGTATGTCTCCAACTCCTAGAAATAACTTCATGCCCCATCTCCCTTACTTCCAGCTAGTAAGGATCACATAATTCCTAACAAAGTTTTGACACAGATTCCCAATTCGGGCATTCAGAACATGTAGCACGTTGCTGTAAGCAAGCACATTCTCATTCAAAGTTGCAAGTTACTATGTAGGAACAAGTTTGTATAGGTATTTCAAAGATGCCCAGAACTGAGCTAAACTTGGTATGTCTCCAACTCCTAGAAATAGCTTCATGCCCCATCTCCCTTACTTCCAGCTAGTAAGGATCACATAATTCCTAACAAAGTTTTGACACAGATTCCCAATTCGGGCATTCAGAACATATAGCACGTTGCTGTAAGCAAGCATATTCTCATTCAAAGTTGCAAGTTACTATGTAGGAACAAGTTTGTATAGGTATTTCAAAGATGCCCAGAACTGAGCTAAACTTGGTATGTCTCCAACTCCTAGAAATAACTTCATGCCCCGTCTCCCTTACTTCCAGCTAGTAAGGATCACATAATTCCTAACAAAGTTTTGACACAGATTCCCAATTCGGGCATTCAGAACATATAGGACGTTGTTGTAAGCAAGCACATTCTCATTCAAAGTTGCAAGTTACTATGTAGGAACAAGTTTGTATAGGTATTTCAAAGATGCCCAGAACTGAGCTAAACCTTGTATGTCTCCAACTCCTAGAAATAAATTCATGCTCCAAGTCCCTTACTTCCAGCTAGTAAGGATCACATAATTTCTAACAAAGTTTTGACACAGATTCCCAATTCGGGCATTCAGAACATATAGCACGTTGCTGTAAGCAAGCACATTCTCATTCAAAGTTGCAAGTTACTATGTAGGAACAAGTTTGTATAGGTATTTTAAAGATGCCCAGAACTGAGCTAAACGTTGTATGTCTCCAACTCCTAGAAATAACTTCATGCCCCATCTCCCTTACAACCAGCTAGTAAGGATCACATTATTTCTAACAATGTTTTGACACATATTCCCAATTCGGGCATTCAGAACATATAGCACGTTGCTGTATGCAAGCACATTCTCATTCAAAGTTTTAAGTTACTATGTAGGAACAAGTTTGTATAGGTATTTCAAAGATGCCCAGAATTGAGCTAAACTTGGTATGTCTCCACCTCCTAGAACTAACTTCATGCCCCATCTCCCTTACTTCCAGCTAGTAAGGATCACATAATTTCTAACAAAGTTTTGACACAGATTCCCAATTCGGGCATTCAGAACATATAGCACGTTGCTGTAAGCAAGCACATTCTCATTCAAAGTTGCAAGTTACTATGTAGGAACAAGTTTGTATAGGTATTTCAAAGATGCCCACAACTGAGCTAAACTTGGTATGTCTCCAACTCCTAGAAATAACTTCATGCCCCATCTCCCTTACTTCCAGCTAGTAAGGATCACATAATTCCTAACAAAGTTTTGACACAGATTCCCAATTCTGGCATTCAGAACATATAGCACGTTGCTGTAAGCAAGCACATTCTCATTCAAACTTGCAAGTTACTATGTAGGAACAAGTTTGTATAGGTATTTCAAAGATGCCCAGAACTGAGCTAAACTTGGTATGTGTCCAACTCCCAGAAATAACATCATGCCCCATCTCCCTTACTTCCAGCTAGTAAGGATCACATAATTCCTAACAAAGTTTTGAAACAGATTCCCAATTCGGGCATTCAGAACAGATAGCACGTTGCTGTAAGCAAGCACATTCTCATTCAAAGTTGCAAGTTACTATGTAGGAACAAGTTTGTATAGGTATTTCAAAGATGCCCAGAACTGAGCTAAACTTGGTATGTCTCCAACTCCTAGAAATAACTTCATGCCCCATCTCCCTTACTTCCAGCTAGTAAGGATCACATAATTCCTAACAAAGTTTTGACACAGATTCCCAATTCGGGCATTCAGAACATGTAGCACGTTGCTGTAAGCAAGCACATTCTCATTCAAAGTTGCAAGTTACTATGTAGGAACAAGTTTGTATAGGTATTTCAAAGATGCCCAGAACTGAGCTAAACTTGGTATGTCTCCAACTCCTAGAAATAGCTTCATGCCCCATCTCCCTTACTTCCAGCTAGTAAGGATCACATAATTCCTAACAAAGTTTTGACACAGATTCCCAATTCGGGCATTCAGAACATATAGCACGTTGCTGTAAGCAAGCATATTCTCATTCAAAGTTGCAAGTTACTATGTAGGAACAAGTTTGTATAGGTATTTCAAAGATGCCCAGAACTGAGCTAAACTTGGTATGTCTCCAACTCCTAGAAATAACTTCATGCCCCGTCTCCCTTACTTCCAGCTAGTAAGGATCACATAATTCCTAACAAAGTTTTGACACAGATTCCCAATTCGGGCATTCAGAACATATAGCACGTTGTTGTAAGCAAGCACATTCTCATTCAAAGTTGCAAGTTACTATGTAGGAACAAGTTTGTATAGGTATTTCAAAGATGCCCAGAACTGAGCTAAACCTTGTATGTCTCCAACTCCTAGAAATAAATTCATGCTCCAAGTCCCTTACTTCCAGCTAGTAAGGATCACATAATTTCTAACAAAGTTTTGACACAGATTCCCAATTCGGGCATTCAGAACATATAGCACGTTGCTGTAAGCAAGCACATTCTCATTCAAAGTTGCAAGTTACTAGGTAGGAACAAGTTTGTATAGGTATTTCAAAGATGCCCAGAACTGAGGTAAACGTTGTATGTCTCCAACTCCAAGAAATAACATCATGCCCCATCTCACTTACTTCCAGCTAGTAAGGATCACATAATTCCTAACAAAGTTTTGACACAGATTCTCAATTCGGGCATTCAGAACATATAGCACGTTGCTGTAAGCAAGCACATTCTCATTCAAAGTTGCAAGTTACTATATAGGAACAAGTTTGTATAGGTATTTCAAAGATGCCCAGAACTGAGCTAAACTTTGTATGTCTCCAACTCCTAGAAATAACTTCATGCCCCATCTCCCTTACTTCCATCTAGTAAGGATCACATAATTTTTAACAAAGTTTTGACACAGATTCCCAATTCGGGCATTCAGAACATATAGCACGTTGCTGTAAGCAAGCACATTCTCATTCAAAGTTGCAAGTTAGTATGTAGGAACAAGTTTGTATAGGTATTTCAAAGATGACCAGAACGGAGCTAAACTTGGCATGTCTCCAACTCCTAGAAATAACTTCATGCCCCATCTCCCTTACTTCCAGCTAGTAAGGATCACATAATTCCTAACAAAGTTTTGACACAGATTCCCAATTCGGGCATTCAGAACATATAGCACGTTGCTGTAAGCAAGCACATTCTCATTCAAAGTTTCAAGTTACTATGTAGGAACAAGTTTGTATAGGTATTTCAAAGATGCCCAGAACTGAGCTAAACTTGGTATGTCTCCAACTCCTAGAAATAACTTCATGCCCCATCTCCCTTACTTCCAGCTAGTAAGGATCACATAATTCCTAACAAAGTTTTGACACAGATTACCAATTCGGGCATTCAGAACATATAGCACGTTGCTGTAAGCAAGCACATTCTCATTCAAAGTTGCAAGTTACTATGTAGGAACAAGTTTGTATAGGTATTTCAAAGATGCCCAGAACTGAGCTAAACTTGGTATGTCTCCAACTCCTAGAAATAGCTTCATGCCCCATCTCACTTACTTCCAGCTAGTAAGGATCACATAATTCCTAACAAAGTTTTGACACAGATTCCCAATTCGGGCATTCAGAACATATAGCACGTTGCTGTAAACAAGCACATTCTCATTCAAAGTTGCAAGTTACTATGTAGGAACAAGTTTGTATAGGTATATCAAAGATGTCCAGAACTGAGCTAAACTTGGTATGTCTCCAACTACTAGAAATAACTTCATGCCCCATCTCCCTTACTTCCAGCTAGTAAGGATCACATAATTCCTAACAATGTTTTGACACAGATTCCCAATTCGG
The DNA here is from genome assembly GCF_020826845.1 of Diceros bicornis minor. Taxonomy (NCBI): domain Eukaryota; kingdom Metazoa; phylum Chordata; class Mammalia; order Perissodactyla; family Rhinocerotidae; genus Diceros; species Diceros bicornis. The sequence continues at coordinate 1,509,550 of NW_026690971.1, read as the reverse complement.
GCATTCAGAACATATAGCACGTTGCTGTAAGCAAGCACATTCTCATTCAAAGTTGCAAGTTACTATTTAGGAACAAGTTTGCATAGGTATTTCAAAGATGCCCAGAACTGAGCTAAACGTTGTATGTCTCCAACTCCTAGAAAGAAATTCATGCTCTATGTCCCTTACTTCCAGCTAGTAAGGATCACATAATTTCTAACAAAGTTTTGACACAGAATCCCAATTCGGGCATTCAGAACATATAGCACGTTGCTGTAAGCAAGCACATTCTCCTTCAAAGTTGCAAGTTACTATGTAGGAACAAGTTTGTATAGGTATTTCAAAGATGCCCAGAACTGAGCTAAACGTTGTATGTCTCCAACTCCTAGAAATAACTTCATGCCCCATCTCCCTTACTTCCAGCTAGTAAGGATCACATAATTTCTAACAAAGTTTTGACACAGATTCCCAATTCGGGCATTCAGAACATATAGCACGTTGCTGTAAGCAAGCACATTCTCATTCAAAGTTGCAAGTTACTATGTAGGAACAAGTTTGTATAGGTATTTCAAAGATGCCCAGAACGGAGCAAGCCTTGGCATGTCTCCAACTCCTAGAAATAACTTCATGCCCCATCTCCCTTACTTCCAGCTAGTAAGGATCACATAATTCCTAACAAAGTTTTGACACAGATTCCCAATCCGGGCATTCAGAACATATAGCACGTTGCTGTAAGCAAGCACATTCTCATTCAAAGTTGCAAGTTACTATGTAGGAACAAGTTTGTATAGGTATTTCAAAGATGCCCAGAACTGAGCTAAACGTTGTATGTCTCCAACTCCTAGAAATAACTTCATGCCCCATCTCCCTAACTTTCAGCTAGTAAGGATCACATAATTCCTGAGAAAGTTTTGACACAGATTCCCAATTCGGGCATTCAGAACATATAGCACTTTGCTGTAAGCAAGCACATTCTCATTCAAAGTTGCAAGTTACTATGTAGGAACAAGTTTGTATAGGTATTTCAAAGATGCCCAGAACTGAGCTAAACGTTGTATGTCTCCAACTCCTAGAAATAACATCATGCCCCATCTCCCTTACTTCCAGCTAGTAAGGATCACATAATTCCTAAGAAACTTTTGACACAGATTCCGAATTCGGGCATTCAGAACATATAGCACTTTGCTGTAAGCAAGCACATTCTCATTCAAAGTTGCAAGTTACTACGTAGGAACAAGTTTGTATAGGTTTTTCAAAGATGCCCAGAACTGAGCTAAACTTGGTATGTCTCCAACTCCTATAAATATCTTCATGCCCCATCTCCCTTACTTCCAGCTAGTAAGCATCACATAATTCCTAACAAAGTTTTGACACAGATTCCCAAATCGGGCATTCAGAACATATAGCACGTTGCTGTAAGCAAGCACATTCTCATTCAAACTTGCAAGTTACTATGTAGATACAAGTTTGTATAGGTATTTCAAAGATGCCCAGAACTGAGCTAAACTTGGTATGTCTCTAACTCCTAGAAATAACTTCATGCCCCATCTCACTTACTTCCAGCTAGTAAGGATCTCATAATATTCCTAACAAACTTTTGACACAGATTCCCAATTCGGGCATTCAGAACATATAGCACGTTTCTGTAAGCAAACACATTCTCATTCAAAGTTGCAAGTTACTATGTAGGAACAAGTTTGTATAGGTATTTCAAAGATGCCCAGAACTGAGCTAAACTTGGTATGTCTCCAACTCCTAGAAATAACTTCATGCCCCATCTCACTTACTTCCATCTAGTAAGGATCACATAACTTCTAACAAATTTTGACACAGATTCCCAATTCGGGCATTCAGAACATATAGCACGTTGCTGTAAGCAAGCACATTCTCATTCAAAGTTGCAAGTTACTATGTAGGAACAAGTTTGTATAGGTATTTCAAAGATGCCCAGAACTGAGCTAAACTTGGTATGTCTCCAACTCCTAGAAATAACTTCATGCCCCATCTCCCTTACTTTCAGCTAGTAAGGATCACATAATTCCTAACAAAGTTTTGACACAGATTCCCAATTCGGGCATTCAGAACATATAGCACGTTGCTGTAAGCAAGCACATTCTCATTCAAAGTTGCAAGTTACTATGTAGATACAAGTTTGTATAGGTATTTCAAAGATGCCCAGAACGGAGCTAAACTTGGCATGTCTCCAACTCCTAGAAATAACTTCATGCCCCATCTTCCTTACTTCCAGCTAGTAAGGATCACATAATTCCTAACAAAGTTTTGACACAGATTCCCAATTCGGGCATTCAGAACATATAGCACGTTGCTGTAAGCAAGCACATTCTCATTCAAAGTTGCAAGTTACTATGTAGGAACAAGTTTGTATAGGTATTACAAAGATGCCCAGAACTGAGCTAAACTTGGTATGTGTCCAATTCTTAGAAATAACATCATGCCCCATCTCCCTTACTTCCAGCTAGTAAGGATCACATAATTCCTAACAAAGTTTTGACACAGATTCCCAATTCGGGCATTCAGAACATATAGCACGTTGCTGTAAGCAAGCACATTCTCATTCAAAGTTGCAAGTTACTATGTAGGAACAAGTTTGTATAGGGATATCAAAGATGCCCAGAACTGAGCTAAACGTTGTATGTCTCCAACTCCTAGAAATAACTTCATGCCCCATCTCCCTTACTTCCAGCTAGTAAGGAACACAAAATTCCTAACAAAGTTTTGACACAGTTTCCCAATTCGGGCATTCAGAACATGTAGCACGTTGCTGTAAGCAAGCACATTCTTATTCAAAGTTGCAAGTCACTATGTAGGAACAAGTTTGTATAGGTATTTCAAAGATGCCCAGAACTGAGCTAAACTTGGTATGTCTCCAACTCCTAGAAATAACTTCATGCCCCATCTCCCTTACCTCCAGCTAGTAAGGATCACATAATTCCTAACAAAGTTTTGACACAGATTCCCAAATCGGGCATTCAGAACATATAGCACGTTGCTGTAAGTAAGCACATTCTCATTCAAAGTTGCAAGTTACTATGTAGGAACAAGTTTGTATAGGTATTTCAAAGATGCCCAGAACTGAGCTAAATGTTGTATGTCTCCAACTCCTAGAAATAACTTCATGCCCCATCTCCCTTACTTCCAGCTAGTAAGGATCACATAATTACTAACAAAGTTTTGACACAGATTCCCAATTCGGGCAATCAGAACATATAGCACGTTGCTGTAAGCAAGCACATTCTCATTCAAAGTTGCAAGTTACTATGTAGGAACAAGTTTGTATAGGTATTTCAAAGATGCCCAGAACTGAGCTAAACTTGGTATGACTCCAACTCCTAGAAATAACTTCATGCCCCGTCTCCCTTACTTCCAGCTAGTAAGGATCACATAATTCCTAACAAAGTTTTGACACAGATTCCCAATTCGGGCATTAGGAACATATAGCACGTTGCTGTAAGCAAGCACATTCTCATTCAAAGTTGCAAGTTACTATGTAGGAACATGTTTGTATAGGACTTTCAAAGATGCCCAGAACTGAGCTAAAGTGGGTATGTCTCCAACTCCTAGAAATAACTTCATGCCCCATCTCCCTTACTTCAATCTAGTAAGGATCACATTATTTCTAACAAAGATTTGACACATATTCCCAATTCGGGCATTCAGAACATATAGCAAGTTGCTGTATGCAATCACATTCTCATTCAAATTTTCAAGTTACTATGTAGGAACAAGTTTGTATAGGTATTTCAAAGATGCCCAGAACTGAGCTAAACGTTGTATGTCTCCAACTCCTAGAAATAACTTCATGCCCCATCTCCCTTACTTCCAGCTAGTAAGGATCACATAATTTCTAACAAAGTTTTGACACAGATTCCCAATTCGGGCATTCAGAACATATAGCACGTTGCTGTAAGCAAGCACATTCTCATTCAAAGTTGCAAGTTACTATGTAGGAACAAGTTTGTATAGGGATTTCAAAGATGCCCAGAACTGAGCTAAGAGTTGTATGTCTCCAACTCCTAGAAATAACTTCATGCCCCATCTCCCTTACTTCCAGCTAGTAAGGATCACAAAATTCCTAACAATGTTTTGACACAGTTTCCCAATTCGGGCATTCATAACATGTAGCACGTTGCTGTAAGCAAGCACATTCTTATTCAAAGTTGCAAGTCACTATGTAGGAACAAGTTTGTATAGGTATTTCAAAGATGCCCAGAACTGAGCTAAACTTGGTATGTCTCCAACTCCTAGAAATAACTTCATGCCCCATCTCCCTTACTTCCAGCTAGTAAGGATCACATAATTCCTAACAAAGTTTTGACACAGATTCCCAAATCGGGCATTCAGAACATATAGCACGTTGCTGTAAGCAAGCACATTTTCATTCAAAGTTGCAAGTTACTATGTAGGAACAAGTTTGTATAGGTATTTCAAAGATGCCCAGAACTGAGCTAAAGTGGGTATGTCTCAAACTCCTAGAAATAACTTCATGCCCCATCTCCCTTACTTCCAGCTGGTAAGGATCACATAATTACTAACAAAGTTTTGACACAGATTCCCAATTCGGGCAATCAGAACATATAGCACGTTGCTGTAAGCAAGCACATTCTCATTCAAAGTTGCAAGTTACTATGTAGGAACAAGTTTGTATAGGTATTTCAAAGATGCCCAGAACTGAGCTAAACTTGGTATGACTCCAACTCCTAGAAATATCTTCATGCCCCGTCTCCCTTACTTCCAGCTAGTAAGGATCACATAATTCCTAACAAAGTTTTGACACAGATTCCAAATTCGGGCATTCAGAACATATAGCACGTTGCTGTAAGCAAGCACATTCTCATTCAAAGTTGCATGTTACTATGTAGGAACAAGTTTGTATAGGTATTTCAAAGATGCCCAGAACTGAGCTAAACTTGGTATGTGTCCAATTCTTAGAAATAACATCATGCCCCATCTCCCTTACTTCCAGCTAGTAAGGATCACATAATTCCTAACAAAGTTTTGACACAGATTCCCAATTCGGGCATTCAGAACATATAGCACGTTGCTGTAAGCAAGCACATTCTCATTCAAAGTTGCAAGTTACTATGTAGGAACAAGTTTGTATAGGGATATCAAAGATGCCCAGAACTGAGCTAAACGTTGTATGTCTCCAACTCCTAGAAATAACTTCATGCCCCATCTCCCTTACTTCCAGCTAGTAAGGATCACAAAATTCCTAACAAAGTTTTGACACAGTTTCCCAATTCGGGCATTCAGAACATGTAGCACGTTGCTGTAAGCAAGCACATTCTTATTCAAAGTTGCAAGTCACTATGTAGGAACAAGTTTGTATAGGTATTTCAAAGATGCCCAGAACTGAGCTAAACTTGGTATGTGTCCAACTCCTAGAAATCACTTCGTGCCCCATCTCCCTTACTTCCAGCTAGTAAGGATCACATAATTCCTAACAAAGTTTTGACACAGATTCCCAAATCGGGCATTCAGAACATATAGCACGTTGCTGTAAGCAAGCACATTTTCATTCAAAGTTGCAAGTTACTATGTAGGAATAAGTTTGTATAGGTATTTCAAAGATGCCCAGAACTGAGCTAAAGTGGGTATGTCTCAAACTCCTAGAAATAACTTCATGCCCCATCTCCCTTACTTCCAGCTAGTAAGGATCACATAATTACTAACAAAGTTTTGACACAGATTCCCAATTCGGGCACTCAGAACATATAGCACGTTGCTGTAAGCAAGCACATTCTCATTCAAAGTTGCAAGTTACTAGGTAGGAACAAGTTTGTATAGGTATTTCAAAGATGCCCAGAACTGAGCTAAAATTGGTATGTCTGCAATTCCTAGAAATAACTTCATGCCCCATCTCCCTTACCTCCAGGTAGTAAGGATCACATAATTACTAACAAAGTTTTGACACAGATTCCCAATTCGGGCATTCAGAACATATAGCACGTTGCTGTAAGCAAGCACATTCTCATTCAAAGTTGCAAGTTACTATATAGGAACAAGTTTGTATAGGTATTTCAAAGATGCCCAGAACTGAGCTAAACGTTGTATGTCTCCAACTCCAAGAAATAACATCATGCCCCATCTCACTTACTTCCAGCTAGTAAGGATCACATAATTCCTAACAAAGTTTTGACACACATTCTCAATTCGGGCATTAGGATCATATAGCACGTTGCTGTAAGCAAGCACATTCTCATTCAAAGTTGCAAGTTACTATATAGGAACAAGTTTGTATAGGTATTTCAAAGATGCCCAGAACTGAGCTAAACTTTGTATGTCTCCAACTCCTAGAAATAACTTCATGCCCCATCTCCCTTACTTCCATCTAGTAAGGATCACATAATTTCTAACAAAGTTTTGACTCAGATTCCCAATTCGGGCATTCAGAACATATAGCACGTTGCTGTAAGCAAGCACATTCTCATTCAAAGTTGCAAGTTACTATGTAGGAACAAGTTTGTATAGGTATTTCAAAGATGCCCAGAACGGAGCTAAACTTGGCATGTCTCCAACTCCTAGAAATAACTTCATGCCCCATCTCCCTTACTTCCAGCTAGTAAGGATCACATAATTCCTAACAAAGTTTTGACACAGATTCCCAATTCGGGCATTCAGAACATATAGCACGTTGTTGTAAGCAAGCACATTCTCATTCAAAGTTGCAAGTTACTATGTAGGAACAAGTTTGTATAGGTATTTCAAAGATGCCCAGAACTGAGCTAAACCTTATATGTCTCCAACTCCTAGAAATAAATTCATGCTCCAAGTCCCTTACTTCCAGCTAGTAAGGATCACATAATTTCTAACAAAGTTTTGACACAGATTCCCAATTCGGGCATTCAGAACATATAGCACGTTGCTGTAAGCAAGCACATTCTCATTCAAAGTTGCAAGTTACTAGGTAGGAACAAGTTTGTATAGGTATTTCAAAGATGCCCAGAACTGAGTTAAACTTGGTATGTCTCCAACTCCTAGAAATAACTTCATGCCCCATCTCCCTTACCTCCAGCTAGTAAGGATCAAATAATTCCTAACAAAGTTTTGACACAGATTCCCAATTCGGGCATTCAGAACATATAGCACGTTGCTGTAAGCAAGCACATTCTCATTCAAAGTTGCAAGTTACTATGTAGGAACAAGTTTGTATAGGTATTTCAAAGATGCCCAGAACTGAGCTAAACGTTGTATGTCTCCAACTCCTAGAAATAACTTCATGCCCCATCTCACTTACTTCCAGCTAGTAAGGATCACATAATTCCTAACAAAGTTTTGACACAGATTCTCAATTCGGGCATTCAGAACATATAGCACGTTGCTGTAAGCAAGCACATTCTCATTCAAAGTTGCAAGTTACTATATAGGAACAAGTTTGTATAGGTATTTCAAAGATTCCCAGAACTAGGCTAAACGTTGTATGTCTCCAACTCCTAGAAATAACTTCATGCCCCATCTCCCTTACTTCCATCTAGTAAGGATCACATAATTTCTAACAAAGTTTTGACACAGATTCCCAATTCGGGCATTCAGAATATATAGCACGTTGCTGTAAGCAAGCACATTCTCATTCAAAGTTGCAAGTTACTATGTAGGAACAAGTTTGTATAGGTATTTCAAAGATGCCCAGAACGGAGCTAAACTTGGTATGTCTCCAACTCCTAGATATAACTTCATGCCCCATCTCCCTTACTTCCAGCTAGTAAGGATCACATAATTCCTAACAATGTTTTGACACAGATTCCAAATTCGGGCATTCAGAACATATAGCACGTTGCTGTAAGCAAGCACATTCTCATTCAAAGTTGCAAGTTACTATGTAGGAACAAGTTTGCATAGGTATTTCAAAGATGCCCAGAACTGAGGTAAACGTTGTATGTCTCCAACTCCTAGAAATAAATTCATGCTCTATGTCCCTTACTTCCAGCTAGTAAGGATCACATAATTTCTAACAAAGTTTTGACACAGATTCCCAATTCGGGCATTCAGAACATATAGCACGTTGCTGTAAGCAAGCACATTCTCATTCAAAGTTGCAAGTTACTATGTAGGAACAAGTTTGTATAGGTATTTCAAAGATGCCCAGAACTGAGCTAAACGTTGTATGTCTCCAACTCCTAGAAATAACTTCATGCCCCATCTCCCTTACTTCCAGCTGGTAAGGATCACATAATTCCTAACAAACTTTTGACACAGATTCCCAATTCGTTAATTCAGAACATATAGCACGTTGCTGTAAGCAAGCACATTCTCATTCAAAGTTGCAAGTTACTATGTAGGAACAAGTTTGTATAGGTATTTCAAAGATGCCCAGAACTGAGCTAAACTTGGTATGTCTCCAACTCCTAGAAATAACTTCATGCCCCATCTCCCTTACTTTCAGCTAGTAAGGATCACATAATTCCTAACAAAGTTTTGACACAGATTCCCAATTCGGGCATTCAGAACATATAGCACGTTGCTGTAAGCAAGCACATTCTCATTCAAAGTTGCAAGTTACTATGTAGGAACAAGTTTGTATAGGTATTTCAAAGATGCTCAGAACTGAGCTAAACTTGGTATGTCTCCAACTCCTAGAAATAACTTCATGCCCCATCTCCCTTACTTCCAGCTAGTAAGGATCACATAATTTCTAACAAAGTTTTGACACAGATTCCCAATTCGGGCATTCAGTACATATAGCACGTTGCTGTAAGCAAGCACATTCTCATTCAAAGTTGCAAGTTACTATGTAGGAACAAGTTTGTATAGGTATTTCAAAGATGCCCAGAACTGAGCTAAACGTTGTATGTCTCCAACTCCTAGAAATAACTTCATGCCCCATCTCCCTAACTTTCAGCTAGTAAGGATCACATAATTCCTGAGAAAGTTTTGACACAGATTCCCAATTCGGGCATTCAGAACATATAGCACGTTGCTGTAAGCAAGCACATTCTCATTCAAAGTTGCAAGTTACTATGTAGGAACAAGTTTGTATAGGTATTTCAAAGATGCCCAGAACTGAGCTAAACGTTGTATGTCTCCAACTCCTAGAAATAACTTCATGCCCCATCTCCCTTACTTCCAGCTAGTAAGGATCACATAATTCCTAAGAAAGTTTTGACACAGATTCCGAATTCGGGCATTCAGAACATATAGCACTTTGCTGTAAGCAAGCACATTCTCATTCAAAGTTGCAAGTTACTACGTAGGAACAAGTTTGTATAGGTATTTCAAAGATGCCCAGAACTGAGCTAAACTTGGTATGTCTCCAACTCCTATAAATAACTTCATGCCCCATCTCCCTTACTTCCAGCTAGTAAGCATCACAAAATTCCTAACAATGTTTTGACACAGATTCCCAATTCGGGCATTCAGAACATATAGCACGTTGCTGTAAGCAAGCACATTCTCATTCAAACTTGCAAGTTACTATGTAGGAACAAGTTTGTATAGGTATTTCAAAGATGCCCAGAACTGAGCTAATCTTGGTATGTCTCTAAGTCCTAGAAATAACTTCATGCCCCATCTCACTTACTTCCAGCTAGTAAGGATCACATAATATTCCTAACAAACTTTTGACACAGATTCCCAATTCGGGCATTCAGAACATATAGCACGTTTCTGTAAGCAAACACATTCTCATTCAAAGTTGCAAGTTACTATGTAGGAACAAGTTTGTATAGGTATTTCAAAGATGCCCAGAACTGAGCTAAACGTTGTATGTCTCCAACTCCTAGAAATAACTTCATGCCCCATCTCCCTTACTTTCAGCTAGTAAGGATCACATAATTCATAACAAAGTTTTGACACAGATTCCCAATTCGGGCATTCAGAACATATAGCACGTTGCTGTAAGCAAGCACATTCTCATTCAAAGTTGCAAGTTACTATGTAGGAACAAGTTTGTATAGGTATTTCAAAGATGCCCAGAACTGAGCTAAACTTGGTATGTCTCCAACTCCTAGAAATAACTTCATGCCCGATCTCCCTTACTTCCAGCTAGTAAGGATCACATAATTCCTGAGAAAGTTTTGACACAGATTCCCAATTCGGGCATTCAGAACATATAGCACGTTGCTGCAAGCAAGCACATTCTCATTCAAAGTGGCAAGTTACTATGTAGGAACAAGTTTGTATAGGTATTTCAAAGATGCCCAGAACTGAGCTAAACGTTGTATGTCTCCAACTCCTAGAAATAACTTCATGCCCCATCTCCCTTACTTCCAGCTAGTAAGGATCACATAATTCCTAACAAAGTTTTGACACAGATTCCCAATTCGGGCATTCAGAACTTATAGCACGTTGCTGTAAGCAAGCACATTCTCATTCAAAGTTGCAAGTTACTATGTAGGAACAAGTTTGTATAGGTATTTCAAAGATGCCCAGTACTGAGCTAAACTTGGTATGTCTCCAACTCCTAGAAATAGCTTCATGCCCCATCTCACTTACTTCCAGCTAGTAAGGATCACATAATTCCTAACAAAGTTTTGACACAGATTCCCAATTCGGGCATTCAGAACATATAGCACGTTGCTGTAAGCAAGCACATTCTCATTCAAAGTTGCAAGTTACTATGTAGGAACAAGTTTGTATAGGGATTTCAAAGATGCTCAGAACTGAGCTAAACGTTGTATGTCTCCAACTCCTAGAAATAACTTCATGCCCCATCTCCCTTACTTCCAGCTAGTAAGGATCACAAAATTCCTAACAAAGTTTTGACACAGTTTCCCAATTCGGGCATTCAGAACATGTAGCACGTTGCTGTAAGCAAGCACATTCTTATTCAAAGTTGCAAGTCACTATGTAGGAACAAGTTTGTATAGGTATTTCAAAGATGCCCAGAACTGAGCTATACTTGGTATGTCTACAACTCCTAGAAATAACTTCATGCCCCGTCTTCCTTACTTCCAGCTAGTAAGGATCACATAATTCCTAACAAAGTTTTGACACAGATTCCCAATTCTGGCTTTCAGAACATATAGCACGTTGTTGTAAGCAAGCACATTCTCATTCAAAGTTGCAAGTTACTATGTAGGAACAAGTTTGTATAGGTATTTCAAAGATGCCCAGAACTGAGCTAAACCTTATATGTCTCCAACTCCTAGAAATAAATTCATGCTCCAAGTCCCTTACTTCCAGCTAGTAAGGATCACATAATTTCTAACAAAGTTTTGACACAGATTCCCAATTCGGGCATTCAGAACATATAGCACGTTGCTGTAAGCAAGCACATTCTCATTCAAAGTTGCAAGTTACTAGGTAGGAACAAGTTTGTATAGGTATTTCAAAGATGCCCAGAACTGAGCTAAACTTGGTATGTCTCCAACTCCTAGAAATAACTTCATGCCCCATCTCACTTACCTCCAGCTAGTAAGGATCAAGTAATTCCTAACAAAGTTTTGACACAGATTCCCAATTCGGGCATTCAGAACATATAGCACGTTGCTGTAAGCAAGCACATTCTCATTCAAAGTTGCAAGTTACTATGTAGGAACAAGTTTGTATAGGTATTTCAAAGATGCCCAGAACTGAGCTAAACGTTGTATGTCTCCAACTCCTAGAAATAACTTCATGCCCCATCTCACTTACTTCCAGCTAGTAAGGATCACATATTTCCTAACAAAGTTTTGACACAGATTCTCAATTCGGGCATTCAGAACATATAGCACGTTGCTGTAAGCAAGCACATTCTCATTCAAAGTTGCAAGTTACTATATAGGAACAAGTTTGTATAGGTAATTCAAAGATTCCCAGAACTGAGCTAAACGTTGTATGTCTCCAACTCATAGAAATAACTTCATGCCCCATCTCCCTTACTTCCATCTAGTAAGGATCACAAAATTTCTAACAAAGTTTTGTCACAGATTCCCAATTCGGGCATTCAGAACATATAGCACGTTGCTGTAAGCAAGCACATTCTCATTCAAAGTTGCAAGTTACTATGTAGGAACAAGTTTGTATAGGTATTTCAAAGATGCCCAGAACGGAGCTAAACTTGGTATGTCTCCAACTCCTAGAAATAACTTCATGCCCCATCTCCCTTACTTCCAGCTAGTAAGGATCACATAATTCCTAACAATGTTTTGACACAGATTCCCAATTCGGGCATTCAGAACATATAGCACGTTGCTGTAAGCAAGCACATTCTCATTCAAAGTTGCAAGTTACTATGTAGGAACAAGTTTGCATAGGTATTTCAAAGATGCCCAGAACTAAGCTAAACGTTGTATGTCTCCAACTCCTAGAAATAAATTCATGCTCTATGTCCCTTACTTCCAGCTAGTAAGGATCACATAATTTCTAACAAAGTTTTGACACAGATTCCCAATTCGGGCATTCAGAACATATAGCACGTTGCTGTAAGCAAGCACATTCTCCTTCAAAGTTGCAAGTTACTATGTAGGAACAAGTTTGTATAGGTATTTCAAAGATGCCCAGAACTGAGCTAAACGTTGTATGTCTCCAACTCCTAGAAATAACTTCATGCCCCATCTCCCTTACTTCCAGCTGGTAAGGATCACATAATTCCTAACAAACTTTTGACACAGATTCCCAATTCGGGAATTCAGAACATATAGCACGTTGCTGTAAGCAAGCACATTCTCATTCAAAGTTGCAAGTTACTATGTAGGAACAAGTTTGTATAGGTATTTAAAAGATGCCCAGAACTGAGCTAAACGTTGTATGTCTCCAACTCCTAGAAATAACTTCATGCCCCATCTCCCTTACTTTCAGCTAGTAAGGATCACATAATTCCTAACAAAGTTTTGACACAGATTCCCAATTCGGGCATTCAGAACATATAGCACGTTGCTGTAAGCAAGCACATTCTCATTCAAAGTTGCAAGTTACTATGTAGGAACAAGTTTGTATAGGTATTTCAAAGATGCCCAGAACTGAGCTAAACTTGGTATGTCTCCAACTCCTAGAAATAACTTCTTGCCCCATCTCCCTTACTTCCAGCTAGTAAGGATCACATAATTTCTAACAATGTTTTGACACAGATTCCCAATTCGGGCATTCAGTACATATAGCACGTTGCTGTAAGCAAGCACATTCTCATTCAAAGTTGCAAGTTACTATGTAGGAACAAGTTTGTATAGGTATTTCAAAGATGCCCAGAACTGAGCTAAACGTTGTATGTCTCCAACTCCTAGAAATAACTTCATGCCCCATCTCCCTAACTTTCAGCTAGTAAGGATCACATAATTCCTGAGAAAGTTTTGACACAGATTCCCAATTCGGGCATTCAGAACATATAGCACGTTGCTGTAAGCAAGCACATTCTCATTCAAAGTTGCAAGTTACTATGTAGGAACAAGTTTGTATAGGTATTTCAAAGATGCCCAGAACTGAGTTAAACGTTGTATGTCTCCAACTCCTAGAAATAACTTCATGCCCCATCTCCCTTACTTCCAGCTAGTAAGGATCACATAATTCCTAAGAAAGTTTTGACACAGATTCCGAATTCGGGCATTCAGAACATATAGCACTTTGCTGTAAGCAAGCACATTCTCATTCAAAGTTGCAAGTTACTACGTAGGAACAAGTTTGTATAGGTATTTCATAGATGCCCAGAACTGAGCTAAACTTGGTATGTCTCCAACTCCTATAAATAACTTCATGCCCCATCTCCCTTACTTCCAGCTAGTAAGCATCACAAAATTCCTAACAATGTTTTGACACAGATTCCCAATTCGGGCATTCAGAACATATAGCACATTGCTGTAAGCAAGCACATTCTCATTCAAACTTGCAAGTTACTATGTAGGAACAAGTTTGTATAGGTATTTCAAAGATGCCCAGAACTGAGCTAATCTTGGTATGTCTCTAACTCCTAGAAATAACTTCATGCCCCATCTCACTTACTTCCAGCTAGTAAGGATCACATAATATTCCTAACAAACTTTTGACACAGATTCCCAATTCGGGCATTCAGAACATATAGCACGTTTCTGTAAGCAAACACATTCTCATTCAAAGTTGCAAGTTACTATGTAGGAACAAGCTTGTATAGGTATTTCAAAGATGCCCAGAACTGAGCTAAACGTTGTATGTCTCCAACTCCTAGAAATAACTTCATGCCCCATCTCCCTTACTTTCAGCTAGTAAGGATCACATAATTCATAACAAAGTTTTGACACAGATTCCCAATTCGGGCATTCAGAACATATAGCACGTTGCTGTAAGCAATCACATTCTCATTCAATGTTGCAAGTTACTATGTAGGAACAAGTTTGTATAGGTTTTTCAAAGATGCCCAGAACTGAGCTAAAATTGGTATGTCTCCAACTCCTAGAAATAACTTCATGCCCCATCTCCCTTACTTCCAGCTAGTAAGGATCACATAATTCCTAACAAAGTTTTGACACAGATTCCCAATTCGGGCATTCAGAACATATAGCACGTTGCTGTAAGCAAGCACATTCTCATTCAAAGTTGCAAGTTACTATCTAGGAACAAGTTTGTATAGGTATTTCAAAGATGCCCAGAACTGAGCTAAACTTGGTATGTCTCCAACTCCTAGAAATAACTTCATGCCCCATCTCCCTTACTTCCAGCTAGTAAGGATCACATAATTCCTAACAATGTTTTGACACAGATTCCCAATTCGGGCATTCAGAACATATAGCACGTTGCTGTAAGCAAGCACATTCTCATTCAAAGTTGCAAGTTACTATGTAGGAACAAGTTTGTATAGGTATTTCAAAGATGCTCAGAACTGAGCTAAACGTTGTATGTCTCCAACTCCTAGAAATAACTTCATGCCCCATCTCCCTTACTTCCAGCTAGTAAGGATCACATAATTCCTAACAAAGTTTTGACACAGATTCCCAATTCGGGCATTCAGAACATATAGCACGTTGCTGTAAGCAAGCACATTCTCATTCAAAGTTGCAAGTTACTATGTAGGAACAAGTTTGTATAGGTATTTCAAAGATGATCAGAACTGAGCTAAACTTGGTATGTCTCCAACTCCTAGAAATAACTTCATGCCCCATCTCCCTTTCTTCCAGCTAGTAAGGATCACATAATTCCTAACAAAGTTTTGACACAGATTCCCAATTCGGGCATTCAGAACATATAGCACGTTGCTGTAAGCAAGCACATTCTCATTCAAAGTTGCAAGTTACTATGTAGGAACAAGTTTGTATAGGTATTTCAAAGATGCTCAGACCTGAGCTAAACGTTGTATGTCTCCATCTCCTAGAAATATCTTCATGCCCCATCTCCCTAACTTCCAGTTAGTAAGGATCACATAATTCCTAACAAAGTTTTGACACAGATTCCCAATTCGGGCATTCAGAACATATAGCACGTTGCTGTAAGTAAGCCCATTCTCATTCAAAGTTGCAAGTTACTATGTAGGAACAAGTTTTTATATGTATTTTAAAGATGCCCAGAACTGAGCTAAACGTTGTATGTCTCCAACTCCTAGAAATAACTTCATGCCCCATCTCCCTTACTTCCAGTTGGTAAGTATCACATAATTCCTAACAAAGTTTTGACACAGAGTCCCAATTCGGGCATTCAGAACATATATCACGTTGCTGTAAGCAAGCACATTCTCATTCAAAGTTGCAAGTTACTATGTAGGAACCATTTTGTATAGGACTTTCAAAGATGCCCAGAACTGTGCTAAACTTGGTATGTGTCCATCTCCTAGAAATAACTTCATGCCCCAACTCCCTTACTTACAGCTAGTAAGGATCACATAATTCCTGAGAAAGTTTTGACACAGATTCCCAATTCGGGCATTCAGAACATATAGCACGTTGCTGTAAGCAAGCACATTCTCATTCAAACTTGCAAGTTACTATGTAGGAACAAGTTTGTATAGGACTTTCAAAGATGCCCAGAACTGAGCTAAAGTGGGTATGTCTCCAACTCATAGAAATAACTTCATGCCCCATCTCCCTTACTTCCAGCTAGTAAGGATCACATAATATTCCTAACAAAGTTTTGACACAGATTCCCAATTCGGGCATTCAGAACATATAGCACGTTGCTGTAAGCAAGCACATTCTCATTCACAGTTGCAAGTTACTATGTAGGAACAAGTTTGTATAGGTATTTCAAAGATTCCCAGAACTGAGCTAAACTTGGTATGTATCCAACTCCTAGAAACAACTTCATGCCCCATCTCCCTTACTTACAGCTAGTAAAGATCACATAATTCCTAACAATGTTTTGACACAGATTCCCAATTCGGGCATTCAGAACATATAGCACGTTGCTGTAAGCAAGCACATTCTCATTCAAAGTTGCAAGTTACTATGTAGGAACAAGTTTGTATAGGTATTTCAAAGATGCCCAGAACTGAGCTAAACGTTGTATGTCTCCAACTCCTAGAAATAACTTCATGCCCCATCTCCCTTACTTCCAGCTAGTAAGGATCACATAATTCCTAACAAAGTTTTGACACAGATTCCCAATTCGGGCTTTCAGAACATATAGCACGTTACTGTAAGCAAGCACATTCTCATTCAAAGTTGCAAGTTACTATGTAGGAACAAGTTTGTATAGGACTTTCAAAGATGCCCAGAACTGAGCTAAAGTGGGTATGTCTCCAACTCCTAGAAATAACTTCATGCCCCATCTCCCTTTCTTCCAGCTAATAAGGATCACATAATATTCCTAAAAAAGTTTTGACACAGATTCCCAATTCGGGCATTCAGAACATATAGCACGTTGCTGTAAGCAAGCACATTCTCATTCAAAGTTGCAAGTTACTATGTAGGAATAAGTTTGTATAGGTATTTCAAAGATGATCAGAACTGAGCTAAACTTGGTATGTCTCCAACTCCTAGAAATAACTTCATGCCCCATCTCCCTTTCTTCCAGCTAGTAAGGATCACATAATTCCTAACAAAGTTTTGACACAGATTCCCAATTCGGGCATTCAGAACATATAGCACGTTGCTGTAAGCAAGCACATTCTCATTCAAAGTTGCACGTTACTATGTAGGAACAAGTTTGTATAGGTATTTCAAAGATGCCCAGACCTGAGCTAAACGTTGTATGTCTCCATCTCCTAGAAATATCTTCATGCCCCATCTCCCTAACTTCCAGTTAGTAAGGATCACATAATTCCTAACAAAGTTTTGACACAGATTCCCAATTCGGGCATTCAGAACATATAGCACGTTGCTGTAAGTAAGCCCATTCTCATTCAAAGTTGCAAGTTACTATGTAGGAACAAGTTTTTATATGTATTTTAAAGATGCCCAGAACTGAGCTAAACGTTGTATGTCTCCAACTCCCAGAAATAACTTCATGCCCCATCTCCCTTACTTCCAGTTGGTAAGTATCACATAATTCCTAACAAAGTTTTGACACAGAGTCCCAATTCGGGCATTCAGAACATATATCACGTTGCTGTAAGCAAGCACATTCTCATTCAAAGTTGCAAGTTACTATGTAGGAACAAGTTTGTATAGGTATTTCAAAGATGCCCAGAACTGAGCTAAACGTTGTATGTCTCCAACTCCTAGAAATAACTTCATGCTCCATGTCACTTACTTCCATCTAGTAAGGATCACATAATTTCTAACAAAGTTTTGACACAGATTCCCAATTCGGGCATTCAGAACATATAGCACGTTGCTGTAAGCAAGCGCATTCTCATTCAAAGTTGCAAGTTACTATGTAGGAACAAGTTTGTATAGGTATTTCAAAGATGCCCAGAACTGAGCTAAACGTTGTATGTCTCCAACTCCTAGAAATAACTTCATGCCCCATCTCCCTTACTTCCAGCTAGTAAGGATCACATAATTCCTAACAAAGTTTTGACACAGATTCCCAATTCGGGCATTCAGAACATATAGCACGTTGCTGTAAGCAAGCACATTCTCATTCAAAGTTGCAAGTTACTATGTAGGAACAAGTTTGTATAGGTATTTCAAAGATGCCCAGAACTGAGCTAAACTTGGTATGTGTCCAAATCCTAGAAATAACTTCATGCCCCATCTCCCTTACTACCAGCTAGTAAGGATCACATAATTCCTAACAATGTTTTGACACAGATACCCATTTCGTGCATTCAGAACATGTAGCACGTTGCTGTAAGCAAGCACATTCTCATTCAAAGTTGCAAGTTACTATGTACAAACAAGTTTGTACAGGCATTTCAAAGATGCCCAGAACTGAGCTAAACGTTGTATGTCTCCAACTCCTAGAAATAACTTCATGCTCCATGTCCCTTACTTCCAGCTAGTAATGATCACATAATTTCTAACAAAGTTTTGACACAGATTCCCAATTCTGGCATTCAGAACATATAGCACGTTGCTGTAAGCAAGCACATTCTCATTCAAAGTTGCAAGTTACTATGTAGGAACAAGTTTGTATAGGTATTTCAAAGATGCCCAGAACTGAGCTAAACGTTGTATGTCTCCAACTCCTAGAAATAACTTCATGCCCCATCTCCCTTACTTCCAGCTAGTAAAGATCACATAATTCCTAACAAAGTTTTGACACAGATTCCCAATTCGGGCATTCAGAACATATAGCACGTTGCTGTAAGCAAGCACATTCTCATTCAAAGTTGCAAGTTACTATGTAGGAACCATTTTGTATAGGACTTTCAAAGATGCCCAGAACTGAGCTAAAGTGGGTATGTCTCCAACTCATAGAAATAACTTCATGCCCCATCTCCCTTACTTCCAGCTAGTAAGGATCACATAATTCCTAACAAAGTTTTGAGACAGATTCCCAATTCGGGCTTTCAGAACATATAGCACGTTGCTGTAAGCAAGCACATTCTCATTCAAAGTTGCAAGTTACTATGTAGGAACAAGTTTGTATAGGACTTTCAAAGATGCCCAGAACTGAGCTAAAGTGGCTATGTCTCCAACTCCTAGAAATAACTTCATGCCCCATCTCCCTTACTTCCAGCTAATAAGGATCACATAATATTCCTAACAAAGTTTTGACACAGATTCCCAATTCGGGCATTCAGAACATATAGCACGTTGCTGTAAGCAAGCACATTCTCATTCAAAGTTGCAAGTTACTATGTAGGAACAAGTTTGTATAGGTATTTCAAAGATGCCCAGAACTGAGCTAAACTTGGTATGTCTCCAACTCCTAGAAATAACTTCATGCCCCATCTCCCTTACTTCCAGCTAGTAAGGATCACATAATTCCTAACAAAGTTTTGACACAGATTCCCAATTCGGGCATTCAGAACATATAGCACGTTGCTGTAAGCAAGCACATTCTCATTCAAAGTTGCAAGTTATTATGTAGGAACAAGTTTGTATAGGTATTTCAAAGATGCCCAGAACTGAGCTAAACGTTGTATGTCTCCAACTCCTAGACATGACTTCATGCTCCATGTCCCTTACTTCCATCTAGTAAGGATCACATAATTTCAAACAAGGTTTTGACACAGATTCCCAATTCGGGCATTCAGAACATATAGCACGTTTCTGTAAGCAAACACATTCTCATTAAAAGTTGCAAGTTACTATGTAGGAACAAGTTTGTATAGGTATTTCAAAGATGCCCAGAACTGAGCTAAACTTGATATGTCTCCAACTCCTAGAAATAACTTCATGCCCCATCTCCCTTACTTCCAGCTAGTAAGGATCACATAATTCCTAACAAAGTTTTGACACAGATTCCCAATTCGGGCATTCAGAACATTTAGCACGTTGCTGTAAGCAAGCACATTCTCATTCAAAGTTGCAAGTTACTATGTAGGAACAAGTTTGTATAGGTATTTCAAAGATGCCCAGAACTGAGCTAAACGTTGTATGTCTCCAACTCCTAGAAATAACTTCATGCCCCATATCCCTTACTTCCAGCTACTAAGGATCACATAATTCCTAACAAAGTTTTGACACAGATTCCCAATTCGGGCATTCAGAACATGTAGCACGTTGCTGTAAGCAAGCACATTCTCATTCAAAGTTGCAAGTTACTATGTAGGAACAAGTTTGTATAGGTATTTCAAAGATGCCCAGAACTGAGCTAAACTTGGTATGTCTCCAACTTCTAGAAATAACTTCACGCCCCATCTCCCTTACTTCCAGCTAGTAAGGATCACATAATTCCTAACAAAGTTTTGACACAGATTCCCAATTCGGGCATTCAGAACATATAGCACGTTGCTGTAAGCAAGCACATTCTCATTCACAGTTGCAAGTTACTATGTAGCAACAAGTTTGAATAGGTATTTCAAAGACGCCCAGAACTGAGCTAAACTTGGTATGTCTCCAACTCCTAGAAATAAATTCATGCTCCATGTCCCTTACTTCCAGCTAGTAAGGATCACATAATTCCTAACAAAGTTTTGACACAGATTCCCAATTCGGGCATTCAGAACATATAGCACGTTGCTGTAAGCAAGCACGTTCTCATTCAAAGTTGCAAGTTACTATCTAGGAACAAGTTTGTATAGGTATTTCAAAGATGCCCAGAACTGAGCTAAACTTGGTATGTCTCCAACTCCTAGAAATAAATTCATGCTCCATGTCCCTTACTTCCAGCTAGTAAGGATCACATAATTTCTAACAAAGTTTTGACACAGATTCCCAATTCGGGCATTCAGAACATATAGCACGTTGCTGTAAACAAGCACATTCTCATTCAAAGTTGCAAGTTACTATGTAGGAACAAATTTGTATAGGTATTTCAAAGATGCCCAGAACTGAGCTAAACGTTGTATGTCTCCAACTCCTAGAAATAACTTCATGCCCCATCTCCCTTATTTCCAGCTAGTAAGAATCACATAATTTCTAACAAAGTTTCGACACAGATTCCAAATTCGTGCATTCAGAACATGTAGCAGGTTGCTGTAAGCAAGCACATTCTCATTCAAAGTTGCAAGTTACTATGTAGGAACAAGTTTGTATAGGTATTTCAAAGATGCCCAGAACTGAGCTAAACTTGGTATGTCTCCACCTCCTAGAAATAACATCATGCCCCATCTCCCTTACTTCCAGCTAGTAAGGATCACATAATTCCTAACAAAGTTTTGACACAGATTCCCAATTAGGGCATTCAGAACATATAGCACGTTGCTGTAAGCAAGCACATTCTCATTCAAAGTTGCAAGTTACTATGTAGGAACAAGTTTGTATAGGTATTTCAAAGATGCCCAGAACTGAGCTAAACTTGGTATGTCGCCAACTCCTAGAAATAACTTCATGCCCCATATCCCTTACTTCCAGCTAGTAAGGATCACATAATTCCTAACAAAGTTTTGACACAGATTCCCAATTCGGGCATTCAGAACACATAGCACGTTGCTGTAAGCAAGCACGTTCTCATTCAAAGTTGCAAGTTACTATGTAGGAACAAGTTTGTATAGGACTTTCAAAGATGCCCAGAACTGAGCTAAAGTGGGTATGTCTCCAACTTCTAGAAATAACTTCATGCCCCATCTCCCTTACTTCCAGCAAGTAAGGATCACATAATATTCCTAACAAAGTTTTGACACAGATTCCCAATTCGGGCATTCAGAACATATAGCACGTTGCTGTAAGCAAGCACATTCTCATTCAAAGTTGCAAGTTACTATGTAGCAACAAGTTTGTATAAGTATTTCAAAGATGCCCAGAACTGAGCTAAACGTTGTATGTCTCCAACTCCTAGAAATAGCTTCATGCCCCATCTCACTTACTTGCATCTAGTAAGGATCACATAATTTCTAACAAAGTTTTGACACAGATTCCCAATTCGGGCATTCAGAACATATAGCACGTTGCTGTAAGCAAGCACATTCTCATTCAAAGTTGCAAGTTACTATGTAGGAACAAGTTTGTTTAGGTATTTCAAAGATGATCAGAACTGAGCTAAACTTGGTATGTCTCCAACTCCTAGAAATAACTTCATGCCCCATCTCCCTTTCTTCCAGCTAGTAAGGATCACATAATTCCTAACAAAGTTTTGACACAGATTCCCAATTCGGGCATTCAGAACATATAGCACGTTGCTGTAAGCAAGCACATTCTCATTCAAAGTTGCAAGTTACTATGTAGGAACAAGTTTGTATAGGTATTTCAAAGATGCTCAGACCTGAGCTAAACGTTGTATGTCTCCATCTCCTAGAAATATCTTCATGCCCCATCTCCCTAACTTCCAGTTAGTAAGGATCACATAATTCCTAACAAAGTTTTGACACAGATTCCCAATTCGGGCATTCAGAACATATAGCACGTTGCTGTAAGTAAGCCCATTCTCATTCAAAGTTGCAAGTTACTATGTAGGAACAAGTTTTTATATGTATTTTAAAGATGCCCAGAACTGAGCTAAACGTTGTATGTCTCCAACTCCTAGAAATAACTTCATGCCCCATCTCCCTTACTTCCAGTTGGTAAGTATCACATAATTCCTAACAAAGTTTTGACACAGAGTCCCAATTCGGGCATTCAGAACATATATCACGTTGCTGTAAGCAAGCACATTCTCATTCAAAGTTGCAAGTTACTATGTAGGAACCATTTTGTATAGGACTTTCAAAGATGCCCAGAACTGAGCTAAACGTTGTATGTCTCCAACTCCTAGAAATAACTTCATGCTCCATGTCACTTACTTCCATCTAGTAAGGATCACATAATTTCTAACAAAGTTTTGACACAGATTCCCAATTCGGGCATTCAGAACATATAGCACGTTGCTGTAAGCAAGCACATTCTCATTCAAAGTTGCAAGTTACTATGTAGGAACAAGTTTGTATAGGTATTTCAAAGATGCCCAGAACTGAGCTAAACTTGGTATGTGTCCAAATCCTAGAAATAACTTCATGCCCCATCTCCCTTACTACCAGCTAGTAAGGATCACATAATTCCTAACAATGTTTTGACACAGATTCCCATTTCGTGCATCCAGAACATGTAGCACGTTGCTGTAAGCAAGCACATTCTCATTCAAAGTTGCAAGTTACTATGTAGGAACCAGTTTGTATAGGTATTTCAAAGATGCCCAGAACTGTGCTAAACTTGGTATGTGTCCATCTCCTAGAAATAACTTCATGCCCCAACTCCCTTACTTACAGCTAGTAAGGATCACATAATTCCTGAGAAAGTTTTGACACAGATTCCCAATTCGGGCATTCAGAACATATAGCACGTTGCTGTAAGCAAGCACATTCTCATTCAAACTTGCAAGTTACTATGTAGGAACAAGTTTGTATAGGACTTTCAAAGATGCCCAGAACTGAGCTAAAGTGGGTATGTCTCCAACTCATAGAAATAACTTCATGCCCCATCTCCCTTACTTCCAGCTAGTAAGGATCACATAATATTCCTAACAAAGTTTTGACACAGATTCCCAATTCGGGCATTCAGAACATATAGCACGTTGCTGTAAGCAAGCACATTCTCATTCACAGTTGCAAGTTACTATGTAGGAACAAGTTTGTATAGGTATTTCAAAGATTCCCAGAACTGAGCTAAACTTGGTATGTATCCAACTCCTAGAAATAACTTCATGCCCCATCTCCCTTACTTCCAGCTAGTAAGGATCACATAATTCCTAACAATGTTTTGGCACAGATTCCCAATTCGGGCATTCAGAACATATAGCACGTTGCTGTAAGCAAGCACATTCTCATTCAAAGATGCAAGTTACTATGTAGGAACAAGTTTGTATAGGTATTTCAAAGATGCCCAGAACTGAGCTAAACTTGGTATGTGTCCAACTCCTAGAAATAACTTCATGCCCCATCTCCCTTACTTCCAGCTAGTAAGGATCACATAATTCCTAACAAAGTTTTGACACAGATTCCCAATTCGGGCATTCAGAACATATAGCAAGTTGCTGTAAGCAAGCACATTCTCATTCAAAGTTGCAAGTTACTATGTAGGAACAAGTTTGTATAGGACTTTCAAAATGCCCAAGACTGAGCTAAAGTGGGTATGTCTCCAACTCATAGAAATAACTTCATGCCCCATCTCCCTTACTTCCAGCTAGTAAGGATCACATAATATTCCTAACAATGTTTTGACACAGATTCCCAATTCGGGCATTCAGAACATATAGCACGTTGCTGTAAGCAAGCACATTCTCATTCAAAGTTGCAAGTTACTATGTAGGAACAAGTTTGTATAGGTATTTCAAAGATGCCCAGAACTGAGCTAAACGTTGTATGTCTCCAACTCCTAGAAATAAATTTATGCTCCATGTCCCTTACTTCCAGCTAGTAAGGATCACATAATTCCTAACAAAGTTTTGACACAGATTCCCAATTCGGGCATTCAGAATATATAGCACGTTGCTGTAAGCAAGCACATTCTCATTCAAAGTTGCAAGTTATTATGTAGGAACAAGTTTGTATAGGTATATCAAAGATGCCCAGAACTGAGCTAAACGTTGTATGTCTCCAACTCCTAGAAATAACTTCATGCCCCATCTCCCTTACTTTCAGCTAGTAAGGATCACATAATTTCTAACAAAGTTTTGACACAGATTCCCAATTCGGGCATTCAGAACATGTAGCACGTTGCTGTAAGCAAGCACATTCTCATTCAAAGTTGCAAGTTACTATGTAGGAACAAGTTTGTATAGGTATTTCAAAGATGCCCAGAACTGAGCTAAACTTAGTATGTCTCCACCTCCTAGAAATAACTTCATGCCCCATCTCCCTTACTTCCAGCTAGTAAGGATCACATAATTCCTAACAACGTTTTGACACAGATTCCCAATTCGGGCCTTCAGAACATATAGCACGTTGCTGTAAGCAAGCACATTCTCATTCAAAGTTGCAAGTTACTATGTAGGAACAAGTTTGTATAGGACTTTCAAAGATGCCCAGAACTGAGCTAAAGTGGGTATGTCTCCAACTCCTAGAAATAACTTCATGCCCCATCTCCCTTACTTCCACCTAGAAAGGATCACATAATATTCCTAACAAAGTTTTGACACAGATTCCCAATTCGGGCATTCAGAACATATAGCACGTTGCTGTAAGCAAGCACATTCTCATTCAAAGTTGCAAGTTACTATGTAGGAACAAGTTTGTATAGGTATTTCAAAGATGCCCAGAACTGAGCTAAACTTGGTATGTCTCCAACTCCTAGAAATAACTTCATGCCCCGTCTCCCTTATTTCCAGCTAGTAAGGATCACATAATTCCTAACAAAGTTTTGACACAGATTCCCAATTCGGGCATTCAGAACATATAGCAAGTTGCTGTAAGCAAGCACATTCTCATTCAAAGTTGCAAGTTACTATGTACAAACAAGTTTGTACAGGCATTTCAAAGATGCCCAGAACTGAGCTAAACGTTGTATGTCTCCAACTCCTAGAAATAACTTCATGCTCCATGTCCCTTACTTCCAGCTAGTAATGATCACATAATTTCTAACAAAGTTTTGACACAGATTCCCAATTCGGGCATTCAGAACATATAGCACGTTGCTGTAAGCAAGCACATTCTCATTCAAAGTTGCAAGTTACTATGTAGGAACAAGTTTGTATGGGTATTTCAAAGATGCCCAGAACTGAGCTAAACGTTGTATGTCTCCAACTCCTAGAAATAACTTCATGCCCCATCTCCCTTACTTCCAGCTAGTAAGGATCACATAATTCCTAACAAAGTTTTGACACAGATTCCCAATTCGGGCATTCAGAACATATAGCACGTTGCTGTAAGCAAGCACATTCTCATTCAAAGTTGCAAGTTACTATGTAGGAACCATTTTGTATAGGACTTTCAAAGATGCCCAGAACTGAGCTAAAGTGGGTATGTCTCCAACTCATAGATATAACTTCATGCCCCATCTCCCTTACTTCCAGCTAGTAAGGATCACATAATATTCCTAACAAAGTTTTGACACTGATTCCCAATTCGGGCATTCAGAACATATAGCGCGTGGCTGCAAGCAAGCACATTCTCATTAAAAGTTGCAAGTTACTATGTAGGAACAAGTTTGTATAGGTATTTCAAAGATGTCCAGAACTGAGCTAAACGTTGTATGTCTCCAACTCCTAGAAATGACTTCATGCTCCATGTCCCTTACTTCCATCTAGTAAGGATCACATAATTTCTAATAAAGTTTTGACACAGATTCCCAATTCGGGCATTCAGAACATATAGCACGTTGCTGTAAGCAAGCACATTCTCATTCAAAGTTGCAAGTTACTATGTAGGAACAAGTTTGTATAGGTATTTCAAAGATGCCCAGAACTGTGCTAAACTTGGTATGTGTCCATCTCCTGGAAATAACTTCATGCCCCAACTCCCTTACTTAAAGCTAGTAAGGATCACATAATTCCTGAGAAAGTTTTGAAACAGATTCCCAATTCGGGCATTCAGAACATATAGCACGTTGCTGTAAGCAAGCACATTCTCATTCAAACTTGCAAGATACTATGTAGGAACAAGTTTGTATAGGACTTTCAAAGATGCCCAGAACTGAGCTAAAGTGGGTATGTCTCCAACTCATAGAAATAACTTCATGCCCCATCTCCCTTACTTCCAGCTAGTAAGGATCACATAATATTCCTAACAAAGTTTTGACACAGATTCCCAATTCGGGCATTCAGAACATATAGCACGTTGCTGTAAGCAAGCACATTCTCATTCACAGTTGCAAGTTACTATCTAGGAACAAGTTTGTATAGGTATTTCAAAGATGCCCAGAACTGAGCTAAACTTGGTACGTGTCCAACTCCTAGAAATAACTTCATGCCCCATCTCCCTTACTTCCAGCTAGTAAGGATCACATAATTCCTAACAAAGTTTTGACACAGATTCCCAATTCGGGCATTCAGAACATATAGCACGTTGCTGTAAGCAAGCACATTCTCATTCAAAGTTGCAAGTTACTATGTAGGAACAAGTTTGTATAGGTATTTCAAAGATGCCCAGAACTGAGCTAAACGTTGTATGTCTCCAACTCCTAGAAATAACTTCATGCCCCATCTCCCTTACTTCCAGCTAGTAAGGATCACATAATTCCTAACAAAGTTTTGAGACAGATTCCCAATTCGGGCTTTCAGAACATATAGCACGTTGCTGTAAGCAAGCACATTCTCATTCAAAGTTGCAAGTTACTATGTAGGAACAAGTTTGTATAGGACTTTCAAAGATGCCCAGAACTGACCTAAAGTGGCTATGTCTCCAA
Source organism: Diceros bicornis minor (assembly GCF_020826845.1). Classification (NCBI taxonomy): domain Eukaryota; kingdom Metazoa; phylum Chordata; class Mammalia; order Perissodactyla; family Rhinocerotidae; genus Diceros; species Diceros bicornis. Next base: position 1,482,491 of record NW_026690971.1, on the reverse strand, counting down.
CTCCTAGAAATAACTTCATGCCCCATCTCCCTTACTTCCAGCTAATAAGGATCACATAATATTCCTAACAAAGTTTTGACACAGATTCCCAATTCGGGCATTCAGAACATATAGCACGTTGCTGTAAGCAAGCACATTCTCATTCAAAGTTGCAAGTTACTATGTAGGAACAAGTTTGTATAGGTATTTCAAAGATGCCCAGAACTGAGCTAAACTTGGTATGTCTCCAACTCCTAGAAATAACTTCATGCCCCATCTCCCTTACTTCCAGCTAGTAAGGATCACATAATTCCTAACAAAGATTTGACACAGTTTCCCAATTCGGGCATTCAGAACATATAGCACGTTGCTGTAAGCAAGCACATTCTCATTCAAAGTTGCAAGTTACTATGTAGGAACAAGTTTGTATAGGTATTTCAAAGATGCCCAGAACTGAGCTAAACGTTGTATGTCTCCAACTCCTAGAAATAAATTTATGCTCCATGTCCCTTACTTCCAGCTAGTAAGGATCACATAATTCCTAACAAAGTTTTGACACAGATTCCCAATTCGGGCATTCAGAACATATAGCACGTTGCTGTAAGCAAGCACATTCTCATTCAAAGTTGCAAGTTATTATGTAGGAACAAGTTTGTATAGGTATTTCAAAGATGCCCAGAACTGAGCTAAACGTTGTATGTCTCCAACTCCTAGAAATAACTTCATGCCCCATCTCCCTTACATTCAGCTAGTAAGGATCACATAATTTCTAACAAAGTTTTGACACAGATTCCCAATTCGGGCATTCAGAACATGTAGCACGTTGCTGTAAGCAAGCACATTCTCATTCAAAGTTGCAAGTTACTATGTAGGAACAAGTTTGTATAGGACTTTCAAAGATGCCCAGAACTGAGCTAAAGTGGGTATGTCTCCAACTCATAGAAATAACTTCATGCCCCATCTCCCTTACTTCCAGCTAGTAAGGATCACATAATATTCCTAACAAAGTTTTGACACAGATTGCCAATTCGGGCATTCAGAACATATAGCGCGTTGCTGTAAGCAAGCACATTCTCATTAAAAGTTGCAAGTTACTATGTAGGAACAAGTTTGTATAGGTATTTCAAAGATGCCCAGAACTGAGCTAAACGTTGTATGTCTCCAACTCCTAGACATGACTTCATGCTCCCTGTCCCTTACTTCCATCTAGTAAGGATCACATAATTTCAAACAAGGTTTTGACACAGATTCCCAATTCGGGCATTCAGAACATATAGCACGTTGCTGTAAGCAAGCACATTCTCATTAAAAGTTGCAAGTTACTATGTAGGAACAAGTTTGTATAGGTATTTCAAAGATGCCCAGAATTGAGCTAAACTTGATATGTCTCCAACTCCTAGAAATAACTTCATGCCCCATCTCCCTTACTTCCAGCTAGTAAGGATCACATAATTCCTAACAAAGTTTTGACACAGATTCCCAATTCGGGCATTCAGAACATTTAGCACGTTGCTGTAAGCAAGCACATTCTCATTCAAAGTTGCAAGTTACTATGTAGGAACAAGTTTGTATAGGTATTTCAAAGATGCCCAGAACTGAGCTAAACGTTGTATGTCTCCAACTCCTAGAAATAACTTCATGCCCCATCTCCCTTACTTCCAGCTAGTAAGGATCACATAATTCCTAACAAAGTTTTGACACAGATTCCCAATTCGGGCATTCAGAACATGTAGCACGTTGCTGTAAGCAAGCACATTCTCATTCAAAGTTGCAAGTTACTATGTAGGAACAAGTTTGTATAGGTATTTCAAAGATGCCCAGAACTGAGCTAAACTTGGTATGTCTCCAACTTCTAGAAATAACTTCACGCCCCATCTCCCTTACTTCCAGCTAGTAAGGATCACATAATTCCTAACAAAGTTTTGACACAGATTCCCAATTCGGGCATTCAGAACATATAGCACGTTGCTGTAAGCAAGCACATTCTCATTCACAGTTGCAAGTTACTATGTAGCAACAAGTTTGAATAGGTATTTCAAAGACGCCCAGAACTGAGCTAAACTTGGTATGTCTCCAACTCCTAGAAATAAATTCATGCTCCATGTCCCTTACTTCCAGCTAGTAAGGATCACATAATTCCTAACAAAGTTTTGACACAGATTCCCAATTCGGGCATTCAGAACATATAGCACGTTGCTGTAAGCAAGCACGTTCTCATTCAAAGTTGCAAGTTACTATCTAGGAACAAGTTTGTATAGGTATTTCAAAGATGCCCAGAACTGAGCTAAACTTGGTATGTCTCCAACTCCTAGAAATAAATTCATGCTCCATGTCCCTTACTTCCAGCTAGTAAGGATCACATAATTTCTAACAAAGTTTTGACACAGATTCCCAATTCGGGCATTCAGAACATATAGCACGTTGCTGTAAGCAAGCACATTCTCATTCAAAGTTGCAAGTTACTATGTAGGAACAAATTTGTATAGGTATTTCAAAGATGCCCAGAACTGAGCTAAACGTTGTATGTCTCCAACTCCTAGAAATAGCTTCATGCCCCATCTCCCTTACTTCCATCTAGTAAGGATCACATAATTTCTAACAAAGTTTTGACACAGATTCCCAATTCGGGCATTCAGAACATATAGCACGTTGCTGTAAGCAAGCACATTCTCATTCAAAGTTGCAAGTTACTATGTAGGAACAAGTTTGTATAGGTATTTCAAAGATGCCCAGAACTGAGGTAAACTTGGTATGTCTCCAACTCCTAGAAATAACTTCATGCCCCATCTCCCTTACTTCCAGCTAGTAAGGATCACATATTTCCTAACAAAGTTTTAACACAGATTCCCAATTCGGGCATTCAGAACATATAGCACGTTGCTGTAAGCAAGCACATTCTCATTCAAAGTTGCAAGTTACTATGTAGGAACAAGTTTATATAGGTATTTCAAAGATGCCTAGAACTGAGCTAAACTTGGTGTGTCTCCAACTCCTAGAAATAACTTCATGCCCCGTCTCCCTTACTTCCAGCTAGTAAGGTTCACATAATTCCTAACAAAGTTTTGACACAGATTCCCAAATCGGGCATTCAGAACATATAGCACGTTGCTGTAAGCAAGCACATTCTCATTCAAAGTTGCAAGTTACTATGTAGGAACAAGTTTGTATAGGACTTTCAAAGATGCCCAGAACTGAGCTAAAGTGGGTATGTCTCCAACTCCTAGAAATAACTTCATTCCCCGTCTCCCTTACTTCCAGCTAGTAAGGATCACATAATATTCCTAACAAAGTTTTGACACAGATTCCCAATTCGGGCATTCAGAACATATAGCACGTTGCTGTAAGCAAGCACATTCTCATTCAAAGTTGCAAGTTACTATGTAGGAACAAGTTCGTATAGGTATTTCAAAGATGCCAGTACTGAGCTAAACGTTGTATGTCTCCAACTCCTAGAAATAACTTCATGCCCCATCTCCCTTACTTCCATCTAGTAAGGATCACATAATTTCTAACAAAGTTTTGACACAGATTCCCAAATCGGGCATTCAGAACATAGCACGTTGCTGTATGCAAGCACATTCTCATTCAAAGTTGCAAGTTACTATGTAGGAACAAGTTTGTATAGGTATTTCAAAGATGCCCAGAACTGAGCTAAACGTTGTATGTCTCCAACTCCTAGAAATAACTTCATGCTCCATGTCCCATACTTCCAACTAGTAAGGATCACATAATATTCCTAACAAAGTTTTGACACAGATTCCCAATTCGGGCATTCAGAACATATAGCACGTTGCTGTAAGCAAGCACATTCTCATTCAAAGTTGCAAGTTACTATGTAGGAACAAGTTTGTATAGGTATTTCAAAGATGCCCAGTACTGAGCTAAACGTTGTATGTCTCCAACTCCTAGAAATAACTTCATGCCCCATCTCCCTTACTTCCATCTAGTAAGGATCACATAATTTCTAACAAAGTTTTGACACAGATTCCCAATTCGGGCATTCAGAACATTGCACGTTGCTGTATGCAAGCACATTCTCATTCAAAGTTGCAAGTTACTGTGTAGGAACAAGTTTGTATAGGTATTTCAAAGATGCCCAGAAGTGAGTTAAACTTGGTATGTCTCCAACTCCTAGAAATAACTTCATGCCCCATCTCCCTTACTTCCAGCTAGTAAGGATCACATAATTCCTAGCAAAGTTTTGACACAGATTCCCAATTCGGGCATTCAGAACATATAGCACGTTGCTGTAAGCAAGCACATTCTCATTCAAAGCTGCAAGTTACTATGTAGGAACAAGTTTGTATAGGTATTTCAAAGATGACCAGAACTGAGCTAAACGTTGTATGTCTCCAACTCCTAGAAATAACTTCATGCTCCATGTCCCATACTTCCATCTAGTAAGGATCACATAATTTCTAACAAAGATTTGACACAGATTCCCAATTCGGGCATTCAGAACATATAGCACGTTGCTGTAAGCAAGCACATTCTCATTCAAAGTTGCAAGTTACTGTGTAGGAACAAGTTAGTATAGGTATTTCAAAGATGCCCAGAACTGAGCTAAACTTGGTATGTCTCCAACTCCTAGAAATAACTTCATGCCCCATCTCCCTTACTTCCAGCTAGTAAGGATCACATAATTCCTAACAAAGTTTTGACACAGATTCCCAATTCGGGCATTCAGAACATATAGCACGTTGCTGTAAGCAAGCACATTCTCATTCAAAGTTGCAAGTTACTGTGTAGGAACAAGTTTGTATAGGTATTTCAAACATGCCCAGAACTGAGCTAAACGTTGTATGTCTCCAACTCCTAGAAATAACTTCATGCCCCATCTCCCTTACTTCCAGCTAGTAAGGATCACATAATTCCTAACAAAGTTTAGACACAGATTCCCAATTCGGGCATTCAGAACATGTAGCACGTTGCTGTAAGCAAGCACAATCTCATTCAAAGTTGCAAGTTACTATGTAGGAACAAGTTTGTATAGGTATTTCAAAGATGCCCAGAACTGAGCTAAACTTGGTATGTCTCCAACTCCTAGAAATAACTTCATGCCCCATCTCCCTTACTTCCAGCTAGTAAGGATCACATAATTCCTAACAAAGTTTTGACACAGATTCCCAAATCGGGCATTCAGAACATATAGCACGTTGCTGTAAGCAAGCACATTCTCATTCAAAGTTGCAAGTTACTATGTAGGAACAAGTTTGTATAGGACTTTCAAAGATGCCCAGAACTGAGCTAAAGTGGGTATGTCTCCAACTCCTAGAAATAACTTCATGCCCCGTCTCCCTTACTTCCAGCTAGTAATAATCACATAATATTCCTAACAAAGTTTTGACACAGATTCGCAATTCGGGCATTCAGAACATATAGCACGTTGCTGTAAGCAAGCACATTCTCATTCAAAGTTGCAAGTTACTATGTAGGAACAAGTTTGTATAGGTATTTCAAAGATGCCCAGTACTGAGCTAAACGTTGTATATCTCCAACTCCTAGAAATAACTTCATGCTCCATCTCACTTACTTCCATCTAGTAAGGATTACATTTTTTCTAACAAAGTTTTGACACAGATTCCCAATTCGGGCATTCAGAACATAGCACGTTGCTGTATGCAAGCACATTCTCTTTCAAAGTTGCAAGTTACTGTGTAGGAACAAGTTTGTATAGGTATTTCAAAGATGCCCAGAACTGAGCTAAACTTGGTATGTCTCCAACTTCTAGAAATAACTTCACGCCCCATCTCCCTTACTTCCAGCTAGTAAGGATCACATAATTCCTATCAAAGTTTTGACACAGATTCCCAATTCGGGCATTCAGAACATATAGCACGTTGCTGTAAGCAAGCACATTCTCATTCACAGTTGCAAGTTACTATGTAGCAACAAGTTTGAATAGGTATTTCAAAGATGCCCAGAACTGAGCTAAAATTGGTATGTCTCCAACTCCTAGAAATAACTTCATGCCCCATCTCCCTTACTTCCAGCTAGTAAGGATCACATAATTCCTAACAAAGTTTTGACACAGATTCCCAATTCGGGCATTCAGAACATATAGCACGTTGCTGTAAGCAAGCACATTCTCATTCAAAGTTGCAAGTTACTATGTAGGAACAAGTTTGTATAGGTATTTCAAAGATGCCCAGAACTGAGCTAAACGTTGTATGTCTATAACTCCTAGAAATAACTTCATGCCCCATCTCCATTATTTCCAGCTAGTAAGGATCACATAATTCCTAACAAAGTTTTGACACAGATTCCCAATTCGGGCATTCAGAACATGTAGCACGTTGCTGTAAGCAAGCACATTCTCATTCAAAGTTGCAAGTTACTATGTAGGAACAAGTTTGTATAGGTATTTCAAAGATGCCCAGAACTGAGCTAAACTTGGTGTGTCTCCAACTCCTAGAAATAACTTCATGCCCCTTCTCCCTTACTTCCAGCTAGTAAGGATCACATAATTCCTATCAAAGTTTTGACACAGATTCCCAATTCGGGCATTCAGAACATATAGCACGTTGCTGTAAGCAAGCACATTCTCATTCAAAGTTGCAAGTTACTGTGTAGGAACAAGTTTGTATAGGACTTTCAAAGATGCCCAGAACTGAGCTAAAGTGGGTATGTCTCCAACTCCTAAAAATAACATCATGCCCCTTCTCCCTTACTTCCAGCTAGTAAGGATCATATAATATTCCTAACAGAGTTTTGACACAGATTCCCAATACGGGCATTCAGAACATATAGCACGTTGCTGTAAGCAAGCACATTCTCATTCAAAGTTGCAAGTTACTATGTAGGAACAAGTTTGTATAGGTATTTCAAAGATGCCCAGAACTGAGCTAAACTTGGTATGTCTCCAACTCCTAGAAATAACTTCATGCCCCATCTCCCTTACTTTCAGCTAGTAAGGATCACATAATTCCTAACAAAGTTTTGACACAGATTCCCAATTCGGGCATTCAGAACATATAGCACGTTGCTGTAAGCAAGCACATTCTCATTCAAAGTTGCAAGTTACTATGTAGGAACAAGTTTGTATAGGTATTTCAAAGATGCCCAGAACTGAGCTAAACTTGGTATGTCTCCAATTCCTAGAAATAACTTCATGCCCCATCTCCCTTACTTCCAGCTAGTAAGGATCACATAATTCCTAACAAAGTTTTGACACAGATTCCCAATTCGGGCATTCAGAACATATAGCACGTTGCTGTAAGTAAGCACATTCTCATTCAAAGTTGCAAATTACTTTGTAGGAACAAGTTTGTATAGGTATTTCAAAGATGCCCAGAACTGAGCTAAACTTGGTATGTCTCCAACTCCTAGAAATATCTTCATGCCCCATCTCCCGTACTTCCAGCTAGTAAGGATCACATAATTCCTAACAAAGTTTTGACACAGATTCCCAATACGGGCATTCAGAACATATAGCACGTTGCTGTAAGCAAGCACATTCTCATTCAAAGTTGCAAGTTACTATGTAGGAACAAGTTTGTATAGGTATTTCAAAGATGCCCAGAACTGAGCTAAACTTGCTATGTCTCCAACTCCTAGAAATAACTTCATGCCCCATCTCCCTTACTTCCAGCTAGTAAGGATCACATAATTCCTAACAAAGTTTTGACACAGATTCCCAATTCGGGCATTCAGAACATATAGCACGTTGCTGTAAGCAAGCACATTCTCATTCAAAGATGCAAGTTACTATGTAGGAACAAGTTTGTATAGGTATTTCAAAGATGCCCAGAACTGAGCTAAACTTGCTATGTCTCCAACTCCTAGAAATAACTTCATGCCCCATCTCCCTTACTTCCAGCTAGTAAGGATCACATAATTCCTAACAAAGTTTTGACACAGATTCCCAATTCGGGCATTCAGAACATATAGCACGTTGCTGTAAGCAAGCACATTCTCATTCAAAGTTGCAAGTTACTATGTAGGAACAAGTTTGTATAGGTATTTCAAAGATGCCCAGAACTGAGCTAAACTTGGTGTGTCTCCAACTCCTAGAAATAACTTCATGCCCCGTCTCCCTTACTTCCAGCTAGTAAGGATCACATAATTCCTATCAAAGTTTTGACACAGATTCCCAATTCGGGCATTCAGAACATATAGCACGTTGCTGTAAGCAAGCACATTCTCATTCAAAGTTGCAAGTTACTGTGTAGGAACAAGTTTGTATAGGACTTTCAAAGATGCCCAGAACTGAGCTAAAGTGGGTATGTCTCCAACTCCTAAAAATAACATCATGCCCCTTCTCCCTTACTTCCAGCTAGTAAGGATCACATAATATTCCTAACAGAGTTTTGACACAGATTCCCAATACGGGCATTCAGAACATATAGCACGTTGCTGTAAGCAAGCACATTCTCATTCAAAGTTGCAAGTTACTATGTAGGAACAAGTTTGTATAGGTATTTCAAAGATGCCCAGAACTGAGCAAAACTTTGTTTGTCTCCAACTCCTAGAAATAACTTCATGCCCCCTCTCCCTTACTTCCAGCTAGTAAGGATCACATAATTCCTAACAAAGTTTTGACACAGATTCCCAATTCGGGCATTCAGAACATATAGCACGTTGCTGTAAGCAAGCACATTCCCATTCAAAGTTGCAAGTTACTATGTAGGAAAAAGTTTGTATAGGTATTTCAAAGATGCCCAGAACTGAGCTAAACTTGGTATGTTGCCAATTCCTAGAAATAACTTCATGCCCCATCTCCCTTACTTCCAGCTAGTAAGGATCACATAATTCCTATCAAAGTTTTGACACAGATTCCCAATTCAGGCATTCAGAACATATAGCACGTTGCTGTAAGCAAGCACATTCTCATTCAAAGTTGCAAGTTACTATGTAGGAACAAGTTTGTATAGGACTTTCAAAGATGCCCAGAACTGAGCTAAAGTGGGTATGTCTCCCACTCCTGGAAATAACTTCATGCCCCCTCTCCCTTACTTCCAGCTAGTAAGGATCACATAATATTCCTAACAAAGTTTTGACACAGATTCCCAATTCGGGCATTCAGAACATATAGCACGTTGCTGTAAGCAAGCACATTCTCATTCAAAGTTGCAAGTTACTATGTACGAACAAGTTTGTATAGGTATTTCAAAGACGCCCAGTACTGAGCTAAACGTTGTATGTCTCCAACTCCTAGAAATAACTTCATGCCCCATCTCCATTACTTCCAGCTAGTAAGGATCACATAATTCCTAACAAAGTTGTGACACAGATTCACAATTCGGGCATTCAGAACATATAGCACGTTGCTGTAAGCAAGTACATTCTCATTCAAAGTTGCAAGTTACTATGTAGGAACAAGTTTGTATAGGTATTTCAAAGATGCCCAGAACTGAGCTAAACGTGGTATGTCGCCAACTCCTAGAAATAACTTCATGCCCCATCTCCCTTACTTCCAGCTAGTAAGGATCACATAATTCCTAACAAAGTTTTGACACAGATTCCCAATTCGGTCATTCAGAACATATAGCACGTTGCTGTAAGCAAGCACATTCTCATTCAAAGTTGCAAGTTACTATGTAGGAACAAGTTTGTATAGGTATTTCAAAGATGCCCAGAACTGAGCTAAACTTGGTATGTCTCCAACTCCTAGAAATAACTTCATGCCCCATCTCCCTTACTTCCAGCTAGTAAGGATCACATAATTCCTAACAAAGATTTGACACAGATTCCCAATTCGGGCATTCAGAAGATATAGCACGTTGCTGTAAGCAAGCACATTCTCATTCAAAGTTGCAAGTTACTATGTAGGAACAAGTTTGTATAGGTATTTCAAAGATGCCCAGAACTGAGCTAAAGTGGGTATGTCTCCAACTCCTAGAAATAACTTCATGCCCCATCTCCCTTACTTCCAGCTTGTAAGGATCACATAATATCTAACAAAGTTTTGACACAGATTCCCAATTCGGGCATTCAGAACATATAGCACGTTGCTGTAAGCAAGCACATTCTCATTCAAAGTTGCAAGTTACTATGTATGAACAAGTATGTATAGGTATTTCAAAGATGCCCAGAACTGAGCTAAACTGGGTATGTCTCCAACTCCTAGAAATAACTTCATGCTCCATCTCCCTTACTTCCAGCGAGTAGGGATCACATAATTCCTAACAAAGTTTTGACACAGATTCCCAATTCGGGCATTCAGAACATATAGCACATGGCTGTAAGCAAGAACACTCTCATTCAAAGTTGCAAGTTACTGTGAAGGAACAAGTTTGTATAGGTATTTCAAAGATGCCCAGAACTGAGCTAAACGTTGTATGTCTCCAACTCCTAGAAATAACTTCATGTCCCATCTCCCTTACTTCCAGCTAGTAAGGATCACATAATTCCTAACAAAGTTTTGACACAGATTCCCAATTCGGGCAATCAGAACATAGAGCACGTTGCTGTAAGCAAGCACATTCTCATTCAAAGTTGCAAGTTACTATGTAGAAACAAGTTTGTATAGGTTTTTCAAAGATGCCCAGAACTGAGCTAAAGTGGGTATGTCTCCAAGTCCTAGAAATATCTTCATGCCCCATCTCCCTTACTTCCATCTTGTAAGGATCACATAATTCCTAACAAGGTTTTGACACATATTCCCAATTCGGGCATTCAGAACATATAGCACGTTGCTGTAAGCAAGCACATTCTCATTCAAAGTTGCAAGTTACTATGTAGGAACAAGTTTGTATAGGTATTTCAAAGATGCCCAGAACTGAGCTAAACGTTGTATGTCTATAACTCCTAGAAATAACTTCATGCCCCATCTCCATTATTTCCAGCTAGTAAGGATCACATAATTCCTAACAAAGTTTTGACACAGATTCCCAATTCGGGCATTCAGAACATGTAGCACGTTGCTGTAAGCAAGCACATTCTCATTCAAAGTGGCAAGTTACTATGTAGGAACAAGTTTCTATAGCTATTTCAAAGATGCCCAGAACTGAGCTAAACTTGGTGTGTGTCCAACTCCTAGAAATAACTTCATGCCCCGTCTCCCTTACTTCCAGCTAGTAAGGATCACATAATTCCTATCAAAGTTTTGACACAGATTCCCAATTCGGGCATTCAGAACATATAGCACGTTGCTGTAAGCAAGCACATTCTCATTCAAAGTTGCAAGTTACTGTGTAGGAACAAGTTTGTATAGGACTTTCAAAGATGCCCAGAACTGAGCTAAAGTGGGTATTTCTCCAACTCCTAAAAATAACATCATGCCCCTTCTCCCTTACTTCCAGCTAGTAAGGATCATATAATATTCCTAACAGAGTTTTGACACAGATTCCCAATACGGGCATTCAGAACATATAGCACGTTGCTGTAAGCAAGCACATTCTCATTCAAAGTTGCAAGTTACTATGTAGGAACAAGTTTGTATAGGTATTTCAAAGATGCCCAGAACTGAGCTAAACTTGGTATTTCTCCAACTCCTAGAAATAACTTCATGCCCCATCTCCCTTACTTCCAGCTAGTAAGGATCACATAATTCCTAACAAAGTTTTGACACAGATTCCCAATTCGGGCATTCAGAACATATAGCACGTTGCTGTAAGCAAGCACATTCTCATTCAAAGTTGCAAGTTACTATGTAGGAACAAGTTTGTATAGGTATTTCAAAGATGCCCAGAACTGAGCTAAACTTGGTATGTCTCCAACTCCTAGAAATAACTTCATGCCCCATCTCCCTTACTTCCAGCTAGTAAGGATCACATAATTCCTAACAAAGTTTTGACACAGATTCCCAATTCGGGCATTCAGAACATATAGCACGTTGCTGTAAGTAAGCACATTATCATTCAAAGTTGCAAATTACTATGTAGGAACAAGTTTGTATAGGTATTTCAAAGATGCCCAGAACTGAGCTAAACTTGGTATGTCTCCAACTCCTAGAAATATCTTCATGCCCCATCTCCCGTACTTCCAGCTAGTAAGGATCACATAATTCCTAACAAAGTTTTGACACAGATTCCCAATACGGGCATTCAGAACATATAGCACGTTGCTGTAAGCAAGCACATTCTCATTCAAAGTTGCAAGTTACTATGTAGGAACAAGTTTGTATAGGTATTTCAAAGATGCCCAGAACTGAGCTAAACTTGCTATGTCTCCAACTCCAAGAAATAACTTCATGCCCCATCTCCCTTACTTCCAGCTAGTAAGGATCACATAATTCCTAACAAAGTTTTGACACAGATTCCCAATTCGGGCATTCAGAACATATAGCACGTTGCTGTAAGCAAGCACATTCTCATTCAAAGTTGCAAGTTACTATGTAGGAACAAGTTTGTATAGGTATTTCAAAGATGCCCAGAACTGAGCTAAACTTGGTGTGTCTCCAACTCCTTGAAATAACTTCATGCCACGTCTCCCTTGCTTCCAGCTAGTAAGGATCACATAATTCCTATCAAAGTTTTGACACAGATTCCCAATTCGGGCATTCAGAACATATAGCACGTTGCTGTAAGCAAGCACATTCTCATTCAAAGTTGCAAGTTACTGTGTAGGAACAAGTTTGTATAGGACTTTCAAAGATGCCCAGAACTGAGCTAAACTTGCTATGTCTCCAACTCCTAAAAATAACATCATGCCCCTTCTCCCTTACTTCCAGCTAGTAAGGATCACATAATATTCCTAACAGAGTTTTGACACAGATTCCCAATACGGGCATTCAGAACATATAGCACGTTGCTGTAAGCAAGCACATTCTCATTCAAAGTTGCAAGTTACTATGTAGGAACAAGTTTGTATAGGTATTTCTTAGATGCCCAGTACTGAGCTAAAAGTTGTATGTCTCCAACTCCTAGAAATAACTTCATGCCCCATCTCCCTTACTTCCATCTAGTAAGGATCACATAATTTCTAACAAAGTTTTGACACAGATTCCCAATTCGGGCATTCAGAACATATAGCACGTTGCTGTATGCAAGCACATTCTCATTCAAAGTTGCAAGTTACTATGTAGGAACAAGTTTGTATAGGTATTTCAAAGATGCCCAGAACTGAGTTAAACTTGGTATGTCTCCAACTCCTAGAAATAACTTCATGCCCCATCTCCCTTACTTCCAGCTTGTAAGGATCACATAATTCCTAAAAAAGTTTTGACACAGATTCCCAATTCGGGCATTCAGAACATATAGCACGTTGCTGTAAGCAAGCACATTCTCATTCAAAGTTGCAAGTTACTATGTAGGAACAAGTTTGTATAGGTATTTCAAAGATGCCCAGAACTGAGCTAAACATGGTATGTCTCCAACTCCTAGAAATAACTTCATGCCCCATCTCCCTTACTTCCAGCTAGTAAGGATCACATAATTCCTAACAAAGTTTTGACACAGATTCCCAATTCGGGCATTCAGAACATATAGCACGTTGCTGTAAGCAAGCACATTCTCATTCAAAGTTGCAAGTTACTATGTAGGAACAAGTTTGTATAGGTATTTCAAAGATGCCCAGAACTGAGCAAAACTTGGTTTGTCTCCAACTCCTAGAAATAACTTCATGCCCCCTCTCCCTTACTTCCAGCTAGTAAGGATCACATAATTCCTAAGAAAGTTTTGACACAGATTCCCAATTCGGGCATTCAGAACATATAGCACGTTGCTGTAAGCAAGCACATTCCCATTCAAAGTTGCAAGTTACTATGTAGGAAAAAGTTTGTATAGGTATTTCAAAGATGCCCAGAACTGAGCTAAACTTGGTATGTTGCCAACTCCTAGAAATAACTTCATGCCCCATCTCCCTTACTTCCAGCTAGTAAGGATCACATAATTCCTATCAAAGTTTTGACACAGATTCCCAATTCAGGCATTCAGAACATATAGCACGTTGCCGTAAGCAAGCACATTCTCATTCAACGTTGCAAGTTACTATGTAGGAACAAGTTTGTATAGGACTTTCAAAGATGCCCAGAACTGAGCTCAAGTGGGTATGTCTCCCACTCCTGGAAATAACTTCATGCCCCCTCTCCCTTACTTCCAGCTAGTAAGGATCACATAATATTCCTAACAAAGTTTTGACACAGATTCCCAATTCGGGCATTCAGAACATATAGCACGTTGCTGTAAGCAAGCACATTCTCATTCAAAGTTGCAAGTTACTATGTAGGAAGAAGTTTGTATAGGTATTTCAAAGACGCCCAGTACTGAGCTAAACGTTGTATGTCTCCAACTCCTAGAAATAACTTCATGCCCCATCTCCCTTACATCCAGCTACGAAGGATCACATAATTCCTAACAAAGTTGTGACACAGATTCACAATTCGGGCATTCAGAACATATAGCACGTTGCTGTAAGCAAGCACATTCTCATTCAAAGTTGCAAGTTACTATCTAGGAACAAGTTTGTATAGGTATTTCAAAGATGCCCAGAAGTGAGCTAAACGTGGTATGTCGCCAACTCCTAGAAATAACTTCATGCCCCATCTCCCTTACTTCCAGCTAGTAAGGATCACATAATTCCTAACAAAGTTTTGACACAGATTCCCAATTCGGTCATTCAGAACATATAGCACGTTGATGTAAGCAAGCACATTCTCATTCAAAGTTGCAAGTTACTATGTAGGAACAAGTTTGCATAGGTATTTCAAAGATGCCCAGAACTGAGCTAAACTTGGTATGTCTCCAACTCCTAGAAATAACTTCATGCCCCATCTCCCTTACTTCCAGCTAGTAAGGATCACATAATTCCTAACAAAGATTTGACACAGATTCCCAATTCGGGCATTCAGAAGATATAGCACGTTGCTGTAAGCAAGCACATTCTCATTCAAAGTTGCAAGTTACTATGTAGGAACAAGTTTGTATAGGTATTTCAAAGATGCCCAGAACTGAGCTAAACTTGGTATGTCTCCAACTCCTAGAAATAACTTCATGCCCCATCTCCCTTACTTCCAGCTAGTAAGGATCACATAATTTCTAACAAAGTTTTGACACAGATTCCCAATTCGGGCATTCAGAACATATAGCACGTTGCTGTAAGCAAGCACATTCTCATTCAAAGTTGCAAGTTACTATGTAGGAACAAGTTTGTATAGGTATTTCAAAGATGCCCAGATCTGAGCTAAAGTGGGTATGTCTCCAACTCCTAGAAATAACTTCATGCCCCATCTCCCTTACTTCCAGCTAGTAAGGATCACATAATTTCTAACAAAGTTTTGACACAGATTCCCAATTCGGGCATTCAGAACATATAGCACGTTGCTGTAAGCAAGCACATTCTCATTCAAAGTTGCAAGTTACTATGTATGAACAAGTATGTATAGGTATTTCAAAGATGCCCAGAACTGAGCTAAACTGGGTATGTCTCCAACTCCTGGAAATAACTTCATGCTCCATCTCCCTTACTTCCAGCGAGTAGGGATCACATAATTCCTAACAAAGTTTTGACACAGATTCCCAATTCGGGCATTCAGAACATATAGCACATTGCTGTAAGCAAGAACACTCTCATTCAAAGTTGCAAGTTACTGTGAAGGAACAAGTTTGTATAGGTATTTCAAAGATGCCCAGAACTGAGCTAAACGTTGTATGTCTCCAACTCCTAGAAATAACTTCATGTCCCATCTCCCTTACTTCCAGCTAGTAAGGATCACATAATTCCTAACAAAGTTTTGACACAGATTCCCAATTCGGGCATTCAGAACATAGAGCACGTTGCTGTAAGCAAGCACATTCTCATTCAAAGTTGCAAGTTACTATGTAGAAACAAGTTTGTATAGGTTTTTCAAAGATGCCCAGAACTGAGCTAAAGTGGGTATGTCTCCAAGTCCTAGAAATATCTTCATGCCCCATCTCCCTTACTTCCATCTTGTAAGGATCACATAATTCCTAACAAGGTTTTGACACATATTCCCAATTCGGGCATTCAGAACATATAGCACGTTGCTGTAAGCAAGCACATTCTCATTCAAAGTTGCAAGTTACTATGTAGGAACAAGTTTGTATAGGTATTTCAAAGATGCCCAGAACAGAGCTAAACGTTGTATGTCTCGAACTCCTAGAAATAACGTCATGCCCCATCTCCCTTACTTCCAGCTAGTAAGGATCACAAAATTCCTAACAAAGTTTTGACACAGATTCCCAATTCGGGCATTCAGAACATATAGCACGTTGCTGTAAGCAAGCACATTCTCATTCAAAGTTGCAAGTTACTATGTAGGAACAAGTTTGTATAGGTATTTCAAAGATGCCCAGAACTGAGCTAAACTTGGTATGTCTTCAACTCCTAGAAATAACTTCATGCCCCATCTCCCTTACTTCCAGCTAGTAAGGATCACATAATTCCTAACAAAGTTTTGACACAGACTCCCAATTCGGGCATTCAGAACATATAGCACGTTGCTGTAAGCAAGCACATTCTCATTCAAAGTTGCAAGATACTATGTAGGAACAAGTTTGTATAGGTTTTTCAAAGATGCCCAGAACTAAGCTAAAGTGGGTATGTCTCCAAGTCCTAGAAATATCTTCATGCCCCATCTCCCTTACTTCCATCTTGTAAGGATCACATAATTCCTAACAAGGTTTTGACACATATTCCCAATTCGGGCATTCAGAACATATAGCACGTTGCTGTAAGCAAGCACAATCTCATTCAAAGTTGCAAGTTACTATGTAGGAACAAGTTTGTATAGGTATTTCAAAGATGCCCAGAACTGAGCTAAACGTTGTATGTCTCCAACTCCTAGAAATAACTTCATGCCCCATCTTCCTTACTTCCAGCTAGTAAGGATCACATAATTCCTAACAAAGTTTTGACACAGATTCACAATTCGGGCATTCGGAACATATAGCACGTTGCTGTAAGCAAGCACATTCTCATTCAAAGTTGCAAGTTACTATGTAGGAACAAGTTTGTATAGGTATTTCAAAGATGCCCAGAACTGAGCTAAACCTTGTATGTCTCCAACTCCTAGAAATAACTTCATGCTCCATGTCCCTTACTTCCATCTAGTAAGGATCACATAATTTCTAACAATGTTTTGACACAGATTCCCAATTCGGGCATTCAGAAGATATACCACGTTGCTTTAAGCAAGCACATTCTCATTCAAAGTTGGAAGTTACTATGTAGGAACAAGTTTGTACAGATATTTCAAAGATGCCCAGAACTGAGCTAAACTTGGTATGTCTCCAACTCCTAGAAATAACTTCATGCCCCATCTCCCTTACTTCCAGCTAGTAAGGATCACATAATTCCTAACAAAGATTTGACACAGATTCCCAATTCGGGCACTCAGAACATATACCACGTTGCTGTAAGCAAGCACATTCTCATTCAAAGTTGCAAGTTCCTATGTAGGAACAAGTTTGTATAGGTATTTCAAAGATGCCCAGAACTGAGCTAAACTTGGTATGTCTCCAACTCCTAGAAATAACTTCATGCCCCATCTCAATTACTTCCAGCTAGTAAGGATCACATAATTCCTAACAAAGTTTTGACACAGATTCCCAATTCGGGCATTCAGAACATGTAGCACGTTGCTGTAAGCAAGCACATTCTCATTCAAAGTTGCAAGTTACTATGTAGGAACAAGTTTGTATAGGTATTTCAAAGATGCCCAGAACTGAGCTAAACTTGCTATGTCTCCAACTCCTAGAAATAACTTCATGCCCCATCTCCCTTACTTCCAGCTAGTAAGGATCACATAATTCCTAACAAAGTTTTGACACAGATTCCCAATTCATGCATTCAGAACATATAGCACGTTGCTCTAAGCAAGCACATTCTCATTCAAAGTTGCAAGTTACTATGTAGGAACAAGTTTGTATAGGACTTTCAAAGATGCCCAGAACTGAGCTAAAGTGGGTATGTCTCCAACTCCTAGAAATAACTTCATGTCCCATCTCTCTTACTTCCAGCTAGTAAGGATCACATAATTCCTAACAAAGTTTTGACACAGATTCCCAATTCGGGCATTCGGAACATATAGCACGTTGCTGTAAGCAAGCACATTCTCATTCAAAGTTGCAAGTTACTATGTAGGAACAAGTTTGTATAGGTATTTCAAAGATGCCCAGAACTGAGCTAAACTTGGTATGTCTCCAACTCCTAGAAATAACTTCATGCCCCATCTCCCTTACTTCCAGCTAGTAAGGCTCACATAATTCCTAACAAAGTTTTGACACAGATTCCCAATTCGGGCATTCAGAACATATAGCACGTTGCTGTAAGCAAGCACATTCTCATTCAAATTTGCAAGTTACTATGTAGGAACAAGTTTGTATAGGTATTTCAAAGATGCCCAGAACTGAGCTAAACGTTGTATGTCTCCAACTCCTAGAAATAACTTCATGCCCCATCTCCCTTACTTCCAGCTAGTAAGGATCACATAATTCCTAACAAAGTTTTGACACAGATTCCCAATTCGGGCATTCAGAAGATATAGCACGTTGCTGTAAGCAAGCACATTCTCATTCAAAGTTGCAAGTTACTATGTAGGAACAAGTTTGTATAGGTATTTCAAAGATGCCCAGAACTGAGCTAAACTTGGTATGTCTCCAACTCCTAGAAATAACTTCATGCCCCATCTCCCTTACTTCCAGCTAGTAAGGATCACATAATTTCTAACAAAGTTTTGACACAGATTCCCAATTCGGGCATTCAGAACATATAGCACGTTGCTCTAAGCAAGCACATTCTCATTCAAAGTTGCAAGTTACTATGTAGGAACAAGTTTGTATAGGACTTTCAAAGATGCCCAGAACTGAGCTAAAGTGGGTATGTCTCCAACTCCTAGAAATAACTTCATGCCCCATCTCCCTTACTTCCAGCTAGTAAGGATCACATAATATTCCTAACAAACTTTTGACACAGATTCCCAATTCGGGCATTCAGAACATATAGCACGTTGCTGTAAGCAAGCACATTCTCATTCAAAGTTGCAAGTTACTATGTAGGAACAAGTTTGTATAGGTATTTCAAAGATGCCCAGAACTGAGCTAAACTTGGTATGTCTCCAACTCCTAGAAATAACTTCATGCCCCATCTCCCTTACTTCCAGCTAGTAAGGCTCACATAATTCCTAAAAAAGTTTTGACACAGATTCCCAATTCGTGCATTCAGAACATATAGCACGTTGCTGTAAGCAAGCACATTCTCATTCAAAGTGGCAAGTTACTGTGTAGGAACAACTTTGTATAGGTATTTCAAAGATGCCCAGAACTGAGCTAAACGTTGTATGTCTCCAACTCCTAGAAATAACTTCATGGCCCATCTCCCTTACTTCCAGCTAGTAAGGATCACATAATTCCTAAAAAAGTTTTGACACAGATTCCCAATTCGGGCATTCAGAACATATAGCACGTTGCTGTAAGCAAGCACATTCTCATTCAAAGTTGCAAGTTACTATGTAGGAACAAGTTTGTATAGGTATTTCAAAGATGCCCAGAACTGAGCTAAACTTGGTATGTCTCCAACTCCTAGAAATAACTTCATGCCCCATCTCCCTTACTTCCAGCTAGTAAGGATCACATAATTCCTAACAAAGTTTTGACACAGATTCCCAATTCGGGCATTCAGAACATATAGCACGTTGCTGTAAGCAAGCACATTCTCATTCAAAGTTGCAAGTTACTATGTAGGAACAAGTTTGTATAGGTATTTCAAAGATGCCCAGAACTGAGCTAAACGTTGTATGTCTCCAACTCCTAGAAATAACTTCATGCCCCATCTCCCTTACTTCCAGCTAGTAAGGATCACATAATTCCTAACAAAGTTTTGACACAGATTCCCAATTCGGGCATTCGGAACATATAGCACGTTGCTGTAAGCAAGCACATTCTCATTAAAAGTTGCAAGTTACTATGTAGGAACAAGTTTGTATAGGTATTTCAAAGATGCCCAGAACTGAGCTAAACTTTGTATGTCTCCGTCTCCAAGAAATAACTTCATGCTCCATGTCCCTTACTTCCATCTAGTAAGGATCACATAATTTCTAACAAAGTTTTGACACAGATTCCCAATTCGGGCATTCAGAACATATAGCACGTTGCTGTAAGCAAGCACATTCTCATCAAAGTTGGAAGTTACTATGTAGGAACAAGTTTGTATAGGTATTTCAAAGATGCCCAGAACTGAGCTAAACTTGGTATGTCTCCAACTCCTAGAAATAACTTCATGCCCCATCTCCCTTACTTCCAGCTAGTAAGGATCACATAATTCCTAACAAAGTTTTGACACAGATTCCCAATTCGGGCATTCAGAACATATAGCACGTTGCTGTAAGCAAGCACATTCTCATTCAAAGTTGCAAGTTACTATGTAGGAACAAGTTTGTATAGGTATTTCAAAGATGCCCAGAACTGAGCTAAACTTGGTATGTCTCCAACTCCTAGAAATAACTTCATGCCCCATCTCCCTTACTTCCAGCTAGTAAGGATCACATAATTCCTAACAAAGTTTTGACACAGATTCCCAATTTTTGCATTCAGAACATATAGCACGTTGCTGTAAGCAAGCACATTCTCATTCAAAGTTGCAAGTTACTATGTAGGAACAAGTTTGTATAGGTATTTCAAAGATGCCCAGAACAGAGCTAAACGTTGTATGTCTCCAACTGCTAGAAATAACTTCATGCCCCATCTCCCTTACTTCCAGCTAGTAAGGATCACATAATTCCTAACAAAGTTTTGACACAGATTCCCAATTCGGCCATTCAGAACATATAGCACGTTGCTGTAAGCAAGCACATTCTCATTCAAAGTTGCAAGTTACTATGTAGGAACAAGTTTGTATAGGTATTTCAAGGATGCCCAGAACTGAGCTAAACTTGGTATGTCTCCACCTCCTAGAAATAACTTCATGCCCCATCTCCCTTACTTCCAGCTAGTAAGGATCACATAATTCCTAACAAAGTTTTGACACAGACTGCCAATTCGGGCATTCAGAACATATAGCACGTTGCTGTAAGCAAGCACATTCTCATTCAAAGTTGTAAGATACTATGTAGGAACAAGTTTGTATAGGTTTTTCAAAGATGCCCAGAACTGAGCTAAAGTGGGTATGTCTCCAATTCCTAGAAATATCTTCATGCCCCATCTCCCTTACTTCCATCTTGTAAGGATCACATAATTCCTAACAAGGTTTTGACACATATTCCCAATTCGGGCATTCAGAACATATAGCACGTTGCTGTAAGCAAGCACATTATAATTCAAAGTTGCACGTTACTATGTAGGAACAAGTTTGTATAGGTATTTCAAAGATGCCCAGAATTGAGCTAAACGTTGTAGGTCTCCAACTCCTAGAAATAACTTCATGCCCCATCTTCCTTACTTCCAGCTAGTAAGGATCACATAATTCCTAACAAAGTTTTGACACAGATTCACAATTCGGGCATTCGGAACATATAGCACGTTGCTGTAAGCAAGCACATTCTCATTCAAAGTTGCAAGTTACTATGTAGGAACAAGTTTGTATAGGTATTTCAAAGATGCCCAGAACTGAGCTAAACCTTGTATGTCACCAACTCCTAGAAATAACTTCATGCTCCATGTCCCTTACTTCCATCTAGTAAGGATCACATAATTTCTAACAAAGTTTTGACACAGATTCCCAATTCGGGCATTCAGAACATATAGCACGTTGCTTTAAGCAAGCACATTCTCATTCAAAGTTGGAAGTTACTATGTATGAACAAGTTTGTATAGGTATTTCAAAGATGCCCAGAACTGAGCTAAACTTGGTATGTCTCCAACTCCTAGAAATAACTTCATGCCCCATCTCCCTTACTTCCAGCTAGTAAGGATCACATAATTCCTAACAAAGTTTTGACACAGATTCCCAATTCGGCCATTCAGAACATATAGCACGTTGCTGTAAGCAAGCACATTCTCATTCAAAGTTGCAAGTTACTATGTAGGAACAAGTTTGTATAGGTATTTCAAAGATGCCCAGAACTGAGCTAAACTTGGTATGTCTCCAATTCCTAGAAATAACTTCATGCCCCATCTCCCTTACTTCCAGCTAGTAAGGATCACATAATTCCTAACAAAGTTTTGACACAGATTCCCAATTCGGGCATTCAGAACATATAGCACGTTGCTGTAAGCAAGCACATTCTCATTCAAAGTTGCAAGTTACTATGTAGGAACAAGTTTGTATAGGTATTTCAAAGATGCCCAGAACTGAGCTAAACTTGGTATGTCTCCAACTCCTAGAAATAACTTCATGCCCCATCTCCCTTACTTCCAGCTAGTAAGGATCACATAATTCCTAACAAAGTTTTGACACAGATTCCCAATTCGGGCATTCAGAACATATAGCACGTTGCTGTAAGCAAGCACATTCTCATTCAAAGTTGCAAGTTCCTATGTAGGAACAAGTTTGTATAGGTATTTCAAAGATGCCCAGAACAGAGCTAAACTTGCTATGTCTCCAACTCCTAGAAATAACTTCATGCCCCATCTCCCTTACTTCCAGCTAGTAAGGATCACATAATTCCTAACAAAGTTTTGACACAGATTCCCAATTCGGGCATTCAGAACATATAGCACGTTGCTGTAAGCAAGCACATTCTCATTCAAAGTTGCAAGTTACTATGTAGGAACAAGTTTGTATAGGTATTTCAAGGATGCCCAGAACTGAGCTAAACGTTGTATGTCTCCAACTCCTTGAAATAACTTCATGCCCCATCTCCCTTATTTCCAGCTAGTAAGGATCACATAATTCCTAACAAAGTTTTGACACAGACTGCCAATTCGGGCATTCAGAACATATAGCACGTTGCTGTAAGCAAGCACATTCTCATTCAAAGTTGTAAGATACTATGTAGGAACAAGTTTGTATAGGTTTTTCAAAGATGCCCAGAACTGAGCTAAAGTGGGTATGTCTCCAAGTCCTAGAAATATCTTCATGCCCCATCTCCCTTACTTCCATCTTGTAAGGATCACATAATTCCTAACAAGGTTTTGACACAGATTCCCAATTCGGGCATTCAGAACATATAGCACGTTGCTGTAAGCAAGCACATTCTCATTCAAAGTTGCACGTTACTATGTAGGAACAAGTTTGTATAGGTATTTCAAAGATGCCCAGAATTGAGCTAAACTTGGTATGTCTCCAACTCCTAGAAATGACTTCATGCCCTATCTCCCTTACTTCCAGCTAGTAAGGATCACATAATTCCTAACAAAGTTTTGACACAGATTCCCAATTCGGGCATTCGGAACATATAGCACGTTGCTGTAAGCAAGCACATTCTCATTCAAAGTTGCAAGTTACTATGTAGGAACAAGTTTGTATAGGTATTTCAAAGATTCCCAGAACTGAGCTAAACTTGGTATGTCTCCAACTCCTAGAAATAACTTCATGCCCCATCTCCCTTACTTCCAGCTAGTAAGGATCACATAATTCCTAACAAACTTTTGACACAGATTCCCAATTCGGGCATTCAGAACATGTAGCACGTTGCTGTAAGCAAGAACATTCTCATTCAAAGTTGCAAATTACTATGTAGGAACAAGTTTGTATAGGTATTTCAAAGATGCCCAGAACTGAGCTAAACTTGTATGTCTGCAACTCCTAGAAATAACTTCATGCCCCATCTCCCTTTCTTCCAGCTATTAAGGATCACATAATTCCTAACAATGTATTGACACAGATTTCCAATTCGGGCATTCAGAACCTATAGCACGTTGCTGTAAGCAAGCACATTCTCATTCAAAGTTGCAAGTTACTATGTAGGAACAAGTTTGTATAGGTATTTCAAAGATGCCCAGAACTGAGCTAAACTTGGTATGTCTCCAACTCCTAGAAATAACTTCATGCCCCATCTCCCTTACTTCCATCTAGTAAGGATCACATAATTTCTAACAAAGTTTTGACACAGATTCCCAATTCGGGAATTCAGAACATATAGCACGTTGCTGTAAGCAAGCATATTCTCATTCAAAGTTGCAAGTTACTATGTAGGAACAAGTTTGTATAGGTATTTCAAAGATGCCCAGAACTGAGCTAAACTTCGTATGTGTCCAACTCATAGAAATAACTTCATGCCCCATCTCCCTTACTTCCATCTATTAAGGATCACATAATTTCTAACAAAGTTTTGACACAGATTTCCAATTCGGGCATTCAGAACATATAGCACGCTGCTGTAAGCAAGCACATTCTCATTTAAAGTTGCAAGTTACTATGTAGGAACAAGTTTGTATAGGTATTTCAAAGATGCCCAGAACTGTGCTAAAATTGGTATGTGTCCAACTCCTTGAAATAACTTCATGCCCCAACTCCCTTACTTCCATCTAGTAAGGATCACATAATTCCTAACAAAGTTTTGACACAGATTCCCAATTCGGGCATTCAGAACATATAGCACGTTGCTGTAAGCAAGCACATTCTCATTCAAAGTTGCAAGTTACTATGTAGGAACAAGTTTGTATAGGTATTTCAAAGATGCCCAGACTGAGCTAAACTTGGTATGTCTCCAACTCCTAGTAATAACTTCATGGCCCATCTCCCTTACTTCCAGCTAGTAAGGATCACATAATTCCTAACAAAGTTTTGACACAGATTCCCAATTCGGACATTCAGAACATATAGCACGTTGCTGTAAGCAAGCACATTCTCATTCAAAGTTGCAAGTTACTATGTAGGAACAAGTTTGTATAGGTATTTCAAAGATGCCCAGAACTGAGCTAAACTTGGTATGTCTCCAACTCCTAGAAATAACTTCATGCCCCATCTCCCTTACTTCCAGCTAGTAAGGATCACATAATTCCTAACAAAGTTTTGACACAGATTCCCAATTCGGGCATTCAGAACATATAGCACGTTGCTGTAAGCAAGCACATTCTCATTCAAAGTTGCAAGTTACTATGTAGGAAGAAGTTTCTATAGGTATTTCAAAGATGCCCAGAACTGAGCTAAATGTTGTATGTTTCCAACTCCTAGATATAACTTCATGCCCCATCTCCCTTACTTCCATCTAGTAAGGATCACATAATTTCTAACAAAATTTTGACACAGATTCCCAATTCGGGCATTCAGAACATATAGCACGTTGCTGTAAGCAAGCACATTCTCATTCAAAGTTGCAAGTTACTATGTAGGAACAAGTTTGTATATGTATTTCAAAGATGCTCAGAACTGAGCTAAACTTGGTATGTCTCCAACTCCTAGAAATAACTTCATGCCCCATCTCCCTTACTTCCAGCTAGTAAGGCTCACATAATTCCTAACAAAGTTTTGACACAGATTCCCAATTCGGGCATTCAGAACATATAGCACGTTGCTGTAAGCAAGCACATTCTCATTCAAAGTTGCAAGTTACTATGTAGGAACAAGTTTGTATAGGACTTTCAAAGATGCCCAGAACTGAGCTAAACGTTGTATATCTCCAACTCCTAGAAATAACTTCATGCCCCATCTCCCTTACTTCCAGCTAGTAAGGATCACATAATTCCTAACAAAGTTTTGACACAGATTCCCAATTTGGGCATTCAGAACATATAGCACGTTGCTGTAAGCAAGCACATTCTCATTCAAAGATGCAAGTTACTATGTAGGAACAAGTTTGTATAGGTATTTCAAAGATGCCCAGAACTGAGCTAAACTTGGTATGTCTCCAACTCCTAGAAATAACTTAATGCCCCATCTCCGTTACTCCAGCTACTAAGGATCACATAATTCCTAACAAAGTTTTGACACAGATTCCCAATTCGGGGATTCAGAACACATAGCACGTTGCTGTAAGCAAGCACATTCTCATTCAAAGTTGCAAGTTACCATGTAGGAACAAGTTTGTATAGGTATTTCAAAGATGCTCATAACTGAGCTAAAAGTTGTATGTCTCCAACTCCTAGAAATAACTTCATGCCCCATCTCCCTTACTTCCAGCTAGTAAGGCTCACACAATTCCTAACAAAGTTTTGACTCAGATTCCCAATTCGGGCATTCGGAACATATAGCACGTTGCTGTAAGCAAGCACATTCTCATTCAAAGTTCCAAGTTACTATGTAGGAACAAGTTTGTATAGGTATTTCAAAGATGCCCAGAACTGAGCTAAACTTGGTATGTCTCCAACTCCTAGAAATAACTTCATGCCCCATCTCCCTTACTTCCAGCTAGTAAGGATCACATAATTCCTAACAAAGTTTTGACACAGATTCCCAATTCGGGCATTCAGAACATATAGCACGTTGCTGTAAGCAAGCACATTCTCATTCAAAGTTGCAAGTTACTATGTAGGAACAAGTTTGTATAGGTATTTCAAAGATGCCCAGAATTGAGCTAAACGTTGTAGGTCTCCAACTCCTAGAAATAACTTCATGCCCCATCTTCCTTACTTCCAGCTAGTAAGGATCACATAATTCCTAACAAAGTTTTGACACAGATTCACAATTCGGGCATTCGGAACATATAGCACGTTGCTGTAAGCAAGCACATTCTCATTCAAAGTTGCAAGTTACTATGTAGGAACAAGTTTGTATAGGTATTTCAAAGATGCCCAGAACTGAGCTAAACCTTGTATGTCTCCAACTCCTAGAAATAACTTCATGCTCCATGTCCCTTACTTCCATCTAGTAAGGATCACATAATTTCTAACAAAGTTTTGACACAGATTCCCAATTCGGGCATTCAGAACATATAGCACGTTGCTTTAAGCAAGCACATTCTCATTCAAAGTTGGAAGTTACTATGTATGTACAAGTTTGTATAGGTATTTCAAAGATGCCCAGAACTGAGCTAAACTTGGTATGTCTCAAACTCCTAGAAATAACTTCATGCCCCATCTCCCTTACTTCCAGCTAGTAAGGATCACATAATTCCTAACAAAGTTTTGACACAGATTCCCAATTCGGCCATTCAGAACATATAGCACGTTGCTGTAAGCAAGCACATTCTCATTCAAAGTTGCAAGTTACTATGTAGGAACAAGTTTGTATAGGTATTTCAAGGATGCCCAGAACTGAGCTAAACTTGGTATGTCTCCAAATCCTAGAAATAACTTCATGCCCCATCTCCCTTACTTCCATCTAGTAAGGATCACATAATTTCTAACAAAGTTTTGACACAGATTCCCAAATCGGGCATTCAGAACATATAGCACGTTGCTGTAAGCAAGCATATTCTCATTCAAAGTTGGAAGTTACTATGTAGGAACAAGTTTGTATAGGTATGTCAAAAATGCCCAGAACTGAGCTAAACTTGGCATGTCTCCAACTGCTAGAAATAACTTCATGCCCCATCTCCCTTACTTCCAGCTAGTAAGGATCACATAATTCCTAACAAAGTTTTGACACAGATTCCCAATTCGGGCATTCAGAACATATAGCACGTTGCTGTAAGCAAGCACATTCTCATTCAAACTTGCAAGTTCCTATGTAGGAACAAGTTTGTATAGGTATTTCAAAGATGCCCAGAACAGAGCTAAACTTGCTATGTCTCCAACTCCTAGAAATAACTTCATGCCCCATCTCCCTTACTTCCAGCTAGTAAGGATCACATAATTCCTAACAAAGTTTTGACACAGATTCCCAATTCGGGCATTCAGAACATATAGCACGTTGCTGTAAGCAAGCACATTCTCATTCAAAGTTGCAAGTTACTATGTAGGAACAAGTTTGTATAGGTATTTCTAGGATGCCCAGAACTGAACTAAACTTGGTATGTCTCCAACTCCTTGAAATAACTTCATGCCCCATCTCCCTTCTTTCCAGCTAGTAAGGATCACATAATTCCTAACAAAGTTTTGACACAGACTCCCAATTCGGGCATTCAGAACATATAGCACGTTGCTGTAAGCAAGCACATTCTCATTCAAAGTTGCAAGATACTATGTAGGAACAAGTTTGTATAGGTTTTTCAAAGATGCCCAGAACTGAGCTAAAGTGGGTATGTCTCCAAGTCCTAGAAATATCTTCATGCCCCATCTCACTTACTTCCATCTTGTAAGGATCACATAATTCCTAACAAGGTTTTGACACAGATTCCCAATTCGGGCATTCAGAACATATAGCACGTTGCTGTAAGCAAGCACATTCTCATTCAAAGTTGCAAGTTACTATGTAGGAACAAGTTTGTATAGGTATTTCAAAGATGCCCAGAACAGAGCTAAACTTGGTATGTCTCCAACTCCTAGAAATGACTTCATGCCCTATCTCCCTTACTTCCAGCTTGTAAGGATCACATAATTCCTAACAAACTTTTGACACAGATTCCCAATTCGGGCATTCAGAACATATAGCACGTTGCTGTAAGCAAGCACATTCTCATTCAAAGTTGCAAGTTACTATGTAGGAACAAGTTTGTATAGGTATTTCAAAGATTCCCAGAACTGAGCTAAACTTGGTATGTCTCCACCTCCTAGAAATAACTTCATGCCCCATCTCCCTTACTTCCAGCTAGTAAGGATCACATAATTCCTAACAAACTTTTGACACAGATTCCCAATTTGGGCATTCAGAACATATAGCACGTTGCTGTAAGCAAGCACATTCTCATTCAAAGTTGTAAGATACTATGTAGGAACAAGTTTGTATAGGTTTTTCAAAGATGCCCAGAACTGAGCTAAAGTGGGTATGTCTCCAAGTCCTAGAAATATCTTCATGCCCCATCTCCCTTACTTCCATCTTGTAAGGATCACATAATTCCTAACAAGGTTTTGACACATATTCCCAATTCGGGCATTCAGAACATATAGCACGTTGCTGTAAGCAAGCACATTCTCATTCAAAGTTGCACGTTACTATGTAGGAACAAGTTTGTATAGTACTTTCAAAGATGCCCAGAATTGAGCTAAACGTTGTAGGTCTCCAACTCCTAGAAATAACTTGATGCCCCATCTTCCTTACTTCCAGCTAGTAAGGATCACATAATTCCTAACAAAGTTTTGACACAGATTCACAATTCGGGCATTCGGAACATATAGCACGTTGCTGTAAGCAAGCACATTCTCATTCAAAGTTGCAAGTTACTATGTAGGAACAAGTTTGTATAGGTATTTCAAAGATGCCCAGAACTGAGCTAAACCTTGTATGTCACCAACTCCTAGAAATAACTTCATGCTCCATGTCCCTTACTTCCATCTAGTAAGGATCACATAATTTCTAACAAAGTTTTGACACAGATTCCCAATTCGGGCATTCAGAACATATAGCACGTTGCTTTAAGCAAGCACATTCTCATTCAAAGTTGGAAGTTACTATGTATGAACAAGTTTGTATAGGTATTTCAAAGATGCCCAGAACTGAGCTAAACTTGGTATGTCTCCAACTCCTAGAAATAACTTCATGCCCCATCTCCCTTACTTCCAGCTAGTAAGGATCACATAATTCCTAACAAAGTTTTGACACAGATTCCCAATTCGGCCATTCAGAACATATAGCACGTTGCTGTAAGCAAGCACATTCTCATTCAAAGTTGCAAGTTACTATGTAGGAACAAGTTTGTATAGGTATTTCAAAGATGCCCAGAACTGAGCTAAACTTGGTATGTCTCCAACTCCTAGAAATAACTTCATGCCCCATCTCCCTTACTTCCAGCTAGTAAGGATCACATAATTCCTAACAAAGTTTTGACACAGATTCCCAATTCGGGCATTCAGAACATATAGCACGTTGCTGTAAGCAAGCACATTCTCATTCAAAGTTGCAAGTTACTATGTAGGAACAAGTTTGTATAGGTATTTCAAAGATGCCCAGAACTGAGCTAAACTTGGTATGTCTCCAACTCCTAGAAATAACTTCATGCCCCATCTCCCTTACTTCCAGCTAGTAAGGATCACATAATTCCTAACAAAGTTTTGACACAGATTCCCAATTCGGGCATTCAGAACATATAGCACGTTGCTGTAAGCAAGCACATTCTCATTCAAAGTTGCAAGTTCCTATGTAGGAACAAGTTTGTATAGGTATTTCAAAGATGCCCAGAACAGAGCTAAACTTGCTATGTCTCCAACTCCTAGAAATAACTTCATGCCCCATCTCCCTTACTTCCAGCTAGTAAGGATCACATAATTCCTAACAAAGTTTTGACACAGATTCCCAATTCGGGCATTCAGAACATATAGCACGTTGCTGTAAGCAAGCACATTCTCATTCAAAGTTGCAAGTTACTATGTAGGAACAAGTTTGTATAGGTATTTCAAGGATGCCCAGAACTGAGCTAAACTTGGTATGTCTCCAACTCCTTGAAATAACTTCATACCCCATCTCCCTTATTTCCAGCTAGTAAGGATCACATAATTCCTAACAAAGTTTTGACACAGCCTGCCAATTCGGGCATTCAGAACACATAGCACGTTGCTGTAAGCAAGCACATTCTCATTCAAAGTTGTAAGATACTATGTAGGAACAAGTTTGTATAGGTTTTTCAAAGATGCCCAGAACTGAGCTAAAGTGGGTATGTCTCCAAGTCCTAGAAATATCTTCATGCCCCATCTCCCTTACTTCCATCTTGTAAGGATCACATAATTCCTAACAAGGTTTTGACACAGATTCCCAATTCGGGCATTCAGAACATATAGCACGTTGCTGTAAGCAAGCACATTCTCATTCAAAGTTGCACGTTACTATGTAGGAACAAGTTTGTATAGGTATTTCAAAGATGCCCAGAATTGAGCTAAACTTGGTATGTCTCCAACTCCTAGAAATGACTTCATGCCCTATCTCCCTTACTTCCAGCTAGTAAGGATCACATAATTCCTAACAAAGTTTTGACACAGATTCCCAATTCGGGCATTCGGAACATATAGCACGTTGCTGTAAGCAAGCACATTCTCATTCAAAGTTGCAAGTTACTATGTAGGAACAAGTTTGTATAGGTATTTCAAAGATTCCCAGAACTGAGCTAAACTTGGTATGTCTCCAACTCCTAGAAATAACTTCATGCCCCATCTCCCTTACTTCCAGCTAGTAAGGATCACATAATTCCTAACAAACTTTTGACACAGATTCCCAATTCGGGCATTCAGAACATGTAGCACGTTGCTGTAAGCAAGAACATTCTCATTCAAAGTTGCAAATTACTATGTAGGAACAAGTTTGTATAGGTATTTCAAAGATGCCCAGAACTGAGCTAAACTTGTATGTCTGCAACTCCTAGAAATAACTTCATGCCCCATCTCCCTTTCTTCCAGCTATTAAGGATCACATAATTCCTAACAAAGTATTGACACAGATTTCCAATTCGGGCATTCAGAACCTATAGCACGTTGCTGTAAGCAAGCACATTCTCATTCAAAGTTGCAAGTTACTATGTAGGAACAAGTTTGTATAGGTATTTCAAAGATGCCCAGAACTGAGCTAAACTTGGTATGTCTCCAACTCCTAGAAATAACTTCATGCCCCATCTCCCTTACTTCCATCTAGTAAGGATCACATAATTTCTAACAATGTTTTGACACAGATTCCCAATTCGGGAATTCAGAACATATAGCACGTTGCTGTAAGCAAGCATATTCTCATTCAAAGTTGCAAGTTACTATGTAGGAACAAGTTTGTATAGGTATTTCAAAGATGCCCAGAACTGAGCTAAACTTGGTATGTGTCCAACTCATAGAAATAACTTCATGCCCCATCTCCCTTACTTCCATCTATTAAGGATCACATAATTTCTAACAAAGTTTTGACACAGATTTCCAATTCGGGCATTCAGAACATATAGCACGTTGCTGTAAGCAAGCACATTCTCATTTAAAGTTGCAAGTTACTATGTAGGAACAAGTTTGTATAGGTATTTCAAAGATGCCCAGAACTGTGCTAAAATTGGTATGTGTCCAACTCCTTGAAATAACTTCATGCCCCAACTCACTTACTTCCATCTAGTAAGGATCACATAATTCCTAACAAAGTTTTGACACAGATTCCCAATTCGGGCATTCAGAACATATAGCACGTTGCTGTAAGCAAGCACATTCTCATTCAAAGTTGCAAGTTACTATGTAGGAACAAGTTTGTATAGGTATTTCAAAGATGCCCAGACTGAGCTAAACTTGGTATGTCTCCAACTCCTAGTAATAACTTCATGGCCCATCTCCCTTACTTCCAGCTAGTAAGGATCACATAATTCCTAACAAAGTTTTGACACAGATTCCCAATTCGGACATTCAGAACATATAGCACGTTGCTGTAAGCAAGCACATTCTCATTCAAAGTTGCAAGTTACTATGTAGGAACAAGTTTGTATAGGTATTTCAAAGATGCCCAGAACTGAGCTAAACTTGGTATGTCTCCAACTCCTAGAAATAACTTCATGCCCCATCTCCCTTACTTCCAGCTAGTAAGGATCACATAATTCCTAACAAAGTTTTGACACAGATTCCCAATTCGGGCATTCAGAACATATAGCACGTTGCTGTAAGCAAGCACATTCTCATTCAAAGTTGCAAGTTACTATGTAGGAAGAAGTTTCTATAGGTATTTCAAAGATGCCCAGAACTGAGCTAAATGTTGTATGTTTCCAACTCCTAGATATAACTTCATGCCCCATCTCCCTTACTTCCATCTAGTAAGGATCACATAATTTCTAACAAAATTTTGACACAGATTCCCAATTCGGGCATTCAGAACATATAGCACGTTGCTGTAAGCAAGCACATTCTCATTCAAAGTTGCAAGTTACTATGTAGGAACAAGTTTGTATAGGTATTTCAAAGATGCTCAGAACTGAGCTAAACTTGGTATGTCTCCAACTCCTAGAAATAACTTCATGCCCCATCTCCCTTACTTCCAGCTAGTAAGGCTCACATAATTCCTAACAAAGTTTTGACACAGATTCCCAATTCGGGCATTCAGAACATATAGCACGTTGCTGTAAGCAAGCACATTCTCATTCAAAGTTGCAAGTTACTATGTAGGAACAAGTTTGTATAGGACTTTCAAAGATGCCCAGAACTGAGCTAAACGTTGTATATCTCCAACTCCTAGAAATAACTTCATGCCCCATCTCCCTTACTTCCAGCTAGTAAGGATCACATAATTCCTAACAAAGTTTTGACACAGATTCCCAATTCGGGCATTCAGAACATATAGCACGTTGCTGTAAGCAAGCACATTCTCATTCAAAGATGCAAGTTACTATGTAGGAACAAGTTTGTATAGGTATTTCAAAGATGCCCAGAACTGAGCTAAACTTGGTATGTCTCCAACTCCTAGAAATAACTTCATGCCCCATCTCCGTTACTCCATCTACTAAGGATCACATAATTCCTAACAAAGTTTTGACACAGATTCCCAATTCGGGGATTCAGAACACATAGCACGTTGCTGTAAGCAAGCACATTCTCATTCAAAGTTGCAAGTTACCATGTAGGAACAAGTTTGTATAGGTATTTCAAAGATGCTCATAACTGAGCTAAAAGTTGTATGTCTCCAACTCCTAGAAATAACTTCATGCCCCATCTCCCTTACTTCCAGCTAGTAAGGCTCACACAATTCCTAACAAAGTTTTGACTCAGATTCCCAATTCGGGCATTCGGAACATATAGCACGTTGCTGTAAGCAAGCACATTCTCATTCAAAGTTCCAAGTTACTATGTAGGAACAAGTTTGTATAGGTATTTCAAAGATGCCCAGAACTGAGCTAAACTTGGTATGTCTCCAACTCCTAGAAATAACTTCATGCCCCATCTCCCTTACTTCCAGCTAGTAAGGATCACATAATTCCTAACAAAGTTTTGACACAGATTCCCAATTCGGGCATTCAGAACATATAGCACGTTGCTGTAAGCAAGCACATTCTCATTCAAAGTTGCAAGTTACTATGTAGGAAGAAGTTTCTATAGGTATTTCAAAGATGCCCAGAACTGAGCTAAATGTTGTATGTTTCCAACTCCTAGATATAACTTCATGCCCCATCTCCCTTACTTCCATCTAGTAAGGATCACATAATTTCTAACAAAATTTTGACACAGATTCCCAATTCGGGCATTCAGAACATATAGCACGTTGCTGTAAGCAAGCACATTCTCATTCAAAGTTGCAAGTTACTATGTAGGAACAAGTTTGTATAGGTATTTCAAAGATGCTCAGAACTGAGCTAAACTTGGTATGTCTCCAACTCCTAGAAATAACTTCATGCCCCATCTCCCTTACTTCCAGCTAGTAAGGCTCACATAATTCCTAACAAAGTTTTGACACAGATTCCCAATTCGGGCATTCAGAACATATAGCACGTTGCTGTAAGCAAGCACATTCTCATTCAAAGTTGCAAGTTACTATGTAGGAACAAGTTTGTATAGGACTTTCAAAGATGCCCAGAACTGAGCTAAACGTTGTATTTCTCCAACTCCTAGAAATAACTTCATGCCCCATCTCCCTTACTTCCAGCTAGTAAGGATCACATAATTCCTAACAAAGTTTTGACACAGATTCCCAATTCGGGCATTCAGAACATATAGCACGTTGCTGTAAGCAAGCACATTCTCATTCAAAGATGCAAGTTACTATGTAGGAACAAGTTTGTATAGGTATTTCAAAGATGCCCAGAACTGAGCTAAACTTGGTATGTCTCCAACTCCTAGAAATAACTTCATGCCCCATCTCCGTTACTCCAGCTACTAAGGATCACATAATTCCTAACAAAGTTTTGACACAGATTCCCAATTCGGGGATTCAGAACATATAGCACGTTGCTGTAAGCAAGCACATTCTCATTCAAAGTTGCAAGTTACCATGTAGGAACAAGTTTGTATAGGTATTTCAAAGATGCTCATAACTGAGCTAAAAGTTGTATGTCTCCAACTCCTAGAAATAACTTCATGCCCCATCTCCCTTACTTCCAGCTAGTAAGGCTCACACAATTCCTAACAAAGTTTTGACTCAGATTCCCAATTCGGGCATTCGGAACATATAGCACGTTGCTGTAAGCAAGCACATTCTCATTCAAAGTTCCAAGTTACTATGTAGGAACAAGTTTGTATAGGTATTTCAAAGATGCCCAGAACTGAGCGAAACTTGGTATGTCTCCAACTCCTAGAAATAACTTCATGCCCCATCTCCCTTACTTCCATCTAGTAAGGATCACATAATTTCTAACAAAGTTTTGACACAGATTCCCAATTCGGGCATTCAGAACATATAGCACGTTGCTGTAAGCAAGCATATTCTCATTCAAAGTTGCAAGTTACTATGTAGGAACAAGTTTGTATAGGTATTTCAAAGATGCCCAGAACTGAGCTAATCTTGGTATGTGTCCAACTCCTAGAAATAACTTCATGCCCCATCTCCCTTACTTCCATCTATTAAGGATCACATAATTTCTAACAAAGTTTTGACACAGATTTCCAATTCGGGCATTCAGAACATATAGCACGTTGCTGTAAGCAAGCACATTCTCATTTAAAGTTGCAAGTTACTATGTAGGAACAAGTTTGTATAGGTATTTCAAAGATGCCCAGAACTGTGCTAAAATTGGTATGTGTCCAACTCCTTGAAATAACTTCATGCCCCAACTCCCTTACTTCCAGCTAGTAAGGATCACATATTTCCTAACAAAGTTTTGACACAGATTCCCAATTCGGGCATTCAGAACATATAGCACGTTGCTGTAAGCAAGCACATTCTCATTCAATGTTGCAAGTTACTATGTAGGAACAAGTTTGTATAGGTATTTCAAAGATGCCCAGAACTGAGCGAAACTTGGTATGTCTCCAACTCCTAGAAATAACTTCATGCCCCATCTCCCTTACTTCCAGCTAGTAAGGATCACATAATTCCTAACAAAGTTTTGACACAGATTCCAAATTTGGGCATTCAGAACATGTAGCACGTTGCTGTAAGGAAGAACATTCTCATTCAAAGTTGCAAGTTACTATGTAGGAACAAGTTTGTATAGGTATTTCAAAGATGCCCAGAACTGAGCTAAACTTGGTATGTCTCCAACTCCTAGAAATAACTTCATGCCCCATCTCCCTTACTTCCAGCTAGTAAGGCTCACATAATTCCTAACAAAGTTTTGACACAGATTCCCAATTCGGGCATTCAGAACATATAGCACGTTGCTGTAAGCAAGCACATTCTCATTCAAAGTTGCAAGTTACTATGTAGGAACAAGTTTGTATAGGACTTTCAAAGATGCCCAGAACTGAGCTAAACGTTGTATTTCTCCAACTCCTAGAAATAACTTCATGCCCCATCTCCCTTACTTCCAGCTAGTAAGGATCACATAATTCCTAACAAAGTTTTGACACAGATTCCCAATTCGGGCATTCAGAACATATAGCACGTTGCTGTAAGCAAGCACATTCTCATTCAAAGATGCAAGTTACTATGTAGGAACAAGTTTGTATAGGTATTTCAAAGATGCCCAGAACTGAGCTAAACTTGGTATGTCTCCAACTCCTAGAAATAACTTCATGCCCCATCTCCGTTACTCCAGCTACTAAGGATCACATAATTCCTAACAAAGTTTTGACACAGATTCCCAATTCGGGGATTCAGAACATATAGCACGTTGCTGTAAGCAAGCACATTCTCATTCAAAGTTGCAAGTTACCATGTAGGAACAAGTTTGTATAGGTATTTCAAAGATGCTCATAACTGAGCTAAAAGTTGTATGTCTCCAACTCCTAGAAATAACTTCATGCCCCATCTCCCTTACTTCCAGCTAGTAAGGCTCACACAATTCCTAACAAAGTTTTGACTCAGATTCCCAATTCGGGCATTCGGAACATATAGCACGTTGCTGTAAGCAAGCACATTCTCATTCAAAGTTCCAAGTTACTATGTAGGAACAAGTTTGTATAGGTATTTCAAAGATGCCCAGAACTGAGCGAAACTTGGTATGTCTCCAACTCCTAGAAATAACTTCATGCCCCATCTCCCTTACTTCCATCTAGTAAGGATCACATAATTTCTAACAAAGTTTTGACACAGATTCCCAATTCGGGCATTCAGAACGTATAGCACGTTGCTGTAAGCAAGCATATTCTCATTCAAAGTTGCAAGTTACTATGTAGGAACAAGTTTGTATAGGTATTTCAAAGATGCCCAGAACTGAGCTAATCTTGGTATGTGTCCAACTCCTAGAAATAACTTCATGCCCCATCTCCCTTACTTCCATCTATTAAGGATCACATAATTTCTAACAAAGTTTTGACACAGATTTCCAATTTGGGCATTCAGAACATATAGCACGTTGCTGTAAGCAAGCACATTCTCATTTAAAGTTGCAAGTTACTATGTAGGAACAAGTTTGTATAGGTATTTCAAAGATGCCCAGAACTGTGCTAAAATTGGTATGTGTCCAACTCCTTGAAATAACTTCATGCCCCAACTCCCTTACTTCCAGCTAGTAAGGATCACATATTTCCTAACAAAGTTTTGACACAGATTCCCAATTCGGGCATTCAGAACATATAGCACGTTGCTGTAAGCAAGCACATTCTCATTCAATGTTGCAAGTTACTATGTAGGAACAAGTTTGTATAGGTATTTCAAAGATGCCCAGAACTGAGCGAAACTTGGTATGTCTCCAACTCCTAGAAATAACTTCATGCCCCATCTCCCTTACTTCCAGCTAGTAAGGATCACATAATTCCTAACAAAGTTTTGACACAGATTCCCAATTTGGGCATTCAGAACATGTAGCACGTTGCTGTAAGCAAGCACATTCTCATTCAAAGTTGCAAGTTACTATGTAGGAACAAGTTTGTATAGGTATTTCAAAGATGCCCAGAACTGAGCTAAACTTGGTATGTCTCCAACTCCTAGAAATAACTTCATGCCCCATCTCCCTTACTTCCAGCTAGTAAGGATCACATAATTCCTAACAAAGTTTTGACACAGATTCCCAATTCGGGCATTCAGAACATATAGCACGTTGCTGTAAGCAACCACATTCTCATTCAAAGTTGCAAGTACTATGTAGGAACAAGTTTGTTTAGGTATTTCAAAGATGACCAGAACTGAGCTAAACTTGGTATGTCTCCAACTCCTAGAAATAAGTTCATGCCCCATCTCCCTTACTTCCAGCTAGTAAGGATCACATAATTTCTAACAAAGATTTGACACAGATTCCCAATTCGGGCATTCAGAACATATAGCACGTTGCTGTAAGCAAGCACATTCTCATTCAAAGTTGCAAGTTACTATGTAGGAACAAGTTTGTATAGGTATTTCAAAGATGCCCAGAACTGTGCTAAACTTGGTATGTGTCCAAATCCAAGAAATAACTTCATGCCCCAACTCCCTTACTTCCAGCTAGTAAGGATCACATAATTCCTAACAAAGTTTTGACACAGACTCCCAATTTGGGCATTCAGAACATATAGCACGTTGCTGTAAGCAAGCACATTCTCATTCAAAGTTGCAAGATACTATGTAGGAACAAGTTTGTATAGGTTTTTCAAAGATGCCCAGAACTGAGCTAAAGTGGGTATGTCTCCAAGTCCTAGAAATATCTTCATTCCCCATCTCCCTTACTTCCATCTTGTAAGGATCACATAATTCCTAACAAGGTTTTGACACAGATTCCCAATTCGGGCATTCAGAACATATAGCACGTTGCTGTAAGCAAGCACATTCTCATTCAAAGTTGCAAGTTACTATGTAGGAACAAGTTTGTATAGGTATTTCAAAGATGCCCAGAACTGAGCTAAACTTGGTATGTCTCCAACTCCTAGAAATGACTTCATGCCCTATCTCCCTTACTTCCAGCTAGTAAGGCTCACATAATTCCTAACAAACTTTTGACACAGATTCCCAATTCGGGCATTCAGAACATATACCACTTGCTGTAAGCAAGCACATTCTCGTTCAAAGTTGCAAGTTACTATGTAG
This sequence comes from Diceros bicornis minor, assembly GCF_020826845.1. Classification (NCBI taxonomy): domain Eukaryota; kingdom Metazoa; phylum Chordata; class Mammalia; order Perissodactyla; family Rhinocerotidae; genus Diceros; species Diceros bicornis. The sequence continues at coordinate 1,443,788 of NW_026690971.1, read as the reverse complement.
GAACAAGTTTGTATAGGTATTTCAAAGATTCCCAGAACTGAGCTAAAATTGGTATGTCTCCAACTCCTAGGAATAACTTCATGCCCCATCTCCCTTACTTCCAGCTAGTAAAGATCACATAATTCCTAACAAAGTTTTGACACAGATTCCCAATTCGGGCATTCAGAACATGTAGCACGTTGCTGTAAGCAAGCACATTCTCATTCAAAGTTGCAAATTACTATGTAGGAACAAGTTTGTATAGGTATTTCAAAGATGCCCAGAACTGAGCTAAACTTGGTATGTCTGCAACTCCTAGAAATAACTACATGCCCCATCTCCCTTACTTCCAGCTATTAAGGATCACATAATTCCTAACAAAGTATTGACACAGATTTCCAATTCGGGCATTCAGAACATATAGCACGTTGCTGTAAGCAAGCACATTCTCATTCAAAGTTGCAAGTTACTATGTAGGAACAAGTTTGTATAGGTATTTCAAAGATGCCCAGAACTGAGCTAAACTTGGTATGTCTCCAACTCCTAGAAATAACTTCATGCCCCATCTCACTTACTTCCAGCTAGTAAGGATCACATAATTCCTAACAAAGTTTTGACACAGATTCCCAATTCGGGCATTCAGAACATATAGCACGTTGCTGTAAGCAAGCACATTCTCATTCAAAGATGCAAGTTACTATGTAGGAACAAGATTGTATAGGTATTTCAAAGATGCCCAGAACTGAGCTAAACTTGGTATGTCTCCAACTCCTAGAAATAACTTCATGCCCCATCTCCGTTACTCCAGCTACTAAGGATCACATAATTCCTAACAAAGTTTTGACACAGATTCCCAATTCGGGCATTCAGAACATATAGCACGTTGCTGTAAGCAAGCACATTCTCATTCAAAGTTGCAAGTTACTATGTAGGAACAAGTTTGTATAGGTATTTCAAAGATGCTCAGAACTGAGCTAAAAGTTGTATGTCTCCAACTCCTAGAAATAACTTCATGCCCCATCTCCCTTACTTCCAGCTAGTAAGGCTCACACAATTCCTAAAAAAGTTTTGACTCAGATTCCCAATTCGGGCATTTGGAACATATAGCACGTTGCTGTAAGCAAGCACATTCTCATTAAAAGTTGCAAGTTACTATGTAGGAACAAGTTTGTATAGGTATTTCAAAGATGCCCAGAACTGAGCGAAACTTGGTATGTCTCCAACTCCTAGAAATAACTTCATGCCCCATCTCCCTTACTTCCAGCTAGTAAGGTTCGCATAATTCCTAACAAAGTTTTGACACAGATTCCCAAACGGGCATTCAGAACATATAGCACGTTGCTGTAAGCAAGCACATTCTCATTCAAATTTGCAAGTTACTATGTAGGAACAAGTTTGTATAGGTATTTCAAAGATGCCCAGAACTGAGCTAAATGTTGTATGTCTCCAACTCCTAGAAATAACTTCATGCCCCATCTCCCTTACTTCCATTTAGTAAGGATCACATAATTCCTAACAAAGTTTTGACACAGATTCCCAATTCGGGTATTCAGAACATATAGCACGTTGCTGTAAGTAAGCACATTCTCATTCAAAGTTGCAAGTTACTAAATAGGAACAAGTTTGTATAGGTATTTCAAAGATGCCCAGAACTGAGCTAAACGTTGTATGTCTCCAAATCCTAGAAATAACTTCATGCCCCATCTCCCTTACTTCCAGCTAGTAAGGATCACAAAATTCCTAACAAAGTTTTGACACAGATTCCCAATTCGGGCATTCAGAACATATAGCACGTTGCTGTAAGCAAGCACATTCTCATTCAAAGTTGCAAGTTACTATGTAGGAACAAGTTTGTATAGGTATTTCAAAGATGCCCAGAAGTGAGCTAAACTTGGTATGTCTCCAACTCCTAGAAATATCTTCATGCCCCATATCCCTTACTTCCAGCTAGTAAGGATCACATAATTCCGAACAAAGTTTTGACACAGATTCCCAATCGGGCATTCAGAACATATAGCACGTTGCTGTAAGCAAGCACATTCTCATTCAAAGTTGCAAGTTATTATGTAGGAACAAGTTTGTATAGGCATTTCAAAGATGCCCAGAACTGAGCTAAACGTTGCATGTCTCCAACTCCTAGAAATAACTTGAGGCCCCATCTCCCATAGTTCCAGCTAGTAAGGATCACATAATTTCTAACAAAGTTTTGACACAGATTCCCAATTCGGGCATTCAGAACATATAGCACGTTGCTGTAAGCAAGCACATTCTCATTCAAAGTTGCAAGTTACTATGTAGGAACAAGTTTGTATAGGTATTTCAATGATGCCCAGATCTGAGCTAAACGTTGTATGTTTCCAACACTTAGAAGTAACTTCATGCCCCATCTCCCTTACTTCCATCTGGTAAGGATCACATAATTTCTAACAAAGTTTTGACACAGATTCCCAATTTGGGCATTCAGAACATATAGCACGTTGCTGTAAGCAAGCATATTCTCATTCAAAGTTGCAAGTTACTATGTAGGAACAAGTTTGTTTAGGTATTTCAAAGATGCTCAGAACTGAGCTAAACGTTGTATGTCTCCAACTCCTAGAAATAACTTCATGCCCCATCTCCCTTACTTCCAGCTAGCAAGGCTCACATAATTCCTAACAAAGTTTTGACACAGATTCCCAATTCGGGCATTCAGAACATATAGAACGTTGCTGTAAGCAAGCACATTCTCATTCAAAGTTGCAAGTTACTATGTAGGAACAAGTTTGTATAGGTATTTCAATGATGCCCAGAACTGAGCTAAACTTGGAATGTCTCCAACTCCTAGAAATAACTTCATGCCCCATCTCCCTTACTTCCAGCTAGTAAGGATCACATAATTCCTAACAAAGTTTTGACACAGATTCCCAATTCGGGCATTCAGAACATATAGCACGTTGCTGTAAGCAAGCACATTCTCATTCAACGTTGCAAGTTACTATGTAGGAACAAGTTTGTATAGGACTTTCAAAGATGCCCAGAACTGAGCTAAACTTGGTATGTCTCCAACTCCTAGAAATAACTTCATGCCCCAACTCCCTTACTTCCAGCTAGTAAGGATCACATAATTCCTAACAAAGTTTTGACACAGATTCCCAATTCGGGCATTCAGAACATATAGCACGTTGCTGTAAGCAAGCACATTCTCATTCAAAGATGCAAGTTACTATGTAGGAACAAGTTTGTATAGTTATTTCAAAGATGCCCAGAAGTGAGCTAAACTTGGTATGTCTCCAACTCCTAGAAATATCTTCATACAACATCTGCCTTACTTCCATCTAGTAAGGATCACATAATTCCGAACAAAGTTTTGACACAGATTCCCAATTCGGGCATTCAGAACATATAGCACGTTGCTGTAAGCAAGCACATTCTCATTCAAAGTTGCAAGTTACTATGTAGGAACAAGTTTGTATAGGCATTTCAAAGATGCCCAGAACTGAGCTAAACTTGGTATGTCTCCAACTCCTAGAAATAACTTCATGCCCCATCTCCCTTACATCCATGTAGTAAGGATCACATAATTTCTAAGAAATTTTTGACACAGATTCCCAATTCGGGCATTCAGAACATATAGAAATTTGCTGTAAGCAAGCACATTCTCATTCAAAGTTGCAAGTTACTATGTAGGAACAAGTTTGTATAGGTATTTCAAAGATGCCCAGAACTGAGCTAAACTTGGTATGTCTCCAACTACTAGAGATAACTTCATGCTCCATGTCCCTTACTACCAGCTAGTAAGGATCACATAATTCCTAACAAAATTTTGACACAGATTCCCATTTCGGGCATTTAGAACATATAGCACGTTGCTGTAAGCAAGCACATTCTCATTCAAAGTTGCAAGATACTATGAAGGAACAAGTTTGTATAGGTATTTCAAAGATGCCCAGAACTGAGCTAAACTTGGTATGTGTCCAACTCCTAGAAATAACTTCATGCCCCATCTCCCTTACTTCCAGCTAGTAAGGATCACATAATTCCTAACAAAGTTTTGACACAGATTCCCAATTCGGGCATTCAGAACATATAGCACGTTGCAGTAAGCAAGAACATTCTCATTCAAAGTTGCAAGTTACTATGTAGGAACAAGTTTGTATAGGACTTTCAAAGATGACCAGCACCGAGCTAAACGTTGTATGTCTCCAACTCCTAGAAATAACTTCATGCTCCATGTCCCTTACTTCCAGCTAGTAAGGATCACAGAATTTCTAACAAAGTTTTGACACAGATTCCCAATTCGGGCATTCAGAACATATAGCACGTTGCTGTAAGCAAGCACATTCTCATTCAAAGATGCAGGTTACTATGTAGGAACAAGTTTGTATAGGTATTTCAAAGATGCCCAGAACTGAGCTAAACTTGCTATGTCGCCAACTCCTAGAAATAACTTCATGCTCCATCTCCCTTACTTCCAGCTAGTAAGGATCACATAATTCCTAACAAAGTTGTGACACAGATTCCCAATTCGGGCATTCAGAACATATAGCACGTTGCTGTAAGCAAGCACATTCTCATTCAAAGTTGCAAGTTACTATGTAGGAACAAGTTTGTATAGGTATTTCAAAGATGCCCAGAACTGAGCTAAACATGGTATGTCTCCAACTCCTAGAAATAACTTGATGCCCCATCTCCCTTACTTCCAGCTAGTAAGGATCACATAATTCCTAACAAAGTTTTGACACAGATTCCCAATTCGGGCATTCAGAACATGTAGCACGTTGCTGTAAGCAAGCACATTCTCATTCAAAGTTGCCAGTTACTATGTAGGAACAAGTTTGTATAGGTATTTCAAAGATGCCCAGAACTGAGCTAAAGTGGGTATGTCTCCAACTCCTAGAAATAACTTCATGCCCCATCTCCCTTACTTCCACCTAGTAAGGATCACATAATTCCTAACAAAGTTTTGACACAGATTCCCAATACGGGCATTCAGAACATATAGCACGTTGCTGTAAGCAAGCACATTCTCATTCAAATTTGCAAGTTACTATGTAGGAACAAGTTTGTATAGGTATTTCAAAGATGCCCAGAACTGAGCTAAACTTGCTATTACTCCAACTCCTAGAAATAACTTTATGCCCCAACTACCTTACTTCCAGCTAGTAAGGATCACATATTTCCTAACAAAGTTTTGACACAGATTCCCAATTCGGGCATTCAGAACATAAAGCACGTTGCTGTAAGCAAGCACATTCTCATTCAAAGTTGCAAGTTACTATGTAGGATCAAGTTTGTATAGGACTTTCAAAGATGCCCAGAACTGAGCTAAACTTGGTATGTCTCCAACTCCTAGAAATAACTTCATGCCCCAACTCCCTTACTTCCAGCTAGTAAGGATAACATAATTGCTAACAAAGTTTTGACACAGATTCCCAATTCGGGCATTCAGAACATATAGCACGTTGCTGTAAGAAAGCACATTCTCTTTCAAAGTTGGAAGTTACTATGTAGGAACAAGTTTGTATAGGTATTTCAAAGATGCCCAGAACTCAGCTAAACTTAGAATGTCTCCAACTCCTAGAAATAACTTCATGCCCCATCTCCCTTTCTTCCAGCTAGTAAGGATCACATAATTCCTAACAAAGTTTTGACACAGATTCCCAATTCTGGCATTCAGAACATATAGCACGTTGCTGTAAGCAAGCACATTCTCATTCAAAGTTGCAAGTTACTATGTAGGAACAAGTTTGTATAGGTATTTCAAAGATGCCCAGAACTGAGCTAAACTTGGTATGTCTCCAACTCCTAGAAATAACTTCATGCTCCATGTCCCTTACTTCCAGCTAGTAAGGATCACATAATTTCTAACAAAGTTTTGACACAGATTCCCAATTCGGGCATTCAGAACATATAGCACGTAGCTGTAAGCAAGCACATTCTCATTCAAAGTTGCAAGTTACTATGTAGGAACAAGTTTGCATAGGTGTTTCAAAGATGCCCAGAACTGAGCTAAACTTCCTATGTCTCCAACTCCTAGAAATAACTGCATGCCCCATCTCCCTTACTTCCAGCTAGTAAGGATCACATAATTCCTAACAAAGATTTGACACAGATTCCCAATTCGGGCATTCAGAACATATAGCACGTTGCTGTAAGCAAGCACATTCTCATTCAAAGTTGCAAGTTACTATGTAGGAACAAGTTTGTATAGGTATTTCAAAGATGCCCAGAACTGAGCTAAACTTGGTATGTCTCCAACTCCTAGAAATAACTTCATGCCCCATCTCCCTTACTTCCATCTGGTAAGGATCACATAATTCCTAACAAAGTTTTGACACAGATTCCCAATTCGGGCATTCAGAACATATAGCACGTTGCTGTAAGCAAGCACATTCTCATTCAAAGATGCAAGTTGCTATGTAGGAACAAGTTTGTATAGGTATTTCAAAGATGCCCAGAACTGAGCTAAACTGGGTATGTCTCCAACTCCTAGAAATAACTTCATGCCCCATCTCCCTTACTTCCAGCTAGTAAGGATCACATAATTCCTAACAAGGCTTTGACACAGATTCCCAATTCGGGCATTCAGAACATGTAACACGTTGCTGTAAGCAAGCACATTCTCATTCAAAGTTGCAAGTTACTATGTAGGAACAAGTTTGTATAGGTATTTCAAAGATTCCCAGAACTGAGCTAAAGTGGGTATGTCTCCAACTCCTAGAAATAACTTCATGCCCCATTTCCCTTACTTCCAGCTAGTAAGGATCACATAATTCCTAACAAAGTTTTGACACAGATTCCCAATACGGGCATTCAGAACATATAGCACGTTGCTGTAAGCAAGCACATTCTCATTCAAAGTTGCAAGTTATTATGTAGGAACAAGTTTGTATAGGACTTTCAAAGATGCCCAGAACTGAGCTCAACTTGGTATGTCTCCAACTCCTAGAAATAACTTCATGCCCCAACTCCCTTGCTTCCACCTAGTAAGGATCACATAATTCCTAACAAAGTTTTGACACAGATTCCCAATTCGGGCATTCAGAACATATAGCACGTTGCTGTAAGAAAGCACATTCTCATTCAAAGTTGTAAGTTACTATGTAGGAACAAGTTTGTATAGGTATTTCAAAGATGCCCAGAACTGAGCTAAACTTGGAATGTCTCCAACTCCTAGAAATAACTTCATGCCCCATCTCCCTTACTTCCAGCTAGTAAGGATCACATAATTCCTAACAAAGTTTTGACACAGATTCCCAATTCGGGCATTCAGAACATATAGCACGTTGCTGTAAGCAAGCACATTCTCATTCAAAGTTGCAAGTTACTATGTAGGAACAAGTTTGTATAGGTATTTCAAAGATGCCCCGAACTGTGCTAAACTTGGTATGTCTCCAACTCCTAGAGATAACTTCATGCCCCATCTCCCTTACTTCCAGCTAGTAAGGATCACAAAATTTCTAACAAAGTTTTGACACAGATTCCTACTTCGGGCATTCAGAACGTGTAGCACGTTGCTTTAAGCAAGCACTTTCTCATTCCAAGTAGCAAGTTACTATGTAGGAAGAAGTTTCTATAGGTATTTCAAAGATGCCCAGAACTGAGCTAAATGTTGTATGTCTCCAACTCCTAGAAATAACTTCATGCCCCATCTCCCTTACTTTCATCTAGTAAGGATCACATAATTTCTAAGAAATTTTAGACATAGATTCCCAATTCGGGCATTCAGAACATATAGCACGTTGCTGTAAGCAAGCACCTTCTCATTCACAGTTGCAAGTTACTATGTAGGAACAAGTTTGTATAGGTATTTCAAAGATGCCCAGAACTGAGCTAAACTTGGTATGTCTCCAACTCCAAGAAATAACTTCATGCCCCATCTCCCTTACTTCCAGCTAGTAAGGATCACATAATTCCTAACAAAGTTTTGACACAGATTCCCAATTCGATCATTCAGAACATATAGCACGTTGCTGTAAGCAACCACATTCTCATTCAATGATGCAAGTTACTATGTAGGAACAAGTTTGTATAGGTATTTCAAAGATGCCCAGAACTGAGCTAAACTTGGTATGTGTCCAACTCCTAGAAATAACTTCATGCCCCATCTCCCTTACTTCCAGCTAGTAAGGATCACATAATTCCTAACAAAGTTTTGACACAGATTCCCAATTCGGGCATTCAGAACATATAGCACGTTGCTGTAAGCAAGCACATTCTCATTCACAGTTGCAAGTTACTATGTAGGAACAAGTTTGTATAGGTATTTCAAAGATGCCCAGAACTGAGCTAAACTTGGTATGTCTCCAACTCCTAGAAATAACTTCATGCCCCATCTCCCTTACTTCCAGCTAGTAAGGATCACATAATTCCTAACAAAGTTTTGACACAGATTCCCAATTCGATCATTCAGAACATATAGCACGTTGCTGTAAGCAAGCACATTCTCATTCAAAGTTGCAAGTTACTAAGTAGGAACAAGTTTGTATAGGTATTTCAAAGAAGCCCAGAACTGAGCTAAACTTGGTATGTGTCCAATTCCTAGAAATAACTTCATGCCCCATCTCCCTTACTTCCAGCTAGTAAGGATCACATAGTTCCTAACAAAGTTTTGACACAGATTCCCAATTCGGGCATTCAGAACATGTAGCACGTTGCTGTAAGCAAGCACATTCTCATTCAAAGTTGCAAGTTACTATGTAGGAACAAGTTTGTATAGGTATTTCAAAGATGCCCAGAACTGAGCCAAACTTGCTATGACTCCAACTCCTAGAAATAACTTTATGCCCCAACTACCTTACTTCCAGCTAGTAAGGATCACATAATTCCTAACAAAATTTTGACACAGATTCCCAATTCGGGCATTCAGAACATAAAGCACGTTGCTGTAAGCAAGCACATTCTCATTCAAAGTTGCAAGTTACTATGTAGGAACAAGTTTGCATAGGACTTTCAAAGATGCCCAGAACTGAGCTAAACATGGTATGTCTCCAACTCCTAGAAATAACTTCATGCCCCAACTCCCTTACTTCCACCTAGTAAGGATCACATAATTCCTAACAAAGTTTTGACACAGATTCCCAATTCGGGCATTCAGAACATATAGCACGTTGCTGTAAGAAAGCACATTCTCATTCAAAGTTGTAAGTTATTATGTAGGAACAAGTTTGTATAGGTATTTCAAAGATGCCCAGAACTGAGCTAAACTTGCTATTACTCCAATTGCTAGAAATAAATTTATGCCCCAACTAACTTACTTCCAGCTAGTAAGGATAACATATTTCCTAACAAAGTTTTGACACAGATTCCCAATTCGGGCATTCAGAACATAAAGCACGTTGCTGTAAGCAAGCACATTCTCATTCAAAGTTGCAAGTTACTATGTAGGAACAAGTTTGTATAGGACTTTCAAAGATGCCCAGAACTGAGCTAAACTTTGTATGTCTCCAACTCATATAAATAACTTCATGCCCCATCTCCCTTACTTACAACTAGTAAGGATCACATAATTTCTAACAAAGTTTTGACACAGATTCCTAATTCGTGCATTCTGAACGTGTAGCACGTTGCTTTAAGCAAGCACTTTCTCATTCCAAGTAGCAAGTTACTATGTAGGAAGTAGTTTCTATAGGTATTTCAAAGATGCCCAGAACTGAGCTAAAGTGTGTATGTCTCCAACTCCTAGAAATAACTTCATGCCCCATCTCCCTTACTTCCATGTAGTAAGGATCACATAATTTCTAAGAAATTTTTGACACAGATTCCCAATTCGGGCATTCAGAACATATAGAAATTTGCTGTAAGCAAGCACATTCTCATTCAAAGTTGCAAGTTACTATGTAGGAACAAGTTTGTATAGGTATTTCAAAGATGCCTAGAACTGAGCTAAACTTGGTATGTCTCCAACTCCTAGAAATAACTTCATGCTCCATGTCCCTTACTTCCAGCTAGTAAGGATCACATAATTTCTAACAAAGTTTTGACACAGATTCCCAATTCGGGCATTCAGAACATATAGCACGTTGCTGTAAACAAGCACATTCTCATTCAAAGTTGCAAGTTACTATGTAGGAACAAGTTTGCATATGTGTTTCAAAGATGCCCAGAACTGAGCTAAACTTCCTATGTCTCCAACTCCTAGAAATAACTGCATGCCCCATCTCCCTTACTTCCAGCTAGTAAGGATCACATAATTCCTAACAAAGTTTTGACACAGATTCCCAATTCTGGCATTCAGAACATATAGCACGTTGCTGTAAGCAAGCACATTCTCATTCAAAGTTGCAAGTTACTATGTAGGAACAAGTTTGTATAGGTATTTCAAAGATGCCCAGAACTGAGCTAAACTTGGTATGTCTCCAACTCCTAGAAATAACTTCATGCCCCATCTCCCTTACTTCCATCTAGTAAGGATCACATAATTCCTAACAAAGTTTTGACACAGATTCCCAATTCGGGCATTCAGAACATATAGCACGTTGCTGTAAGCAAGCACATTCTCATTCAAAGATGCAAGTTGCTATGTAGGAACAAGTTTGTATAGGTATTTCAAAGATGCCCAGAATTGAGCTAAACTGGGTATGTCTCCAACTCCTAGAAATAACTTCATGCCCCATCTCCCTTACTTCCAGCTAGTAAGGATCACATAATTCCTAACAAAGTTTTGACACAGATTCCCAATTCGGGCATTCAGAACATGTAGCACGTTGCTGTAAGCAAGCACATTCTCATTCAAAGTTGCAAGTTACTATGTAGGAACAAGTTTGTATAGGTATTTCAAAGATGCCCAGAACTGTGCTAAACTTGCTATGTGCCAATCTCCTAGAAATAACTTCATGCCCCATCTCCCTTACTTCCACCTAGTAAGGATGACATAATTTCTAACAAAGTTTTGACACAGATTCCCAATTCGGGCATTCAGAACATATAGCACGTTGCTGTAAGCAAGCACATTCTCATTCAAAGTTGCAAGTTACTATGTAGGAACAAGTTTGTATAGGACTTTCAAAGATGCCCAGAACTGAGTTAAAGTGGGTATGTCTCCAACTCCTAGAAATAACTTCATGCCCCATCTCCCTTACTTCCACCTAGTAAGGATTACATAATTCCTAACAAAATTTTGAAACAGATTCCCCATTCGGGCATTCAGAACATATAGCACGTTGCTGTAAGCAAGCACATTCTCATTCAAAGTTGCAAGTTACTATGTAGGAACAAGTTTGTATAGGTATTTCAAAGATGCCCAGAACTGAGCTAAACTTGCTATGTCTCCAACTCCTAGAAATAACTTAATGCCCCAACTATCTTACTTCCAGCTAGTAAGGATCACATAATTCCTAACAAAGATTTGACACAGATTACCAATTCGGGCATTCAGAACATATAGCACGTTGCTGTAAGCAAGAACATTCTCATTCAAAGTTGCAAGTTACTATGTAGGAACAAGTTTGTATAGGTCTTTCAAAGATGCCCAGAACTGAGCTAAACTTGGTATGTGTCCAACTCCTTGAAATAACTTCATGCCCCATCTCCATTACCTCCAGCTAGTAAGGATCACATAATTCCTAACAAAGATTTGACACAGATTCCCAATTCGGGCATTCAGAACATATAGCACGTTGCTGTAAGCAAGCACATTCTCATTCAAAGTTGCAAGTTACTATGTAGGAACAAGTTTGTATAGGTATTTCAAAGATGCCCAGAACTGAGCCAAACTTGCTATGACTCCAACTCCTAGAAATAACTTTATGCCCCAACTACCTTACTTCCAGCTAGTAAGGATCACATAATTCCTAACAAAATTTTGACACAGATTCCCAATTCGGGCATTCAGAACATAAAGCACGTTGCTGTAAGCAAGCACATTCTCATTCAAAGTTGCAAGTTACTATGTAGGAACAAGTTTGCATAGGACTTTCAAAGATGCCCAGAACTGAGCTAAACATGGTATGTCTCCAACTCCTAGAAATAACTTCATGCCCCAACTCCCTTACTTCCACCTAGTAAGGATCACATAATTCCTAACAAAGTTTTGACACAGATTCCCAATTCGGGCATTCAGAACATATAGCACGTTGCTGTAAGAAAGCACATTCTCATTCAAAGTTGTAAGTTATTATGTAGGAACAAGTTTGTATAGGTATTTCAAAGATGCCCAGAACTGAGCTAAACTTGCTATTACTCCAATTCCTAGAAATAAATTTATGCCCCAACTAACTTACTTCCAGCTAGTAAGGATAACATATTTCCTAACAAAGTTTTGACACAGATTCCCAATTCGGGCATTCAGAACATAAAGCACGTTGCTGTAAGCAAGCACATTCTCATTCAAAGTTGCAAGTTACTATGTAGGAACAAGTTTGTATAGGACTTTCAAAGATGCCCAGAACTGAGCTAAACTTTGTATGTCTCCAACTCATATAAATAACTTCATGCCCCATCTCCCTTACTTACAACTAGTAAGGATCACATAATTTCTAACAAAGTTTTGACACAGATTCCTAATTCGTGCATTCTGAACGTGTAGCACGTTGCTTTAAGCAAGCACTTTCTCATTCCAAGTAGCAAGTTACTATGTAGGAAGTAGTTTCTATAGGTATTTCAAAGATGCCCAGAACTGAGCTAAAGTGTGTATGTCTCCAACTCCTAGAAATAACTTCATGCCCCATCTCCCTTACTTCCATGTAGTAAGGATCACATAATTTCTAAGAAATTTTTGACACAGATTCCCAATTCGGGCATTCAGAACATATAGAAATTTGCTGTAAGCAAGCACATTCTCATTCAAAGTTGCAAGTTACTATGTAGGAACAAGTTTGTATAGGTATTTCAAAGATGCCTAGAACTGAGCTAAACTTGGTATGTCTCCAACTCCTAGAAATAACTTCATGCTCCATGTCCCTTACTTCCAGCTAGTAAGGATCACATAATTTCTAACAAAGTTTTGACACAGATTCCCAATTCGGGCATTCAGAACATATAGCACGTTGCTGTAAACAAGCACATTCTCATTCAAAGTTGCAAGTTACTATGTAGGAACAAGTTTGCATATGTGTTTCAAAGATGCCCAGAACTGAGCTAAACTTCCTATGTCTCCAACTCCTAGAAATAACTGCATGCCCCATCTCCCTTACTTCCAGCTAGTAAGGATCACATAATTCCTAACAAAGTTTTGACACAGATTCCCAATTCTGGCATTCAGAACATATAGCACGTTGCTGTAAGCAAGCACATTCTCATTCAAAGTTGCAAGTTACTATGTAGGAACAAGTTTGTATAGGTATTTCAAAGATGCCCAGAACTGAGCTAAACTTGGTATGTCTCCAACTCCTAGAAATAACTTCATGCCCCATCTCCCTTACTTCCATCTAGTAAGGATCACATAATTCCTAACAAAGTTTTGACACAGATTCCCAATTCGGGCATTCAGAACATATAGCACGTTGCTGTAAGCAAGCACATTCTCATTCAAAGATGCAAGTTGCTATGTAGGAACAAGTTTGTATAGGTATTTCAAAGATGCCCAGAATTGAGCTAAACTGGGTATGTCTCCAACTCCTAGAAATAACTTCATGCATCATCTCCCTTACTTCCAGCTAGTAAGGATCACATAATTCCTAACAAAGTTTTGACACAGATTCCCAATTCGGGCATTCAGAACATGTAGCACGTTGCTGTAAGCAAGCACATTCTCATTCAAAGTTGCAAGTTACTATGTAGGAACAAGTTTGTATAGGTATTTCAAAGATTCCCAGAACTGAGCTAAAGTGGGTATGTCTCCAACTCCTAGAAATAACTTCATGTCCCATTTCCCTTACTTACAGCTAGTAAGGATCACATAATTCCTAACAAAGTTTTGACACAGATTCCCAATACGAGCATTCAGAACATATAGCACGTTGCTGTAAGCAAGCACATTCTCATTCAAAGTTGCAAGTTACTATGTAGGAACAAGTTTGTATAGGTATTTCAAAGATGCCCAGAACTGAGCTAAACTTGCTATGACTCCAACTCCTAGAAATAACTTTATGCCCCAACTACCTTACTTCCAGCTAGTAAGGATCACATAATTCCTAACAAAATTTTGACACAGATTCCCAATTCGGGCAGTCAGAACATAAAGCACGTTGCTGTAAGCAAGCACATTCTCATTCAAAGTTGCAAGTTACTATGTAGGAACAAGTTTGTATAGAACTTTCAAAGATGCCCAGAACTGAGCTAAACATGGTATGTCTCCAACTCCCAGAAATAACTTCATGCCCCAACTCCCTTACTTCCACCTAGTAAGGATCACATAATTCCTAACAAAGTTTTGACACAGATTCCCAATTCGGGCATTCAGAACATATAGCACGTTGCTTTAAGCAAGCACATTCTCATTGAAAGTTGCAAGTTACTATGACGGAACAAGTTTGTATACGTATTTCAAAGATGCCCCGAACTGTGCTAAACTTGGTATGTCTCCAACTCCTAGAGATAACTTCATGCCCCATCTCCCTTACTTCCAGCTAGTAAGGATCACATAATTTCTAACAAAGTTTTGACACAGATTCCTAATTCGGGCATTCAGAACGTGTACCACGTTGCTTTAAGCAAGCACTTTCTCATTCCAAGCAGCAAGTTACTATGTAGGAAGAAGTTTCTATAGGTATTTCAAAGATGCCCAGAACTGAGCTAAAGTGTGTATGTCTCCAACTCCTAGAAATAACTTCATGCCCCATCTCCCTTACTTCCATCTAGTAAGGATCACATAATTTCTAAGAAAATTTTGACACAGATTCCCAATTCGGGCATTCAGAACATATAGCACGTTGCTGTAAGCAAGCACATTCTCATTCAAAGTTGCAAGTTACTATGTAGGAACAAGTTTGTATAGGTATTTCAAAGATGCCCAGAACTGAGCTAAACTTGGTATGTCTCCAACTCCTAGAAATAACTTCATGCCCCATCTCCCTTACTTCCAGCTAGTAAGGATCACATAATTCCTAACAAAGTTTTGACACAGATTCCCAATTCGATCATTCAGAACATAATGCACGTTGCTGTATGCAAGCACATTCTCATTCAATGTTGCAAGTTACTATGTAGGAACAAGTTTGTATAGGTATTTCAAAGATGCCCAGAACTGAGCTAAACTTGGTATGTGTCCAACTCCTAGAAAGAACTTCATGCCCCATCTCCCTTACTTCCAGCTAGTAAGGATCACATAATTCCTAACAAAGTTTTGACACAGATTCCAAATTCGGGCATTCAGAACATATAGCCCGTTGCTGTAAGCAAGCACATTCTCATTCAAAGTTGCAAGTTACTATGTAGGAACAAGTTTGTATAGGTATTTCAAAGATGCCCAGAACTGAGCTAAAGTGGGTATCTCTCCAACTCCTAGAAATAAATTCATGCCCCACATCCCTTACTTCCAGCTAGTAAGGATCACATAATTTCTAACAAAGTTTTGACACAGATTCCCAATTCGGGCATTCAGAACATATAGCAAGTTGCTGTAAGCAAGCACATTCTCATTCAAAGTTGCAAGTTACTATGTAGGAACAAGTTTGTATAGGTATTTCAAAGATGCCCAGAACTGAGCTAAACTTGTTTTGTCTCCAACTCATAGAAATAACTTCATGCCCCATCTCCCTTACTTCCAGCTAGTAATGATCACATAATTCCTAACAAAGTTTTGACACAGATTCCCAATCGGGCATTCAGAACATATAGCACGTTGCTGTAAGCAAGCACATTCTCATTCAAAGTTGCAAGTTACTATGTAGGAACAAGTTTGTATAGGTATTTCAAAGATGCCCAGAACTGAGCTAAACTTGGTATGTGTCCAACCACTAGAAATAACTTCATGCCCCAACTCCCTTACTTCCAGCTAGTAAGGATCACATATTTCCTAACAAAGTTTTGACACAGATTCCCAATACGGGCATTCAGAACATAAAGCACGTTGCTGTAAGCAAGCACATTCTCATTTAAAGTTGCAAGTTACTATGTAGGAACAAGTTTGTATAGGACTTTCAAAGATGCCCAGAACTGAGCTAAACTTGGTATGTCTCCAACTCCTAGAAAAAACTTCATGCCCCAACTCCCTTACTTCCAGCTAGTAAGGATAACATAATTGCTAACAAAGTTTTGACACAGATTCCCAATTCGGGCATTCAGAACATATAGCACGTTGCTGTAAGAAAGCACATTCTCATTCAAAGTTGTAAGTTACTATGCAGGAACAAGTTTGTATAGGTATTTCAAAGATGCCCAGAACTGAGCTAAACTTAGAATGTCTCCAACTCCTAGAAATAACTTCATGCCCCATCTCCCTTACTTCCAGCTAGTAAGGATCACATAATTCCTAACAAAGTTTTGACACAGATTCCCAATTCGGGCATTCAGAACATATAGCACGTTGCTGTAAGCAAGCACATTCTCATTCAAAGTTGCAAGTTACTATGTAGGAACAAGTTTGTATAGGTATTTCAAAGATGCCCAGAACTGTGCTAAACTTGGTATGTCTCCAACTCCTAGAGATAACTTCATGCCCCATCTCCCTTACTTCCAGCTAGTAAGGATCACATAATTTCTAACAAAGTTTTGACACAGATTCCTACTTCGGGCATTCAGAACGTGTAGCACGTTGCTTTAAGCAAGCACTTTCTCATTCCAAGTAGCAAGTTACTATGTAGGAAGAAGTTTCTATAGGTATTTCAAAGATGCCCAGAACTGAGCTAAATGTTGTATGTCTCCAACTCCTAGAAATAACTTCATGCCCCATCTCCCTTACTTCCATCTAGTAAGGATCACATAATTTCTAAGAAATTTTTGACATAGATTCCCAATTCGGGCATTCAGAACATATAGCACGTTGCTGTAAGCAAGCACATTCTCATTCACAGTTGCAAGTTACTATGTAGGAACAAGTTTGTATAGGTATTTCAAAGATGCTCAGAACTGAGCTAAACGTTGTATGTCTCCAACTCCTAGAAATAACTTCATGCCCCATCTCCCTTACTTCCAGCTAGAAAGGGTCATATAATTCCTAACAAAGTTTTGACACAGATTCCCAATTCGGGCATTCAGAACATATAGCACGTTGCTGTAAGCAAGCACATTCTCATTCAAAGATGCAAGTTACCATGTAGGAACAAGTTTGTATAGGACTTTCAAAGATGCCCAGAACTGAGCTAAACTTGGTATGTCTCCAACTCCTAGAAATAACTTCATGCCCCATCTCCCTTACTTCCAGCTAGTAAGGATCACATAATTCCTAACAAATTTTTGACACAATTCCCAATTCGGGCATTCAGAACATATAGCACGTTGCTGTAAGCAAAGCACATTCTCATTCAAAGTTGCAAGTTACTATGTAGGAACAAGTTTGTATAGGTATTTCAAAGATGCCCAGAACTGTGCTAAACTTGCTATGTGCCAATGTCCTAGAAATAACTTCATGCCCCATCTCCCTTACTTCCACCTAGTAAGGATGACATAATTTCTAACAAAGTTTTGACACAGATTCCCAATTCGGGCATTCAGAACATATAGCACGTTGCTGTAAGCAAGCACATTCTCATTGAAAGTTGCAAGTTACTATGTAGGAACAAGTTTGTATAAGACTTTCAAAGATGCCCAGAACTGAGTTAAAGTGGGTATGTCTCCAACTCCTAGAAATAACTTCATGCCCCATCTCCCTTACTTCCACCTAGTAAGGATTACATAATTCCTAACAAAATTTTGACTCAGATTCCCCATTCGGGCATTCAGAACATATAGCACGTTGCTGTAAGCAAGCACATTCTCATTCAAAGTTGCAAGTTACTATGTAGGAACAAGTTTGTATAGGTATTTCAAAGATGCCCAGAACTGAGCTAAACTTGCTATGTCTCCAACTCCTAGAAATAACTTAATGCCCCAACTAGCTTACTTCCAGCTAGTAAGGATCACATAATTCCTAACAAAGATTTGACACAGATTACCAATTCGGGCATTCAGAACATATAGCACGTTGCTGTAAGCAAGCACATTCTCATTCAAAGTTGCAAGTTACTATGTAGGAACAAGTTTGTATAGGACTTTCAAAGATGCCCAGAACTGAGCTAAACTTGGTAAGTGTCCAACTCCTCGAAATAACTTCATGCCCCATCTCCATTACTTCCAGCTAGTAAGGATCACATAATTCCTAACCAAGTTTTGACACAGATTCCCAATTCGGGCATTCAGAACATATAGCACGTTGCTGTAAGCAAGCACATTCTCATTCAAAGTTGCAAGTTACTATGTAGGAACAAGTTTGTATAGGTATTTCAAAGATTCCCACAACTGAGCTAAACGTTGTATGTCTCCAACTCCTAGAAATAACTTCATGCCCCATCTCCCTTACTTCAAGCTAGTAAGGATCACATAATTCCTAACAAAGTTTTGACACAGATTCCCAATTCGGGCATTCAGAACATATAGCACGTTGCTGTAAGCAAGCACATTCTCATTCAAAGTTGCAAGTTACTATGTAGGAACAAGTTTGTATAGGTATTTAAAGAAGCCCAGAACTGAGCTAAACTTGGTATGTGTCCAACTCCTAGAAATAACTTCATGCCCCATCTCCCTTACTTCCAGCTAGTAAGGATCACATAATTCCTAACAAAGATTTGACAGAGATTCCCAATTCGGGCATTCAGAACATATAGCACGTTGCTGTAAGCAAGCACATTCTCATTAAAAGTTGCAAGTTACTATGTAGGAACAAGTTTGTATAGGTATTTCAAAGATTCCCAGAACTGAGCTAAACTTGGTATGTCTCCAACTCCTAGAAATAACTTCATGCCCCATCTCCCTTACTTCCAGCTAGTAAGGATCACATAATTCCTAACAAAGTTTTGACACAGATTCCCAATTCGGGCATTCAGAACATATAGCACGTTGCTGTAAGCAAGCACATTCTCATTCAAAGTTGCAAGTTACTATGTAGGAACAAGTTTATATAGGTATTTCAAAGATGCCCAGAACTGAGCTAAAATTTGTATGTCTCCAACTCCTAGAAATAACTTCATGCCCCATCTCCCTTACTTCCAGCTAGTAAGGATCACATAATTCCTAACAAAGTTTTGACACAGATTCCCAATTCGGGCATTCAGAACATTTAGAACGTTGCTGTAAGCAAGCACATTCTCATTCAAAGTTGCAAGTTACTATGTAGGAACAAGTTTGTATAGGTATTTCAAAGATGCCCAGAACTGAGCTAAACTTGTTTTGTCTCCAACTCCTAGAAATAACTTCATGCCCCATCTCCCTTACTTCCAGCTAGTAATGATCACATAATTCCTAACAAAGTTTTGACACAGATTCCCAATCGGGCATTCAGAACATATAGCACGTTGCTGTAAGCAAGCACATTCTCATTCAAAGTTGCAAGTTACTATGTAGGAACAAGTTTGTATAGGTATTTCAAAGATGCCCAGAACTGAGCTAAACTTGGTATGTGTCCAACCACTAGAAATAACTTCATGCCCCAACTCCCTTACTTCCAGCTAGTAAGGATCACATATTTCCTAACAAAGTTTTGACACAGATTCCCAATTCGGGCATTCAGAACATAAAGCACGTTGCTGTAAGCAAGCACATTCTCATTTAAAGTTGCAAGTTACTATGAAGGAACAAGTTTGTATAGGACTTTCAAAGATGCCCAGAACTGAGCTAAACTTGGTATGTCTCCAACTCCTAGAAAAAACTTCATGCCCCAACTCCCTTACTTCCAGCTAGTAAGGATAACATAATTGCTAACAAAGTTTTGACACAGATTCCCAATTCGGGCATTCAGAACATATAGCACGTTGCTGTAAGAAAGCACATTCTCATTCAAAGTTGTAAGTTACTATGCAGGAACAAGTTTGTATAGGTATTTCAAAGATGCCCAGAACTGAGATAAACTTAGAATGTCTCCAACTCCTAGAAATAACTTCATGCCCCATCTCCCTTACTTCCAGCTAGTAAGGATCACATAATTCCTAACAAAGTTTTGACACAGATTCCCAATTCGGGCATTCAGAACATATAGCACGTTGCTTTAAGCAAGCACATTCTCATTCAAAGTTGCAAGTTACTATGTAGGAACAAGTTTGTATAGGTATTTCAAAGATGCCCAGAACTGTGCTAAACTTGGTATGTCTCCAACTCCTAGAGATAACTTCATGCCCCATCTCCCTTACTTCCAGCTAGTAAGGATCACATAATTTCTAACAAAGTTTTGACACAGATTCATACTTCGGGCATTCAGAACGTGTAGCACGTTGCTTTAAGCAAGCACTTTCTCAATCCAAGTAGCAAGTTACTATGTAGGAAGAAGTTTCTATAGGTATTTCAAAGATGCCCAGAACTGAGCTAAATGTTGTATGTCTCCAACTCCTAGAAATAACTTCATGCCCCATCTCCCTTACTTCCATCTAGTAAGGATCACATAATTTCTAAGAAATTTTTGACATAGATTCCCAATTCGGGCATTCAGAACATATAGCACGTTGCTGTAAGCAAGCACATTCTCATTCACAGTTGCAAGTTACTATGTAGGAACAAGTTTGTATAGGTATTTCAAAGATGCTCAGAACTGAGCTAAACGTTGTATGTCTCCAACTCCTAGAAATAACTTCATGCCCCATCTCCCTTACTTCCAGCTAGAAAGGGTCATATAATTCCAAACAAAGTTTTGACACAGATTCCCAATTCGGGCATTCAGAACATATAGCACGTTGCTGTAAGCAAGCACATTCTCATTCAAAGATGCAAGTTACCATGTAGGAACAAGTTTGTATAGGACTTTCAAAGATGCCCAGAACTGAGCTAAACTTGGTATGTCTCCAACTCCTAGAAATAACATCATGCCCCATCTCCCTTACTTCCAGCTAGTAAGGATCACATAATTCCTAACAAATTTTTGACACAATTCCCAATTCGGGCATTCAGAACATATAGCACGTTGCTGTAAGCAAAGCACATTCTCATTCAAAGTTGCAAGTTACTATGTAGGAACAAGTTTGTATAGGTATTTCAAAGATGCCCAGAACTGTGCTAAACTTGCTATGTGCCAATCTCCTAGAAATAACTTCATGCCCCATCTCCCTTACTTCCACCTAGTAAGGATGACATAATTTCTAACAAAGTTTTGACACAGATTCCCAATTCGGGCATTCAGAACATATAGCACGTTGCTGTAAGCAAGCACATTCTCATTGAAAGTTGCAAGTTACTATGTAGGAATAAGTTTGTATAAGACTTTCAAAGATGCCCAGAACTGAGTTAAAGTGGGTATGTCTCCAACTCCTAGAAATAACTTCATGCCCCATCTCCCTTACTTCCACCTAGTAAGGATTACATAATTCCTAACAAAATTTTGACTCAGATTCCCCATTCGGGCATTCAGAACATATAGCACGTTGCTGTAAGCAAGCACATTCTCATTCAAAGTTGCAAGTTACTATGTAGGAACAAGTTTGTATAGGTATTTCAAAGATGCCCAGAACTGAGCTAAACTTGCTATGTCTCCAACTCCTAGAAATAACTTAATGCCCCAACTAGCTTACTTCCAGCTAGTAAGGATCACATAATTCCTAACAAAGATTTGACACAGATTACCAATTCGGGCATTCAGAACATATAGCACGTTGCTGTAAGCAAGCACATTCTCATTCAAAGTTGCAAGTTACTATGTAGGAACAAGTTTGTATAGGACTTTCAAAGATGCCCAGAACTGAGCTAAACTTGGTAAGTGTCCAACTCCTCGAAATAACTTCATGCCCCATCTCCATTACTTCCAGCTAGTAAGGATCACATAATTCCTAACAAAGTTTTGACACAGATTCCCAATTCGGGCAATCAGAACATATAGCACGTTGCTGTAAGCAAGCACATTCTCATTCATAGTTGCAAGTTACTATGTAGGAACAAGTTTGTATAGGTATTTCAAAGATTCCCACAACTGAGCTAAACGTTGTATGTCTCCAACTCCTAGAAATAACTTCATGCCCCATCTCCCTTACTTCAAGCTAGTAAGGATCACATAATTCCTAACAAAGTTTTGACACAGATTCCCAATTTGGGCATTCAGAACATATAGCACGTTGCTGTAAGCAAGCACATTCTCATTCAAAGTTGCAAGTTACTATGTAGGAACAAGTTTGTATAGGTATTTAAAGAAGCCCAGAACTGAGCTAAACTTGGTATGTGTACAACTCCTGGAAATAACTTCATGACCCATCTCCCTTACTTCCAGCTAGTAAGGATCACATAATTCCTAACAAAGATTTGACAGAGATTCCCAATTCGGGCATTCAGAACATATAGCACGTTGCTGTAAGCAAGCACATTCTCATTAAAAGTTGCAAGTTACTATGTAGGAACAAGTTTGTATAGGTATTTCAAAGATTCCCAGAACTGAGCTAAACTTGGTATGTCTCCAACTCCTAGAAATAACTTCATGCCCCATCTCCCTTACTTCCAGCTAGTAAGGATCACATAATTCCTAACAAAGTTTTGACACAGATTCCCAATTCGGGCATTCAGAACATATAGCACGTTGCTGTAAGCAAGCACATTCTCATTCAAAGTTGCAAGTTACTATGTAGGAACAAGTTTATATAGGTATTTCAAAGATGCCCAGAACTGAGCTAAAATTTGTATGTCTCCAACTCCTAGAAATAACTTCATGCCCCATCTCCCTTACTTCCAGCTAGTAAGGATCACATAATTCCTAACAAAGTTTTGACACAGATTCCCAATTCGGGCATTCAGAACATTTAGAACGTTGCTGTAAGCACGCACATTCTCATTCAAAGTTGCAAGTTACTATGTAGGAACAAGTTTGTATAGGTATTTCAAAGATGCCCAGAACTGAGCTAAACGTTGTATGTCTCCAACTCTCAGATATAACTTCATGCCCCATCTCCCTTACTTCCAGCTAGTAAGGGTCACATAATTCCTAACAAACTTTTGACACAGATTCCCAATTCGGGCATTCAGAACATATAGCACGTTGCTGTAAGCAAGCACATTCTCATTCAAAGATGCAAGTTACTATGTAGGAACAAGTTTGTATAGGACTTTCAAAGATGCCCAGAACTGAGCTAAACGTTGTATGTCTCCAACTCCTAGAAATAACTTCATGCCCCATCTCCCTTACTTCCACCTAGTAAGGATTACATAATTCCTAACAAAGTTTTGACACAGATTCCCCATTCGGGCATTCAGAACATATAGCACGTTGCTGTAAGCAAGCACATTCTCATTCAAAGTTGCAAGTTACTATGTACGAACAAGTTTGTTTAGGTATTTCAAAGATGCCCAGAACTGAGCTAAACTTGGTATGTCTCCAACTCCTAGAAATAACTTCATGCCCCATCTCCCTTACTTCCACCTAGTAAGGATTACATAATTCCTAACAAAGTTTTGACACAGATTCCCCATTCAGGCATTCAGATCATATAGCACGTTGCTGTAAGCAAGAACATTCTCATTCAAAGTTGCAAGTTACTATGTAGGAACAAGTTTGTATAGGACTTTCAAAGATGCCCAGAACTGAGCTAAACTTGGTATGTGTCCAACTCCTTGAAATAACTTCATGCCCCATCTCCATTACCTCCAGCTAGTAAGGATCACATAATTCCTAACAAAGATTTGACACAGATTCCCAATTCGGGCATTCAGAACATATAGCACGTTGCTGTAAGCAAGAACATTCTCATTCAAAGTTGCAAGTTACTATGTAGGAATAAGTTTGTATAGGTATTTAAAAGATGCCCACAACTGAGCTAAACGTTGTATGTCTCCAACTCCTAGAAATAACTTCATGCCCCATCTCCCTTACTTCCAGCTAGTAAGGATCACATAATTCCTAACAAAGTTTTGACACAGATTCCCAATTCGGGCATTCAGAACATATAGCACGTTGCTGTAAGCAAGCACATTCTCATTCAAAGTTGCAAGTTACTATGTAGGAACAAGTTTGTATAGGTATTTCAAAGAAGCCCAGAACTGAGCTAAACTTGGTATGTGTCCAACTCCTAGAAATAACTTCATGCCCCATCTCCCTTACTTCCAGCTAGTAAGGATCACATAATTCCTAACAAAGTTTTGACACAGATTCCCAATTCGGGCATTCAGAACATATAGCACGTTGCTGTAAGCAAGCACATTCTCATTCACAGTTGCAAGTTACTATGTAGCAAAAAGTTTGAATAGGTATTTCAAAGATGCCCAGAACTGAGCTAAACTTGGTATGTCTCCAACTCCTAGAAATAACTTCATGCCCCATCTCCCTTACTTCCAGCTAGTAAGGATCACATAATTCCTAACAAAGTTTTGACACAGATTCCCAATTCGGGCATTCAGAACATATAGCCCGTTGCTGTAAGCAAGCACATTCTCATTCAAAGTTGCAAGATACTATGTAGGAACAAGTTTGTATAGGTATTTCAAAGATGCCCAGAACTGAGCTAAAAGTTGTATGTCTCCAACTCCTAGAAATAACTTCATGCCCCATCTCCCTTACTTCCAGCTAGTAAGGATCACATAATTCCTGACAAAGTTTTGACACAGATTCCCAATTCGGGCATTCAGAATATTTAGCACGTTGCTGTAAGCAAGCACATTCTCATTCAAAGTTGCAAGTTACTATGTAGGAACAAGTTTGTATAGCTATTTCAAAGATGCCCAGAACTGAGCTAAACGATGTATGTCTCCATCTCGCAGATATAACTTCATGCCCCGTCTCCCTTACTTCCAGCTAGTAAGGGTCACATAATTCCTAACAAACTTTTGACACAGATTCCCAATTCGGGCATTCAGAACATATAGCACGTTGTTGTAAGCAAGCACATTCTCATTCAAAGATGCAAGTTACTATGTAGGAACAAGTTTGTATAGGACTTTCAAAGATGCCCAGAACTGAGCTAAACGTTGTATGTCTCCAACTCCTAGAAATAAGTTCATGCCCCATCTCCCTTACTTCCACCTAGTAAGGATTACATAATTCCTAACATAGTTTTGACACAGATTCCCCATTCGGGCATTCAGAACATATGGCACGTTGCTGTAAGCAAGCACATTCTCATTCAAAGTTGCAAGTTACTATGTAGGAACAAGTTTGTATAGGTATTTCAAAGATGCCCTGAAATGAGCTAAAGTGGGTATGTCTCAAACTCCTAGAAATAACTTTATGCCCCATCTCCCTTACTTCCACCTAGTAAGGATTACATAATTCCTAACAAAGTTTTGACACAGATTCCCCATTCGGGCATTCAGAACATATAGAAATTTGCTGTAAGCAAGCACATTCTCATTCAAAGTTGCAAGTTACTATGTAGGAACAAGTTTGTATAGGTATTTCAAAGATGCCCAGAACTGAGCTAAACTTGGTATGTCTCCAACTCCTAGAAATAACTTCATGCTCCATGTCCCTTACTACCAGCTAGTAAGGATCACATAATTTCTAACAAAGTTTTGACACAGATTCCCAATTCGGGCATTCAGAACATATAGCACGTTGCTGTAAGCAAGCACATTCTCATTCAAAGTTGCAAGTTACTATGTAGGAACAAGTTTGCATAGGTATTTCAAAGATGCCCAGAACTGAGCTAAACTTGCTATGTCTCCAACTCCTAGAAATAACTTCATGCCCCATCTCCCTTACTTCCAGCTAGTTAGGATCACATAATTCCTAACAAAGTTTTGACACAGATTCCCAATTCGGGCATTCAGAACATGTAGCACGTTGCTGTAAGCAAGCACATTCTCATTCAATGTTGCAAGTTACTATGTAGGAACAAGTTTGTATAGGTATTTCAAAGATGCCCAGAACTGAGCTAAACTTGGTATGTCTCCAACTCCTAGAAATAACTTTATGCCCCAACTACCTTACTTCCAGCTAGTAAGGATCACATAATTCCTAACAAAATTTTGACACAGATTCCCAATTCGGGCATTCAAAACATAAAGCACGTTGCTGTAAGCAAGCACATTCTCATTCAAAGTTGCAAGTTACTATGTAGGAACAAGTTTGTATAGGACTTTCAAAGATGCCCAGAACTGAGCTAAACATGGTATGTCTCCAACTCCTAGAAATAACTTCATGCCCCAACTCCCTTACTTCCACCTAGTAAGGATCACATAATTCCTAACAAAGTTTTGACATAGATTCCCAATTCGGGCATTCAGAACATATAGCACGTTGCTGTAAGAAAGCACATTCTCATTCAAAGTTGTAAGTTACTATGTAGGAACAAGTTTGTATAGGTATTTCAAAGATGCCCAGAACTGAGCTAAACTTGGAATGTCTCCAACTCCTAGAAATAACTTCATGCCCCATCTCCCTTACTTCCAGCTAGTAAGGATCACATAATTCCTAACAAAGTTTTGACACAAATTCCCAATACGGGCATTCAGAACATATAGCACGTTGCTGTAAGCAAGCACATTCTCATTCAAATTTGCAAGTTACTATGTAGGAACAAGTTTGTATAGGTATTTCAAAGATGCCCAGAACTGAGCTAAACTTGCTATTACTCCAATTCCTAGAAATAAATTTATGCGCCAACTAACTTACTTCCAGCTAGTAAGGATAACATATTTCCTAACAAAGTTTTGACACAGATTCCCAATTCGGGCATTCAGAACATAAAGCACGTTGCTGTAAGCAAGCACATTCTCATTCAAAGTTGCAAGTTACTATGTAGGAACAAGTTTGTATAGGACTTTCAAAGATGCCCAGAACTGAGCTAAACTTGGTATGTCTCCAACTCCTAGAAATAACTTCATGCCCCATCTCCCTTACTTCCATGTAGTAAGGATCACATAATTTCTCAGAAATTTTTGACACAGATTCCCAATTCGGGCATTCAGAACATATAGAAATTTGCTGTAAGCAAGCACATTCTCATTCAAAGTTGCAAGTTACTATGTAGGAACAAGTTTGTATAGGTATTTCAAAGATGCCTAGAACTGAGCTAAACTTGGTATGTCTCCAACTCCTAGAAATAACTTCATGCTCCATGTCCCTTACTTCCAGCTAGTAAGGATCACATAATTTCTAACAAAGTTTTGACACAGATTCCCAATTCGGGCATTCAGAACATATAGCACGTTGCTGTAAGCAAGCACATTCTCATTCAAAGTTGCAAGTTACTATGTAGGAACAAGTTTGCATATGTGTTTCAAAGATGCCCAGAACTGAGCTAAACTTCCTATGTCTCCAACTCCTAGAAATAACTGCATGCCCCATCTCCCTTACTTCCAGCTAGTAAGGATCACATAATTCCTAACAAAGTTTTGACACAGATTCCCAATTCTGGCATTCAGAACATATAGCACGTTGCTGTAAGCAAGCACATTCTCATTCAAAGTTGCAAGTTACTATGTAGGAACAAGTTTGTATAGGTATTTCAAAGATGCCCAGAACTGAGCTAAACTTGGTATGTCTCCAACTCCTAGAAATAACTTCATGCCCCATCTCCCTTACTTCCATCTAGTAAGGATCACATAATTCCTAACAAAGTTTTGACACAGATTCCCAATTCTGGCATTCAGAACATATAGCACGTTGCTGTAAGCAAGCACATTCTCATTCAAAGATGCAAGTTGCTATGTAGGAACAAGTTTGTATAGGTATTTCAAAGATGCCCAGAATTGAGCTAAACTGGGTATGTCTCCAACTCCTAGAAATAACTTCATGCCCCATCTCCCTTACTTCCAGCTAGTAAGGATCACATAATTCCTAACAAAGTTTTGACACAGATTCCCAATTCGGGCATTCAGAACATGTAGCACGTTGCTGTAAGCAAGCACATTCTCATTCAAAGTTGCAAGTTACTATGTAGGAACAAGTTTGTATAGGTATTTAAAAGATTCCCAGAACTGAGCTAAAGTGGGTATGTCTCCAACTCCTAGAAATAACTTCATGCCCCATTTCCCTTACTTACACCTAGTAAGGATCACATAATTCCTAACAAAGTTTTGACACAGATTCCCAATACGAGCATTCAGAACATATAGCACGTTGCTGTAATCAAGCACATTCTCATTCAAAGTTGCAAGTTACTATGTAGGAACAAGTTTGTATAGGTATTTCAAAGATGCCCAGAACTGAGCTAAACTTGCTATGACTCCAACTCCCAGAAATAACTTTATGCCCCAACTACCTTACTTCCAGCTAGTAAGGATCACATAATTCCTAACAAAATTTTGACACAGATTCCCAATTCGGGCATTCAGAACATAAAGCACGTTGCTGTAAGCAAGCACATTCTCATTCAAAGTTGCAAGTTACTATGTAGGAACAAGTTTGTATAGAACTTTCAAAGATGCCCAGAACTGAGCTAAACATGGTATGTCTCCAACTCCTAGAAATAACTTCATGCCCCAACTCCCTTACTTCCACCTAGTAAGGATCACATAATTCCTAACAAAGTTTTGACACAGATTCCCAATTCGGGCATTCAGAACATATAGCACGTTGCTGTAAGAAAGCTCATTCTCATTCAAAGTTGTAAGTTACTATGTAGGAACAAGTGTGTATAGGTATTTCAAAGATGCCCAGAACTGAGCTAAACTTGGAATGTCTCCAACTCCTAGAAATAACTTCATGCCCCATCTCCCTTACTTCCAGCTAGTAAGGATCACATAATTTCTAACAAATTTTTGACACAGATTCCTAATTCGGGCATTCAGAACGTGTACCTCGTTGCTTTAAGCAAGCACTTTCTCGTTCCAAGCAGCAAGTTACTATGTAGGAAGAAGTTTCTATAGGTATTTCAAAGATGCCCAGAACTGAGCTAAAGTGTGTATGTCTCCAACTCCTAGAAATAACTTCATGCCCCATCTCCCTTACTTCCATCTAGTAAGGATCACATAATTTCTAAGAAAATTTTGACACAGATTCCCAATTCGGGCATTCAGAACATATAGCACGTTGCTGTAAGCAAGCACATTCTCATTCAAAGTTGCAAGTTACTATGTAGGAACAAGTTTGTATAGGTATTTCAAAGATGCCCAGAACTGAGCTAAACTTGGTATGTTTCCAACTCCTAGAAATAACTTCATGCCCCATCTCCCTTACTTCCAGCTAGTAAGGATCACATAATTCCTAACAAAGTTTTGACACAGATTCCCAATTCGATCATTCAGAACATAATGCACGTTGCTGTATGCAAGCACATTCTCATTCAATGTTGCAAGTTACTATGTAGGAACAAGTTTGTATAGGTATTTCAAAGATGCCCAGAACTGAGCTAAACTTGGTATGTGTCCAACTAATAGTAAGAACTTCATGCCCAATCTCCCTTACTTCCAGCTAGTAAGGATCACATAATTCCTAACAAAGTTTTGACACAGATTCCCAATTCGGGCATTCAGAACATATAGCCCGTTGCTGTAAGCAAGCACATTCTCATTCAAAGTTGCAAGTTACTATGTAGGAACAAGTTTGTATAGGTATTTCAAAGATGCCCAGAACTTAGCTAAACGTTGTATGTCTCCAACTCCCAGATATAACTTCATGCCCCATCTCCCTTACTTCCAGCGAGTAAGGATCACATAATTCCTAACAAAGTTTTGACACAGATTCCCAATTCGGGCATTCAGAACATGTAGCACGTTGCTGTAAGCAAGCACATTCTCATTCAAAGTTGCAAGGTACTACGTAGGAACAAGTTTGTATAGGTATTTCAAAGATGCCCAGAACTGAGCTAAACTTGGTATGTGTCCAACTCCTAGAAATAACTTCATGCCCCAACTCAATTACTTCCAGCTAGTAAGGATCACATAATTCCTAACAAAGTTTTGACACAGATTCCCAATTCGGGCATTCAGAACATATAGCACGTTGCTGTAAGCAAGCACATTCTCATTCAAAGTTGCAAGTTACTATGTAGGAACAAGTTTGTATAGGTATTTCAAAGATGCCCAGAACTGAGCTAAATTTGGTATGTCTCCAACTCCTAGAAATAACTTCATGCCCCATCTCCCTTACTTCCAGCTAGTAAGGATCACATAATTCCTAACAAAGTTTTGACACAGATTCCCAATTCGGGCATTCAGAACATATAGCACGTTGCTGTAAGCAAGCACATTCTCATTCAAAGTTGCAAGTTACTATGTAGGAACAAGTTTGTATAGGTATTTCAAAGATGCCCAGAACTTAGCTAAACGTTGTATGTCTCCACCTCCCAGATATAACATCATGCCCCATCTCCCTTACTTCCAGCAAGTAAGGATCACATAATTCCTAACAAAGTTTTGACACAGATTCCCAATTCGGGCATTCAGTACATATAGCACGTTGGTGTAAGCAAGCACATTCTCATTCAAAGTTGCAAGTTATTATGTAGGAACAAGTTTTGTATAGGTATTTCAAAGATGCCCAGAACTGAGCTAAACTTGGTATGTGTACAACTCCTAGAAATAACTTCATGCCCCATCTCCCTTACTTCCAGCTAGTAAGGATCACATAATTCCTAACAAAGTTTTGACACAGATTCCCAATTCGGGCATTCAGAACATATAGCACGTTGCTGTAAGCAAGCACATTCTCATTCAAAGTTGCAAGTTACTATGTAGGAACAAGTGTGTATAGGTATTTCAAAGATGCCCAGAACTCAGCTAAACGTTGTATGTCTCCAACTCCTAGAAATAACTTCATGTGCCATCTCCCTTACTTCCATCTATTAAGGATCACACAATTTCTAACAAAGTTTTGACACAGATTCCCAATTCGGGCATTCAGAACATATAGCAAGTTGCTGTAAGCAAGCACATTCTCATTCAAAGTTGCAAGTTACTATGTAGGAACTAGTTTGTATAAGTATTTCAAAGATGCCCAGAACTGAGCTAAACGTTGTATGTCTCCAACTCCTAGAAATAACTTCATGCCCCATCTCCCTTACTTCCATCTAGTAAGGATCACATAATTTCTAACAAAGTTTTGACACAGATTCCCAATTCGGGCATTCAGAACATATAGCACGTTGCTGTAAGCAAGCACATTCTCATTCAAATTTGCAAGTTATTATGTAGGAACAAGTTTTGTATAGGTATTTCAAAGATGCCCAGAACTGAGCTAAACTTGGTATGTGTAAAACTCCTAGAAATAACTTCATGCCCCATCTCCCTTATTCCAGCTATTAAGGATCACATAATTGCTAACAAAGTTTTGACACAGATTCCCAATTCGGGCATTCAGAACATATAGCACGTTGCTGTAAGCAAGCACATTCTCATTCAAAGTTGCAAGTTACTATGTAGGAACAAGTTTGCATAGGTATTTCAAAGATGCCCAGAACTGAGCTAAACGTTGTGTGTCTCCAACTCCTAGAAATAACTTCATGCACCATCTCCTTTAATTCCAGCTGGTAAAGATCACATAATTCCTAACAAAGTTTTGACACCGATTCCCAATTCGGGCATTCAGAACATATAGCATGTTGCTTTAAGCAAGCACTTTCTCTTTACAAGTAGCAAGTTACTATGTAGGAACAAGTTTGTATAGGTATTTCAAAGATGCCCAGAACTGAGCTAATCTTGGTATGTCTCCAACTCCTAGAAATAACTTCATGCCCCATCTCCCTTACTTCCAGCTAGTAAGGATCACATAATTACTAACAAAGTTTTGACACAGATTCCCAATTCGGGCATTCAGAACATATAGCAAGTTGCTGTAAGCAAGCACATTCTCATTCAAAGTTGCAAGTTACTATGTAGGAACAAGTTTGTATAGGTATTTCAAAGATGCCCAGAACTGAGCTAAACGTTGTATGTCTCCACCTCCTAGAAATAACATCATGCCCCATCTCTCTTACTTCCATTTAGTAAGGATCACATAATTCCTAACAAAGTTTTGACACAGATTCCCAATTCGGGCATTCAGAACATATAGCACGTTGCTGTAAGCAAGCACATTCTCATTCAAAGTTGCAAGTTACAAAATAGGAACAAGTTTGTATAGGTATTTCAAAGATGCCCAGAACTGTGCTAAACTTGGTATGTCTCCAACTCCTAGAAATAACTTCATGCCCCATCTCCCTTACTTCCAGCTAGTAAGGATCACATAATTCCTAACACAGTTTTGACACAGATTCCCAATTCGGGCATTCAGAACATATAGCACATTGCTGTAAGCAAGCACATTCTCATTCAAAGTTGCAAGTTACTATGTAGGAACAAGTTTGTATAGGTATTTCAAAGATGCCCAGAACTGAGCTAAACGTTGCATATCTCCAACTCCTAGAAATAACTTCTTGCCCCCTCTCCCTTTCTTCCAGCTGGTAAGGATCACATAATTCCTAACAAAGATTTGACACCGATTCCCAATTCGGGCATTCAGAACATATAGCATGTTGCTTTAAGCAAGCACTTTCTCTTTACAAGTAGCAAGTTACTATGTAGGAACAAGTTTGTATAGGTATTTCAAAGATGCCCAGAACTGTGCTAAACTTGGTATGTGTCCAACTTCTAGAAATAACTAAATGCACCATCTCCCTTACATCCAGCTAGTAAGGATCACATAATTCCTAACAAAGTTTTGACACAGATTCCCAATTCGGGCTTTCAGAACATATAGCACGTTGCTGTAAGCAAGCACATTCTCATTCAAAGTTGCAAGTTACTATGTAGGAACAAGTTTGTATAGGTATTTCAAAGATGCCCAGAACTGAGCTAAACGTTGTATGTCTCCAACTCCTAGAAATAACTTCATGCCCCATCTCCCTTACTCCAGCTAGTAAGGATCACATAATTCCTAACAAAGTTTTGACACAGATTCCCAATTCGGGCATTCAGAACATATAGCACGTTGCTGTAAGCAAGCACATTCTCATTCAAAGTTGCAAGTTACTATGTAGGAACAAGTTTGTATAGGTATTTCAAAGATGCCCAGAACTGAGCTAAATTTGGTATGTTTCAAACTCCTAGAAATAACTTCATGCCCCATTTCCCTTACTTTCAGCTAGTAAGGATCACATAATTCCTAACAAAGTTTTGACACAGATTCCCAATTCGGGCATTCAGAATATATAGCACGTTGGTTTAAGCAAGCACATTCTCATTCAAAGTTGCAAGTTACCATGTAGGAACAAGTTTGTATAGGTATTTCAAAGATGCCCAGAACTCAGCTAAACGTTGTATGTCTCCAACTCCTACAAATAACTTCATGCCCCATCTCCCTTACTTCCAACTAGTAAGGATCACATAATTTCTAACAAAGTTTTGACACAGATTCCCAATTCGGGCATTCAGAACATATAGCACGTTGCTGTAAGCAAGCACATTCTCATTCAAAGTTGCAAGTTACTATGTAGGAACAAGTTTGTATAGTTATTTCTAAGATGCCCAGAACTGAGCCAAACGTTGTATGTCTCCAACTCCTAGAAATAACTTCATGCCCCATCTCCCTTACTCCAGCTAGTTAGGATCACATAATTCCTAACAAAGTTTTGACACAGATTCCCAATTCGGGCATTCAGAACATATAGCACGTTGCTGTAAGCAAGCACATTCTCATTCAAAGTTGCAAGTTACTATGTAGGAACAAGTTTGTATAGGTATTTCAAAGATGCCCAGAACTGAGCTAAACGTTGTATGTCTCCAACTCCCAGATATAACTTCATGCCCCATCTCCCTTACTTCCAGCGAGTAAGGATCACATAATTCCTAACAAAGTTTTGACACAGATTCCCAATTCGGGCATTCAGAACATGTAGCACGTTGCTGTAAGCAAGCACATTCTCATTCAAAGTTGCAAGTTACTACGTAGGAACAAGTTTGTATAGGTATTTCAAAGATGCCCAGAACTGAGCTAAACATGGATAGTGTCCAACTCCTAGAAATATCTTCATGCCCCAACTCAATTACTTCCAGCTAGTAAGGATCACATAATTCCTAACAAAGTTTTGACACAGATTCCCAATTCGGGCATTCAGAACATATAGCACGTTGCTGTAAGCAAGCACATTCTCATTCAAAGTTGCAAGTTACTATGTAGGAACAAGTTTGTATAGGTATTTCAAAGATGCCCAGAACTGAGCTAAACTTGGTATGTCTCCAACTCCTAGAAATAACTTCATGCCCCATCTCCCTTACTTCCAGCTAGTAAGGATCACATAATTCCTAACAAAGTTTTGACACAGATTCCCAATTCGGGCATTCAGAACATATAGCACGTTGCTGAAAGCAAGCACATTCTCATTCAAAGTTGCAAGTTACTATGTAGGAACAAGTTTGTATAGGTATTTCAAAGATGCCCAGAACTGAGCTAAACTTGCTATGTCTCCAACTCCTAGAATTAACTTCATGCCCCATCTCCCTTACTTCCAGCTAGTAAGGATTACATAATTCCTAACAAACTTTTGACACAGATTCCCAATTCGGGCATTCAGAACATATAGCACGTTGCTGTAAGCAAGCACATTCTCATTCAGGTTGCAAGTTACTATGTAGGAACAAGTTTGTATAGGACTTTCAAAGATGCCCAGAACTGAGCTAAACGTTGTATGTCTCCAATACCTAGAAATAACTTCAAGCCCCATCTCCCTTACTTCTAGCTAGTAAGGATCACATAATTTCTAACAAAGTTTTGACACAATTCCCAATTCGGGCATTCAGAACATATAGAAATTTGCTGTAAGCAAGCACATTCTCATTCAAAGTTACAAGTTACTATGTAGAAACAAGTTTGTATAGGACTTTCAAAGATGCCCAGAACTGAGCTAAACATGGTATGACTCCAACTCCTAGAAATAACTTCATGCCCCATCTCCCTTACTTCCAGCTAGTAAGGATCACATAATTCCTAACAAAGTTTTGACACAGATTCCCAATTCGGGCATTCAGAACATATAGCACGTTGCTGTAATCAAGCACATTCTCATTCAAAGTTGCAAGTTACTACGTAGGAACAAGTTTGTATAGGTATTTCAAAGATTCCCAGAACTGAGCTAAACGTTGTATGTCTCCAACTCCTAGAAATAACTTCATGCCCCATCTCCCTTACTTCCAGCTAGTAAGGATCACATAATTTCTAACAAAGTTTTGAGACAGATTCCAAATTCGGGCATTCAGAACATATAGCACGTTGCTGTATGCAATCACATTCTCATTAAAAGTTGCAAGTTACTATGTAGGAACAAGTTCGTATAGGTATTTAAAAGATTCCCAGAACTGAGCTAAACTTGGTATGTCTCCAACTCCTAGAAATAACTTCATGCCCCATCTCCCTTACTTCCAGCTAGTAAGAATCACATAATTCCTAACAAAGTTTTGACACAGATTCCCAATTCGGGCATTCAGAACATATAGCACGTTGCTGTAAGTAAGCACATTCTCCTTCAAAGTTACAAGTTACTATGTAGGAACAAGTTTGTATAGGTATTTCAAAGATGCTCAGAACTGAGCTAAAGTGTGTATGTCTCCAACTCCTAGAAATAACTTCATGCCCCATCTCCCTTACTTCCAGCTAGTAAGGATCACATAATTCCTAACAAAGTTTTCACACAGATTCCCAATTCGGGCATTCAGAACATATAGCACGTTG
Source organism: Diceros bicornis minor (assembly GCF_020826845.1). Lineage (NCBI taxonomy): Eukaryota > Metazoa > Chordata > Mammalia > Perissodactyla > Rhinocerotidae > Diceros > Diceros bicornis. Next base: position 1,408,276 of record NW_026690971.1, on the reverse strand, counting down.
CTGTAAGCAAGAACATTCTCATTCAAAGTTGCAAGTTACTATGTAGGAACAAGTTTGTATAGGTATTTCAAAGATGCCCAGAACTGAGCTAAACGTTGTATGTCTCCAACTCCTAGAAATAACTTCAAGCCCCATTTCCCTTACTTCCAGCTATTAAGGATCACATAATTCCTAACAAAGTTTTGACACAGATTCCCAATTCGGGCATTCAGAACATATAGAAATTTGCTGTAAGCAAGCACATTCTCATTCAAAGTTGCAAGTTACTATGTAGAAACAAGTTTGTATAGGACTTTCAAAGATGCCAAGAACTGAGCTAAACATGGTATGACTCCAACTCCTAGAAATAACTTCATGCCCCATCTCCCTTACATCCAGCTAGTAAGGATCACATAATTCCTAACAAACTTTTGACACAGATTCCCAATTCGGGCATTCAGAACATATAGCACGTTGCTGTAAGCAAGCACATTCTCATTCAAAGTTGCAAGTTACTATGTAGGAACAAGTTTGTATAGGTATTTCAAAGATGCCCAGAACTGAGCTAAACTTGGTATGTCTCCAACTCCTAGAAATAACTTCATGCCCCATCTCCCTTACTTCCAGCTAGTAAGGATCACATAATTCCTAACAAAGTTTTGACACAGATTCCCAATTCGGGCATTCAGAACATATAGCACGTTGCTGTAAGCAAGCACATTCTCATTCAAAGTTGCAAGTTACTATGTAGGAACAAGTTTGTATAGCTATTTCAACGATGCCCAGAACTGAGCTAAACTTGGTATGTCTACAACTCCTACAAATAACTTCATGCCCCATCTCCCTTACTTCCAGCTAGTAAGGATCACATAATACCTAACAAAGTTTTGACACAGATTCCCAATTCGGGCATTCAGAACATATAGCACGTTGCTGAAAGCAAAGATATTCTCATTCAAAGTTGCAAGTTACTATGTAGGAACAAGTTTGTATAGGTATTTCAAAGATGCCCAGAACTGAGCTAAACTTGGTATGTCTCCAACTCCTAGAAATAACTTCATGCCCCATCTCCCTTACTTCCAGCTAGTAAGGATCACATAATTCCTAACAAACTTTTGACACAGATTCCCAATTCGGGCATTCAGAACATATAGCACGTTGCTGTAAGCAAGCAAATTCTCATTCAAAGTCGCAAGTTACTATGTAGGAACAAGTTTGCATAGGACTTTCAAAGATGCCCAGAACTGAGTTAACGTTGTATGTCTCCAACTCTTAGAAATAACTTCAAACCCCATCTCCCTTACTTCAAGCTAGTCAGGATCACATAATTCCTAACAAAGTTTTGACACAATTCCCAATTTGGGCATTCAGAACATATAGAAATTTGCTGTAAGCAAGAACATTCTCATTGAAAGTTACAAGTTACTATGTAGAAACAAGTTTGTATAGGACTTTCAAAGATGCCCAGAACTGAGCTAAACATGGTATGTCTCCAACTCCTAGAAATAACTTCATGCCCCATCTCCCTTACTTCCAGCTAGTAAGGATCACATAATTTCTAACAAAGTTTTGACACAGATTCCCAATTCGGGCATTCAGAACATATAGCACGTTGCTGTAAGCAAGCACATTCTCATTCAAAGTTGCAAGTTACTATGTAGGAACAAGTTTGTATAGGTATTTCAAAGATTCCCAGAACTGAGCTAAACTTGGCATTTCTCTAACTCCTAGAAATAACTTCATGCCCCAACTCCCTTACTTCCAGCTAGTAAAGATCACATAATTCCTAAGAAAGATTTGACACAGATTCCCAATTCGGGCATTCAGAACATATAGCACGTTGCTGTATGCAATCACATTCTCATTCAAAGTTGCAAGTTACTATGTAGGAACAAGTTTGTATAGGTATTTCAAAGATGCCCAGAACTGAGCTAAACTTGGTATGTCTCCAACTCCTAGAATTAACTTCATGCCCCATCTCCCTTACTTCCAGCTACTAAGGATCACATAATTCCTAACAAACTTTTGACACAGATTCCCAATTCGGGCATTCAGAACATATAGCACGTTGCTGTAAGCAAGCACATTCTCATTCAAAGTTGCAAGTTACTGTGTAGGAACAAGTTTCTATAGGTATTTCAAAGATGCCCAGAACTGAGTTAAACTTGGTATGTCTCCAACTGCTAGAAATAACTTCCTGCCCTATCTCCCTTACTTCCAGCTTGTAAGGATCACATAATTCCTAACAAAGTTTTGACACAGATTCCCAATTCGGGCATTCAGAACATATAGCACGTTGCTGTAAGCAAGCACATTCTCATTCAAAGTTGCAAGTTACTATGTAGGAACAAGTTTGTATAGCTATTTCAACGATGCCCAGAACTGAGCTAAACTTGGTATGTCTCCAACTCCTACAAATAACTTCATGCCCCATCTCCCTTACTTCCAGCTAGTAAGGATCACATAATTCCTAACAAAGTTTTGACACAGATTTCCAATTCGGGCATTCAGAACATATAGCACGTTGCTGTAAGCAAGCACATTCTCATTCAAAGTTGCAAGTTACTATGTAGGAACAAGTTTGTATAGGTATTTCAAAGATGCCCAGAACTGAGCTAAACTTGGTATGTCTCCAACTCCTAGAAATAACTTCATGCCACATCTCCCTTACTTCCAGCTAGTAAGGATCACATAATTCCTAACAAAGTTTTGACACAGATTCCCAATTCGGGCATTCAGAACATATAGCACGTTGCTGAAAGCAAGCACATTCTCATTCAAAGTTGCAAGTTACTATGTAGGAACAAGTTTGTATAGGTATTTCAAAGATGCCCAGAACTGAGCTAAACGTTGTATGACTCCAACTCCTAGAAATAACTTCATGCCCCATCTCCCTTACTTCCATCTAGTAAGGATCACATAATTCCAAACAAAGTTTTGACACAGATTCCCAATTCGGGCATTCAGAACATATAGCACGTTGCTGAAAGCAAACACATTCTCATTCACAGTTGCAAGTTACTATGTAGGAACAAGTTTGTATAGGTATTTCAAAGATGCCCAGAACTGAGCTAAACTTGGTATGTCTCCAAATCCTAGAAAGAACTTCATGCCCCATCTCCCTTACTTCCAGCTATTAAGGATCACATAATTCCTAACAAACTTTTGACACAGATTCCCAATTCGGGCATTCAGAACATATAGCACGTTGCTGTAAGCCAGCACATTCTCATTCAGGTTGCAAGTTACTATGTAGGAACAAGTTTGTATAGGACTTTCAAAGATGCCCAGAACTGAGCTAAAAGTTGTATGTCTCCAACTCCTAGAAATAACTTCAAGCCCCATCTCCCTTACTTCCAGCTAGTAAGGATCACATAATTCCTAACAAAGTTTTGACACAATTCCCAATTCGGGCATTCAGAACATATAGAAATTTGCTGTAAGCAAGCACATTCTCATTCAAAGTTACAAGTTATTATGTAGAAACAAGTTTGTATAGGACTTTCAAAGATGCCCAGAACTGAGCTAAACATGGTATGACTCCAACTCCTAGAAATAAATTCATGCCCCATCTCCCTTACTTCCAGCTAGTAAGGATCACATAATTTCTAACAAAGTTTTGACACAGATTCCCAATTCGGGCATTCAGAACATATAGCACGTTGCTGTAATCAAGCACATTCTCATTCAAAGTTGCAAGTTACTACGTAGGAACAAGTTTGTATAGGTATTTCAAAGATTCCCAGAACTGAGCTAAACGTTGTATGTCTCCAACTCCTAGAAATAACTTCATGCCCCATCTCCCTTACTTCCAGCTAGTAAGGATCACATAATTTCTAACAAAGTTTTGAAACAGATTCCCAATTCGGGCATTCAGAACATATAGCACGTTGCTGTAAGCAAGCACATTCTCATTCAAAGTTGCAAGTTACTATGTAGGAACAAGTTTGTATAGGTATTTCAAAGATTCCCAGAACTGAGCTAAACTTGGCATTTCTCTAACTCCTAGAAATAACTTCATGTCCAAACTCCCTTACTTCCTGCTAGTAAGGATCACATAATTCCTAAGAAAGATTTGACACAGATTCCCAATTCGTTCATTCAGAACATATAGCACGTTGCTGTATGCAATCACATTCTCATTCAAAGTTGCAAGTTACTATGTAGGAACAAGTTCGTATAAGTATTTCAAAGATGCCCAGAACTGAGCTAAACTTGGTATGTCTCCAACTCCTAGAAATAACTTCATGCCCCATCTCCCTTACTTCAAGCTAGTAAGGATCACATAATTCCTAACAAAGTTTTGACACAGATTCCCAATTCGGGCATTCAGAACATATAGCACGTTGCTGTAAGCAAGAACATTCTCCTTCAAAGTTGCAAGTTACTATGTAGGAACAAGTTTGTATAGGTATTTCAAAGATGCCCAGAACTGAGCTAAAGTGGGTATGTCTCCAACTCCTAGAAATAACTTCATGCCCCATCTCCTTTACTTCCAGCTAGTAAGGATCACATAATTCCTAACAAAGTTTTGACACAGATTCCCAATTCGGGCATTCAGAACATATAGCACGTTGCTGTAAGCAAGCACATTCTCATCCAAAGTTGCAAGTTACTATGTAGGAACAAGTTTGTATAGGACTTTCAAAGATGCCCAGAACTGAGCTAAACTTGGTATGTCTCCAACTCCTACAAATATCTTCCTGCCCCATCTCCATTACTTCCAGCTAGTAAGGATCACATAATTCCTAACAAAGTTTTGACACAGATTCCCAATTCGGGCATTCAGAACATATAGCACGTTGCTGTAAGCAAGCACATTCTCATTCAAAGTCGCAAGTTACTATGTAGGAACAAGTTTGTATAGGACTTTCAAAGATGCCCAGAACTGAGTTAACGTTGTATGTCTCCAACTATTAGAAATAACTTCAAACCCCATCTCCCTTACTTCAAGCTAGTAAGGATCACATAATTCCTAACAAAGTTTTGACACAATTCCCAATTTGGGCATTCAGAACATATAGAAATTTGCTGTAAGCAAGCACATTCTCATTGAAAGTTACAAGTTACTATGTAGAAACAAGTTTGTATAGGACTTTCAAAGATGCCCAGAACTGAGCTAAACATGGTATGTCTCCAACTCCTAGAAATAACTTCATGCCCCATCTCCCTTACTTCCAGCTAGTAAGGATCACATAATTTCTAACAAAGTTTTGACACAGATTCCCAATTCGGGCATTCAGAACATATAGCACGTTGCTGTAAGCAAGCACATTCTCATTCAAAGTTGCAAGTTACTATGTAGGAACAAGTTTGTATAGGTATTTCAAAGATTCCCAGAACTGAGCTAAACTTGGCATTTCTCTAACTCCTAGAAATAACTTCATGCCCCAACTCCCTTACTTCCAGCTAGTAAAGATCACATAATTCCTAAGAAAGTTTTGACACAGATTCCCAATTCGGGCATTCAGAACATATAGCACGTTGCTGTATGCAATCACATTCTCATTCAAAGTTGCAAGTTACTATGTAGGAACAAGTTCGTATAGGTATTTCAAAGATTCCCAGAACTGAGCTAAACTTGGCATTTCTCTAACTCCTAGAAATAACTTCATGTCCCAACTCCCTTACTTCCTGCTTGTAAGGATCACATAATTCCTAAGAAAGATTTGACACAGATTCCCAATTCGGTCATTCAGAACATATAGCACGTTGCTGTATGCAATCACATTCTCATTCAAAGTTGCAAGTTACTATGTAGGAACAAGTTCGTATAAGTATTTCAAAGATGCCCAGAACTGAGCTAAACTTGGTATGTCTCCAACTCCTAGAAATAACTTCATGCCCCATCTCCCTTACTTCAAGCTAGTAAGGATCACATAATTCCTAACAAAGTTTTGACACAGATTCCCAATTCGGGCATTCAGAACATATAGCACGTTGCTGTAAGCAAGAACATTCTCCTTCAAAGTTGCAAGTTACTATGTAGGAACAAGTTTGTATAGGTATTTCAAAGATGCCCAGAACTGAGCTAAAGTGGGTATGTCTCCAACTCCTAGAAATAACTTCATGCCCCATCTCCTTTACTTCCAGCTAGTAAGGATCACATAATTCCTAACAAAGTTTTGACACAGATTCCCAATTCGGGCATTCAGAACATATAGCACGTTGCTGTAAGCAAGCACATTCTCATTCAAAGTTGCAAGTTACTATGTAGGAACAAGTTTGTATAGGACTTTCAAAGATGCCCAGAACTGAGCTAAACTTGGTATGTCTCCAACTCCTACAAATATCTTCCTGCCCCATCTCCATTACTTCCAGCTAGTAAGGATCACATAATTCCTAACAAAGTTTTGACACAGTTTCCCAATTCGGGCATTCAGAACATATAGCACGTTGCTGTAAGCAAGCACATTCTCATTCAAAGTTGCAAGTTACTATGTAGGAACAAGTTTGTATAGGTATTTCAAAGATGCCCAGAACTGAGCTAAACTTGGTATGTCTCCAACTCCTAGAAATAACTTCATGCCCCATCTCCCTTACTTCCAGCTAGTAAGGATCACATAATTACTAATAAACTTTTGACACAGATTCCCAATTCGGGCATTCAGAACATATAGTACGGTGCTGTAAGCAAGCACATTCTTATTCAAAGTTGCAAGTTACTATGTAGGAACAAGTTTGTATAGGTATTTCAAAGATTCCCAGAACTGAGCTAAACTTGGTATGTCTCCAACTCCTAGAAATAACTTCAAGCCCCATCTCCCTTACTTCCAGCTAGTAAGGATCACATAATTCCTAACAATGTTTTGACACAGATTTCCAATTCAGGCATTCAGAACATATAGCACGTTGCTGTAAGCAAGCACATTCTCATTCAAAGTTGCAAGTTACTATGTAGGAACAAGTTTGTATAGGTATTTCAAAGATGCCCAGAACTGAGCTAATCTTGGTATGTCTCCAACTCCTAGAAGAAACTTCATGCCCCATCTCCCTTACTTCCAGCTAGTAAGGATCACATAATTCCTAACAAAGTTTTGACACAGATTCCCAATTCGGGCATTCAGAACATATAGCACGTTGCTGTAAGCAAGCACATTCTCATTCAATGTTGCAAGTTACTATGTAGGAACAAGTTTGTATAGGTATTTCAAAGATGCCCAGAACTGAGCTAAACTAGGTATGTCTCAAACTCCTAGAAATAACTTCATGCCCCATCTCCATTACTTCCAGCTAGTAAGGATCACATAATTCCTAACAAAGTTTTGACACAGATTCCCAATTCGGGCATTCAGAACATATAGCACGTTGCTGTAAGCAAGCACATTCTCATTCAAAGTTGCAAGTTACTATGTAGGAACAAGTTTGTATAGGTATTTCAAAGATGCCCAGAACTGAGCTAAACTTGGTATGTCTCCAACTCCTAGAAATAACTTCATGCCCCATCTCCCTTACTTCCAGCTAGTAAGGATCACATAATTCCTAACAAAGTTTTGACACAGATTCCCAATTCGGGCATTCAGAACATATAGCACGTTGCTGTAAGCAAGCACATTCTCATTCAAAGTTGCAAGTTACTATGTAGGAACAAGTTTGTATAGCTATTTCAAAGATGCCCAGAACTGAGCTAAACTTGGTATGTCTCCAACTCCTAGAAATAAATTCATGCCCCATCTCCCTTACTTCCAGCTAGTAAGGATCACATAATTACTAACAAACTTTTGACACAGATTCCCAATTCGGGCATTCAGAACATATAGTACGTTGCTGTAAGCAAGCACATTCTCATTCAAAGTTGCAAGTTACTATATAGGAACAAGTTTATATAGGTATTTCAAAGATGCCCAGAACTGAGCTAAACTTGGTATGTCTCCAACTCCTAGAAATAACTTCAAGCCCCATCTCCCTTACTTCCAGCTAGTAAGGATCACATAATTCCTAAAAATGTTTTGACACAGATTCCCAATTCCGGCATTCAGAACATATAGCACGTTGCTGTAAGCAAGCACATTCTTATTCAAAGTTGCAAGTTATATGTAGGAACAAGTTTGTAAAAGTATTTCAAAGATGCCCAGAACTGAGCTAAACTTGGTATGTCTCCAACTCCTAGAAATAACTTCATGCCCCATCTCCCTTACTTCCAGCTAGTAAGGATCACATAATTCCTAACAAAGATTTGACACAGATTCCCAATTCGGGCATTCAGAACATATAGCACGTTGCTGTAAGCAAGCACATTCTCATTCAATGTTGCAAGTTACTATGTAGGAACAAGTTTGTATAGGTATTTCAAAGATGCCCAGAACTGAGCTAAACTTGGTATGTCTCAAACTCCTAGAAATAACTTCATGCCCCATCTCACTTACTTCCAGCTAGTAAGGATCACATAATTTCTAACAAAGTTTTGAAACAGTTTCCCAATTCGGGCATTCAGAACATATAGCACGTTGCTGTAAGCAAGCACATTCTCATTCAAAGTTGCAAGTTATTATGTAGGAACAAGTTTGTATAGGTATTTCAAAGATGCCCAGAACTGAGCTAAACTTGGTATGTCTCCAACTCCTAGAAATAACTTCATGCCCCATCTCACTTACTTCCAGCTAGTAAGGATCACATAATTCCTAAGAATGTTTTGACACAGATTCCCAATTCGGGCATTCAGAACATATAGCACGTTGCTGTAAGCAAGCACATTCTCATTCAAAGTTGCAAGTTACTATGTAGGAACAAGTTTATATAGGTATTTCAAAGATGCCCAGAACTGAGCTAAACTTGGTATGTCTCCAACTCCTAGAAATAACTTCATGCCCCATCTCCCTTACTTCTAGCTAGTAAGGATCACATAATACCTAAGAAAGTTTTGACACAGATTCCCAATTCGGGCATTCAGAACATATAGCACGTTGCTGTAAGCAAGCACATTCTCATTCAAAGTTGCAAGTTACTATGTAGGAACAAGTTTGTATAGGTTTTCAAAGATGCCCAGAACTGAGATAAACTTGGTATGTCTCCAACTCCTAGTAATAACTTCATGCCCCATCTCCCTTACTTCCAGCTAGTAAGGATCACATAATTCCTAACAAAGTTTTGACACAGATTCCCAATTCGGGCATTCAGAACATATAGCACGTTGCTGTAAGCAAGCACATTCTCATTCAAAGTTGCAAGTTACTATGTAGGAACAAGTTTGCATAGGTATTTAAAAGATTCCCAGAACTGAGCTAAACTTGGTATGTCTCCAACTCCTAGAAATAACTTCAAGCCCCATCTCCCTTACTTCCAGCTAGTAAGGATCACATAATTCCTAACAAAGTTTTGACACATATTCCCAATTCGGGCATATAGAACATATAGCACGTTGCTGTAAGCAAGCACATTCTCATTCAAAGTTGCAAGTTACTATGTAGGAACAAGTTTGTATAGGTATTTCAAAGATGCCCAGAACTGAGCTAAACTTGGTATGTCTCCAACTCCTAGAAATAACTTCATGCCCCATCTCCCTTACTTCCAGCTAGTAAGGATCACATAATTCCTAACAAAGTTTTGACACAGATTCCCAATTCGGGCATTCAGAACATATAGCACGTTGCTGTAAGCAAGCACATTCTCATTCAATGTTGCAAGTTACTATGTAGGAACAAGTTTGTATAGGTATTTCAAAGATGCCCAGAACTGAGCTAAACTAGGTATGTCTCAAACTCCTAGAAATAACTTCATGCCCCATCTCCATTACTTCGAGCTAATAAGGATCACATAATTCCTAACAAAGTTTTGCCACAGATTCCCAATTTGGGCATTCCGAACATATAGCACGTTGCTGTAAGCAAGCACATTCTCATTCAAAGTTGCAAGTTACTATGTAGGAACAAGTTTCTATAGGTATTTCAAAGATGCCCAGAACTGAGCTAAATTTGGTATGTCTCCAACTCCTACAAATAACATCATGCCCCATCTCCCTTACTTCCAGCTAGTAAGGATCACATAATTCCTAACAAAGTTTTGACACAGATTCCAAATTCGGGCATTCAGAACATATAGCACGTTGCTGTAAGCAAGCACATTCTCATTCAAAGTTGCAAGTTACTATGTAGGAACAAGTTTGTATAGGTATTTCAAAGATTCCCAGAACTGAGCTAAACTTGGTATTTCTCTAACTCCTAGAAATAACTTCATGCCCCAACTCCCTTACTTCCAGCTAGTAAGGATCACATAATTCCTAAGAAAGTTTTGACACAGATTCCCAATTCGGGCATTCAGAACATATAGCACGTTGCTGTAAGCAAGCACATTCTCATTCAAAGTTGCAAGTTACTATGTAGGAACAAGTTTATATAGGTATTTCAAAGATGCCCAGAACTGAGCTAAACTTGCTATGTCTCCAACTCCTAGAAATAACTTCATGCCCCATCTCCCTTACTTCCAGCTAGTAAGGATCACATAATTCCTAAAAAAGTTTTGACACAGATTCCCAATTCGGGCATTCTGAACATATAGCACGTTGCTGTAAGCAAGCACATTCTCATTCAAAGTTACAAGTTACTATGTAGGAACAAGTTTGTATAGGTATTTCAAAGATGCCCAGAACTGAGCTAAACGTTGTATGATTCCAACTCCTAGAAATAACTTCATGCCCCATTTCTCTTACTTCCAACTAGTAAGGATCACATAATTCCTAAGAAAGTTTTGACACAGATTCCCAATTCGGGCATTCAGAACATATAGCACGTTGCTGTAAGCAAGCACATTCTCATTCAAAGTTGCAAGTTACTATGTAGGAACAAGTTTGTATAGGTATTTCAAAGATGCCCAGAACTGAGATAAACTTTGTATGTCTCCAACTCCTAGTAATAACTTCATGCCCCATCTCCCTTACTTCCAGCTAGTAAGGATCACATAATTCCTAACAAAGTTTTGACACAGATTCCCAATTCGGGCATTCAGAACATATAGCACGTTGCTGTAAGCAAGCACATTCTCATTCAAAGTTGCAAGTTACTATGTAGGAACAAATTTGTTTAGGTATTTCAAAGATGCCCAGAACTGAGCTAAAGGTTGTATGTCTCCAACTCGTAGAAATAACTTCATGCCCCATCTCCATTACTTCCAGCTTGTAAGGATCACATAATTGCTAACAAAGATTTGACACAGATTCCCAATTCGGGCATTCAGAACATATAGCACATTGCTGTAAGCAAGCACATTCTCATTCATAGTTGCAAGTTACTATGTAGGAACAAGTTTGTATAGGTATTTCAAAGATGCTGAGAACTGAGCTAAACTTGGTATGTCTCCAAATCCTACAAATAACTTCATGATCCATCTCCCTTTCTTCCAGCCAGTAAGGATCACATAATTCCTAACAAAGTTTTGACACAGATTCCCAATTCGGGCATACAGAACATATAGCACGTTGCTGTAAGCAAGCACATTCTCATTCAAAGTTGCAAGTTACTATGTAGGAACAAGTTTGTATAGGTATTTCAAAGATGCCCAGAACTGAGCTAAACTTGGTATGTCTCCAACTCCTAGAAATAACTTCATGCCCCATCTCCCTTACTTCCAGCTAGTAAGGATCACATAATTCCTAACAAAGTTTTGACACAGATTCCCAATTCGGGCATTCAGAACATATAGCACGTTGCTGTAAGCAAGCACATTCTCCTTCAAAGTTGCAAGTCACTATGTAGGAACAAGTTTGTATAGGTATTTCAAAGATGCCCAGAACTGAACTAAACTTGGTATGTCTCCAACTCCTAGAAATAACTTCATGCCCCATCTCCCTAACTTCCAGCTTGTAAGGATCACATAATTCCTAACAAAGTTTTGACACAGATTCCCAATTCGGAATTCGGGCATTCAGAACATATAGCACGTTGCTGTAAGCAAGCACATTCTCATTCAATGTTGCAAGTTACTATGTAGGAACAAGTTTGTATAGGTATTTCACAGACGCCCAGAACTGAGCTAAACTTGGTACTTCTCCAACTCCTAGAAATAACTTCATGCCTCATCTCCCTTACTTCCATCTAGTAAGGATCACATAATTCCTAACAAAGTTTTGACACAGATTCCCAATTCGGGCATTCAGAACATATAGCACGTTGCTGTAAGCAAGCACATTCTCATTCAAAGTTGCAGGTTACTATGTAGGAACAAGTTTGTATAGGTATTTCAAAGATGCCCAGAACTGTGCTAAACTTGGTATGTGTCCAACTCCTCGAAATAACTTCATGCCCTAACTCCCTTACTTCCATCTAGTAAGGATCACATAATCATAACAAAGTTTTGACACAGATTCCCTATTCGGGCATTCAGAACATATAGCACGTTGCTGTAAGCAAGCACATTCTCATTCAAAGTTGCAAGTTACTATGTAGGAACAAGTTTGTATAGGTATTTCAAAGATGCCCAGAACTGACCTAAACTTGGTATGTCTCCAACTCCTAAAAATAACTTCATGCCCCATCTCCCTTACTTCCAGCTAGTAAGGATCACATAATTCCTAACAAAGTTTTGACACAGAATCCCAATTCAGGCATTCAGAACATATAGCACGTTGCTGTAAGCAAGCACATTCTCATTCAAAGTTGCAAGTTACTATGTAGGAACAAGTTTATATAGGTATTTCAAAGATGCCCAGAACTGAGCTAAACTTGCTATGTCTCCAACTCCTAGAAATAACTTCATGCCCCATCTCCCTTACTTCCAGCTAGTAAGGATCACATAATTCCTAAAAATGTTTTGACACAGATTCCCAATTCGGGCATTCTGAACATATAGCACGTTGCTGTAAGCAAGCACATTCTCATTCAAAGTTACAAGTTACTATGTAGGAACAAGTTTGTATAGGTATTTCAAAGATGCCCAGAACTGAGCTAAACGTTGTATGATTCCAACTCCTAGAAATAACTTCATGCCCCATTTCTCTTACTTCCAACTAGTAAGGATCACATAATTCCTAAGAAAGTTTTGACACAGATTCCCAATTCGGGCATTCAGAACATATAGCACGTTGCTGTAAGCAAGCACATTCTCATTCAAAGTTGCAAGTTACTATGTAGGAACAAGTTTGTATAGGTATTTCAAAGATGCCCAGAACTGAGATAAACTTTGTATGTCTCCAACTCCTAGTAATAACTTCATGCCCCATCTCCCTTACTTCCAGCTAGTAAGGATCACATAATTCCTAACAAAGTTTTGACACAGATTCCCAATTCGGGCATTCAGAACATATAGCACGTTGCTGTAAGCAAGCACATTCTCATTCAAAGTTGCAAGTTACTATGTAGGAACAAATTTGTTTAGGTATTTCAAAGATGCCCAGAACTGAGCTAAACTTGGTATGTCTCCAACTCCTAGAAATAACTTCATGCCCCATCTGCCTTACTTCCATCTAGTAAGGTTCACATAATTCCTAACAAAGTTTTGACACAGATTCCCAATTCGGGCATTCAGAACATATAGCACGTTGCTGTAAGCAAGCACATTCTCATTCAAAGTTGCAAGTTACTATGTAGGAACAAGTTTGTATAGGTATTTCAAAGATTCCCAGAACTGAGCTAAACTCGGCATTTCTCTAACTCCTAGAAATAACTTCATGCCCCAACTCCCTTACTTCCAGCTAGTAAGGATCACATAATTCCTAAGAAAGATTTGACACAGATTCCCAATTCGGGCATACAGAACATATAGCACGTTGCTGTAAGCAAGCACATTCTCATTCAAAGTTGCAAGTTACTATGTAGGAACAAGTTTGTATAGGTATTTCAAAGATGCCCAGAACTGAGCTAAACTTGGTATGTCTCCAACTCCTAGAAATAACTTCATCCCCCATCTCCCTTACTTCCAGCTAGTAAGGATCACATAATTCCTAACAAAGATTTGACACAGATTCCCAATTCGGGCATTCAGAACATATAGCACGTTGCTGTAAGCAAGCACATTCTCCTTCAAAGTTGCAAGTCACTATGTAGGAACAAGTTTGTATGGGTATTTCAAAGATGCCCAGAACTGAACTAAACTTGGTATGTCTCCAACTCCTAGAAATAACTTCATGCCCCATCTCCCTAACTTCCAGCTTGTAAGGATCACATAATTCCTAACAAAGTTTTGACACAGATTCCCAATTCGGAATTCGGGCATTCAGAACATATAGCACGTTGCTGTAAGCAAGCACATTCTCATTCAATGTTGCAAGTTACTATGTAGGAACAAGTTTGTATAGGTATTTCACAGATGCCCAGAACTGAGCTAAACTTGGTACTTCTCCAACTCCTAGAAATAACTTCATGCCTCATCTCCCTTACTTCCATCTAGTAAGGATCACATAATTCCTAACAAAGTTTTGACACAGTTTCCCAATTCCGGCATTCAGAACATATAGCACGTTGCTGTAAGCAAGCACATTCTCATTCAAAGTTGCAGGTTACTATGTAGGAACAAGTTTGTATAGGTATTTCAAAGATGCCCAGAACTGTGCTAAACTTGGTATGTGTCCAACTCCTCGAAATATCTTCATGCCCCAACTCCCTTACTTCCATCTAGTAAGGATCACATAATCATAACAAAGTTTTGACACAGATTCCCAATTCGGGCATTCAGAACATATAGCACGTTGCTGTAAGCAAGCACATTCTCATTCAAAGTTGCAAGTTACTATGTAGGAACAAGTTTGTATAGGTATTTCAAAGATGCCCAGAACTGACCTAAACTTGGTATGTCTCCAGCTCCTAAAAATAACTTCATGCCCCATCTCCCTTACTTCCAGCTATTAAGGATCACATAATTCCTAACAAAGTTTTGACACAGAATCCCAATTCAGGCATTCAGAACATATAGCACGTTGCTGTAAGCAAGCACATTCTCATTCAAAGTTGCAAGTTACTATGTAGGAACAAGTTTGTATAAGTATTTCAAAGATGCCCAGAACTGAGCTAAACTTGGTATGTCTCCGACTCCTACAAATAACTTCATGCCCCATCTCCCTTACTTCCAGCTAGTAAGGATCACATAATTCCTAACAAAGTTTTAACACTGATTCCCAATTCTTGCATTCAGAACATATAGCACGTTGCTATAAGCAAGCACATTCTAATTCATAGTTGCAAGTTACTATGTAGGAACAAGGTTGTATAGGTATTTCAAAGATGCCCAGAACTGAGGTAAACTTGGTATGTCTCCAACTCCTAGAAATAACTTCATGCCCCATCTCCCTCACTTCCAGCTAGTGAGGAGTACATAATTCCTAACAAAGTTTTGACACAGATTCCCAATTCGGGCATTCAGAACATATAGCACGTTGCTGTAAGCAAGCACATTCTCATTCAAAGTTGCAAGTTACTATGAAGAAACAAGTTTGTATAGGTATTTCAAAGATGCCCAGAACTGAGCTAAACTTGGTATGTCTCCAACTCCTAGAAATAACTTCATGCCCCATCTCCCTACTTCCAGCTAGTAAGGATCACATAATTAGTAACAAAGTTTTGACACAGATTCCCAATTCGGGCATTCAGAACATATAGCACGTTGCTGTAAGCAAGCACATTCTCATTCATAGTGGCAAGTTACTATGTAGCAACAAGTTTGTATAGGTATTTCAAAGATGCCCAGAACTGAGCTAAACTTGGTATGTCTCCAACTCCTAGAAATAACTTCATGCCCCATCTCACGTACTTCCAGCTAGTAAGGATCACATAATTCCTAACAAAGTTTTGACACAGATTCCCAATTCGGGCATTCAGAATATATAGCACGTTGCTGTAAGCAAGCACATTCTCATTCAAAGTTGCAAGTTACTATGTAGGAACAAGTTTGTATAGGTATTTCAAAGATGCTCAGAACTGAGCTAAACTTGGTATGTCTCCAACTCCTAGAAATAACTTCATGCCCCATCTCCCTTACTTCCAGCTAGTAAGGATTACATAATAACTAACAAACTTTTGACACAGATTCCCAATTCGGGCATTCATAACATATAGTACGTTGCTGTAAGCAAGCACATTCTCATTCAAAGTTGCAAGTTACTATGTAGGAACAAGTTTGTATAGGTATTTCAAAGATGCTCAGAACTGAGCTAAACGATGTATGTCTCCAACTCCTAGAAATAACTTCAAGCCCCATCTCCCTTACTTCCACCAAGTAAGGATCACATAATTCCTAACAAAGTTTTGACACAGATTCCCAATTCGGGCATTCAGAACATATAGCACGTTGCTGTAAGCAAGCACATTCTCATTCAAAGTTTCAAGTTACTATGTAGGAACAAGTTTGTATAGGAATTTCAAAGATGCTCAGAACTGAGGTAAACATGGCATGTCTCCAACTCCTAGAAATAACTTCATGCCCCATCTCCCTTACTTCCAGCTAGTAAGGATCACATAATTTCTAACAAAGTTTTGACACAGATTCCCAATTCGGGCATTCAGAACATATAGCACGTTGCTGTAAGCAAGCACATTCTCATTCAAAGATGCAAGTTACTATGTAGAAACAAGTTTGTATAGGTATTTCAAAGATGCCCAGAACTGAGCTAAACTTGGTATATCTCCAACTCCTAGAAATAACTTCATGCCCCATCTCCCTTACTTCCAGCTAGTAAGGATCACATAATTCCTAACAAAGTTTTGACACAGATTCCCAATTCGGGCATTCAGAACATATAGCACGTTGCTGTAAGCAAGCACATTCTCATTCAAAGTTGCAAGTTACTATGTAGAAAGAAGTTTGTATAGGTATTTCAAAGATGCCCAGAACTCAGCTAAACTTGGTATGTCTCCAACTCCAAGAAATAACTTCCTGCCCCATCTCCCTTACTTCAAGCTTGTAAGGATCACATAATTCCTAACAAAGTTTTGACACAGACTCCCAATTCGGGCATTCAGAACATATAGCACGTTGCTCTAAGCAAGCACATTCTCATTCAAAGTTGCAAGTTACTATGTAGGAACAAGTTTGTATAGGTATTTCAAAGATGCCCAGAACTGAGCTAAACTTGGTATGTCTCCAACTCATACAAATAACTTCAGGCCCCATCTCCCTTACTTCCAGCTAGTAAGGATCACATAATTCCTAACAAAGTTTTGACACAGATTCCCAATTCGGGCATTCAGAACATATAGCACGTTGCTGTAAGCAAGCACATTCTCATTCAAAGTTGCAAATTACTATGTAGGAACAAGTTTGTATAGGTCTTTCAAAGATGCCCAGAACTGAGCTAAACTTGGTATGTCTCCAACTCCTAGAAATAACTTCATGCCCCATCTCCCTTACTTCCAGCTAGTAAGGATCACATAATTCCTAACAACGTTTTGACACAGATTCCCAATTCGGGCATTCAGAACATATAGCACGTTGCTGTAAGCAAGCACATTCTCATTCAAAGTTGCAAGTTACTATGTAGGAACAAGTTTTATGGGTATTTCAAAGACGCCCAGAACTGAGCTAAACTTGGTATGTCTTCAATTCCTACATATAACTTCATGCCCCATCTCCCTTACTTCCAGCTAGTAAGGATCACATAATTCCTAACAAAATTTTGACACAGATTCCCAATTCGGGCATTCAGAACATATAGCACTTTGCTGTAAGCAAGCACATTCTCATTCAAAGTTGCAAATTACTATGTAGGAACAAGTTTGTATAGGACTTTCAAAGATGCCCAGAACTGAGCTAAACATGGTATGACTCCAACTCCTAGAAATAACTTCATGCCCCATCTCCCTTACTTCCAGCTAGTAAGGATCACATAATTTCTAACAAAGTTTTGACACAGATTCCCAATTCGGGCATTCAGAACATATAGCACGTTGCTGAAGGCAAGCACATTCTCATTCAAAGTTGCAAGTTACTATGTATTAACAAGTTTGTATACGTATTTCAAAGATGCCCAGAACTGAGCTAAACATGGTATGACTCCAACTCCTAGAAAAAACTTCATGCCCCATCTCCCTTACTTCCATCTAGTAAGGATCACATAATTTCTCACACAGTTTTGACACAGATTCCCAATTCGGGCATTCAGAACATATAGCACATTGCTGTAAGCAAGCACATTCTCATTCAAAGTTGCAAGTTACTACGTAGGAACGTGTTTGTATAGGTATTTCAAAGATTCCCAGAACTGAGCTAATCGTTGTATGTCTCCAACTCCTAGAAATAACTTCATGCCCCATCTCCCTTACTTCCAGCTAGTAAGGATCACATAATTTCTAACAAAGTTTTGAAACAGATTTCCAATTCGGGCATTCCGAACATATTGCATGTTGCTGTAAGCAAGCACATTCTCATTCAAAGTTGCAAGTTACTATGTAGGAACAAGTTTGTATAGGTATTTCAAAGATTCCCAGAACTGAGCTAAACTTGGTATGTCTCCAACTCATAGAAATAACTTCATGCCCCATCTCCATTACTTACAGCTAGTAAGGATCACATAATTCCTAACAAACTTTTGACACAGTTTCCCAATTCGGGCATTCAGAACATATAGCACGTTGCTGTAAGCAAGCACATTCTCATTCAAAGTTGCAAGTTACTATGTAGGAACAAGTTTGTATAGGACTTTCAAAGATGCTCAGAACTGAGGTAAACATGGTATGTCTCCAACTCCTAGAAATAACTTCATGCCCCATCTCCCTTACTTCCAGCTAGTAAGGATCACATAATTTCTAACAAAGTTTTGACACAGATTCCCAATTCGGGCATTCAGAACATATAGCACGTTGCTGTAAGCTAGCACATTCTCATTCAAAGATGCAAGTTACTATGTAGGAACAAGTTTGTATAGGTATTTCAAAGATGCCCAGAACTGAGCTAAACGTTGTATGTCTCCAACTCCTAGAAATAACTTCATGCCCCATCTCTCTAACTTCCAGCTAGAAAGGATCACATAATTCCTAACAAAGTTTTGACACAGATTCCCAATTCGGGCATTCAGATCATATAGCACGTTGCTGTAAGCAAGCACATTCTCATTCAAAGTTGCAAGTTACTATGTAGGAACAAGTTTGTATAGGTATTTCAAAGATGCCCCGAACTGTGCTAAAATTGGTATGTCTCCAACTCCTAGAAATAACTTCATACCCCATCTCCCTTACTTCCAGCTAGTAAGGATCACATAATTCCTAACAAAGTTTTGACACAAATTCCCAATTCGGGCATTCAGAACATATAGCACGTTGCTGTAAGCAAGCATATTCTCATTCAAAGTTGCAAGTTACTATGTAGGAACAAGTTTGTATAGGTATTTCAAAGATGCCCAGAACTGAGCTAAAGTGGGTATGTCTCCAACTCCTAGAAATAACTTCATGCCCCATCTCCCTTACTTCCAGCTAGTAAGGATCACATAATTCCTAACAAAGTTTTGACACAGATTCCCAATTCGAGCATTCAGAACATATAGCACGTTGCTGTAAGCAAGCACATTCTCATTCAAAGTTGCAAGTTACTATGTAGGAACAAGTTTGTATAGGTATTTCAAAGATGCCCAGAACTGTGTTAAACTTGGTATGTGTCCAACTCCTAGAAATAACTTCATGCCCCAACTCCCTTACTTCCAGCTAGTAAGGATCACATAATTCCTAACAAAGTTTTGACACAGATTCCCAATTCGGACATTCAGAACATATAGCACGTTGCTGTAAGCAAGCACATTCTCATTCAAAGTTGCAAGTTACTATGTAGGAACAAGTTTGTATAGGTATTTCAAATATTCCCAGAAGTGAGCTAAACTTGGTATGTCTCCAACTCCTAGAAATAACTTCATGCCCCGTCTGCCTTACTTCCAGCAAGTAAGGATCACATAATTCCTAACAAAGTTTTGAAACAGATTCCCAATTCGGGCATTCAGAACATATAGCACGTTGCTGTAAGCAAGCACATTCTCATTCAAAGTTGCAAGTTACTATGAAGAAACAAGTTTGTATAGGTATTTGAAAGATGCCCAGAACTGAGCTAAACTTGGTATGTCTCCAACTCCTAGAAATAACTTCATGCCCCATCTCCCTTACTTCCAGCTAGTAAGGATCACATAATTCCTAACAAAGTTTTGACACAGATTCCAAATTCGGGCATTCAGAACATATAGCACGTTGCTGTAAGCAAGCACATTCTCATTCAAAGTTGCAAGTTACTATGTAGGAACAAGTTTGTATAGGTATTTCAAAGATGCCCAGAACTGAGCTAAACTTGGTATGTCTCCAACTCCTAGAAATAACTTCATGACCCATCTCCCTTACTTCCAGCTAGTAAGGATCACATAATTCCTAACAAAGTTTTGACACAGATTCCAAATTAGGGCATTCAGAACATATAGCACGTTGCTGTAAGCAAGCACATTCTCATTCAAAGTTGCAAGTTACTATGTAGGAACAAGTTTGTATAGGTATTTCAAAGATGCCCAGAACTGAGCTAAACGTTGTATGTCTCCAACTCCTAGAAATAACTTCAAGCCACATCTCCCTTACTTCCAGCTAGTAAGGATCACATAATCCGTAACAAAGTTTTGACACAGATTCCCAATTCGGGCATTCAGAACATATAGCACGTTGCTGTAAGCAAGCACATTCTCATTCAAAGTTGCAAGTTACTATGTAGGAACAAGTTTGTATAGGACTTACAAAGATGCTCAGAACTGAGGTAAACATGGTATGTCTCCAACTCCTAGAAATAACTTCATGCCCCATCTCACTTACTTCCAGCTAGTAAGGATCACATAATTCCTAACAAAGTTTTGACACAGATTCCCAATTCGGGCATTCAGAACGTGTAGCACGTTGCTTTAAGCAAGCACTTTCTCATTCCAAGTAGCAAGTTACTATGTAGGAAGAAGTTTGTATAGGTATTTCAAAGATGCCCAGAACTGAGCTAAAGTGTGTATGTCTCCAACTCCTAGAAATAACTTCTTGCCCCATCTCCCTTACTTTCATCTAGTAAGGATCACATAATTCCTAACAAAGTTTTGACACAGATTCCCAATTCGGGCATTCAGAACATATAGCACGTTGCTGTAAGCAAACACATTCTCATTCAAAGTTGCAAGTTACTATGTAGGAACAAGTTTGTATAGGTATTTCAAAGATGCCCAGAACTGAGCTAAACTTGCTATGTCTCCAACTCCTAGAAATAACTTCATGCCCCATCTCCCTTACTTCCAGCTAGTAAGGATCACATAATTCCTAACATAGTTTGACACAGATTCCCAATTCGGGCATTCAGAACATATAGCACGTTGCTGTAAGCAAGCACATTCTCATTCAAAGTTGCAAGTTACTATGTAGGAACAAGTTTGTATGGGTATTTCAAAGATGCCCAGAACTGAGCTAAACTTGGTATGTCTTCAATTCCTACATATAACTTCATGCCCCATCTCCCTTACTTCCAGCTAGTAAGGATCACATAATTCCTAACAAAATTTTGACACAGATTCCCAATTCGGGCATTCAGAACATATAGCACTTTGCTGTAAGCAAGCACATTCTCATTCAAAGTTGCAAATTACTATGTAGCAACAAGTTTGTATAGGACTTGCAAAGATGCCCAGAACTGAGCTAAACATGGTATGACTCCAACTCCTAGAAATAACTTCATGCCCCATCTCCCTTACTTCCAGCTAGTAAGGATCACATAATTTCTAACAAAGTTTTGACACAGATTCCCAATTCGGGCATTCAGAACATATAGCACGTTGCTGAAGGCAAGCACATTCTCATTCAAAGTTGCAAGTTACTATGTATTAACAAGTTTGTATACGTATTTCAAAGATGCCCAGAACTGAGCTAAACTTGGTATGTCTCCAACTCCTAGAAATAACTTCATGCCCCATCTCACTTACTTCCAGCTAGTAAGGATCACATAATTCCTAACAAAGTTTTGACACAGATTCCCAATTCGGGCATTCAGAACATATAGCACGTTGCTGTAAGCAAGCACATTCTCATTCAAAGTTGCAAGTTACTATGTAGAAACAAGTTTGTATAGGATTTTCAAAGATGACCAGAACTGAGCTAAACATGGTATCACTCCAACTCCTAGAAATAACTTCATGCCCCATCTCCCTTACTGCCAGCTAGTAAGGATCACATAATTTCTAACAAAGTTTTGACACAGATTCCCAATTCGGGCATTCAGAACATATAGCACGTTGCTGAAAGCAAGCACATTCTCATTCAAAGTTGCAAGTTACTATGTAGGAACAAGTTTGTATAGGTATTTCAAAGATGCCCAGAACTGAGCTAAACTTGGTATGTCTCCAACTCCTAGAAATAACTTCATGCCCCATCTCCCTTACTTCCAGCTAGTAAGGATCACATAATTCCTAACAAACTTTTGACACAGATTCCCAATTCGGGCATTCAGAACATATAGCACGTTGCTGTAAGCTAGCACATTCTCATTCAAAGTTGCAAGTTACTATGTAGGAACAAGTTTGTATAGGTATTTCAAAGATGCCCAGAACTGAGCTAAACGTTGTATGTCTCCAACTACTAGAAATAACTTCAAGCCCCATCTCCCTTACTTCCAGCTAGTAAGGATCACATAATTCCTAACAAAGTTTTGACACAATTCCCAATTCGGGCATTCAGAACATATAGCACGTTGCTGTAAGCAAGCATATTCTCATTCAAAGTTGCAAGTTACTATGTAGAAACAAGTTTGTATAGGACTTTCAAAGATGCCCAGAACTGAGCTAAACATGGTATGACTCTAACTCCTAGAAATAACTTCATGCCCCATCTCCCTTACTTCCATCTAGTAAGGATCACATAATTTCTCACACAGTTTTGACACAGATTCCCAATTCGGGCATTCAGAACATATAGCACATTGCTGTAAGCAAGCACATTCTCATTCAAAGTTGCAAGTTACTACGTAGGAACATGTTTGTATAGGTATTTCAAAGATTCCCAGAACTGAGCTAATCGTTGTATGTCTCCAACTCCTAGAAATAACTTCATGCCCCATCTCCCTTACTTCCAGCTAGTAAGGATCACATAATTTCTAACAAAGTTTTGAAACAGATTTCCAATTCGGGCATTCCGAACATATTGCATGTTGCTGTAAGCAAGCACATTCTCATTCAAAGTTGCAAGTTACTATGTAGGAACAAGTTTGTATAGGTATTTCAAAGATTCCCAGAACTGAGCTAAACTTGGTATGTCTCCAACTCATAGAAATAACTTCATGCCCCATCTCCATTACTTACAGCTAGTAAGGATCACATAATTCCTAACAAACTTTTGACACAGTTTCCCAATTCGGGCATTCAGAACATATAGCACGTTGCTGTAAGCAAGCACATTCTCATTCAAAGTTGCAAGTTACTATGTAGGAACAAGTTTGTATAGGACTTTCAAAGATGCTCAGAACTGAGGTAAACATGGTATGTCTCCAACTCCTAGAAATAACTTCATGCCCCATCTCCCTTACTTCCAGCTAGTAAGGATCACATAATTTCTAACAAAGTTGTGACACAGATTCCCAATTCGGGCATTCAGAACATATAGCACGTTGCTGTAAGCTAGCACATTCTCATTCAAAGATGCAAGTTACTATGTAGGAACAAGTTTGTATAGGTATTTCAAAGATGCCCAGAACTGAGCTAAACGTTGTATGTCTCCAACTCCTAGAAATAACTTCATGCCCCATCTCTCTAACTTCCAGCTAGAAAGGATCACATAATTCCTAACAAAGTTTTGACACAGATTCCCAATTCGGGCATTCAGATCATATAGCACGTTGCTGTAAGCAAGCACATTCTCATTCAAAGTTGCAAGTTACTATGTAGGAACAAGTTTGTATAGGTATTTCAAAGATGCCCCGAACTGTGCTAAAATTGGTATGTCTCCAACTCCTAGAAATAACTTCATACCCCATCTCCCTTACTTCCAGCTAGTAAGGATCACATAATTCCTAACAAAGTTTTGACACAAATTCCCAATTCGGGCATTCAGAACATATAGCACGTTGCTGTAAGCAAGCATATTCTCATTCAAAGTTGCAAGTTACTATGTAGGAACAAGTTTGTATAGGTATTTCAAAGATGCCCAGAACTGAGCTAAAGTGGGTATGTCTCCAACTCCTAGAAATAACTTCATGCCCCATCTCCCTTACTTCCAGCTAGTAAGGATCACATAATTCCTAACAAAGTTTTGACACAGATTCCCAATTCGAGCATTCAGAACATATAGCACGTTGCTGTAAGCAAGCACATTCTCATTCAAAGTTGCAAGTTACTATGTAGGAACAAGTTTGTATAGGTATTTCAAAGATGCCCAGAACTGTGTTAAACTTGGTATGTGTCCAACTCCTAGAAATAACTTCATGCCCCAACTCCCTTACTTCCAGCTAGTAAGGATCACATAATTCCTAACAAAGTTTTGACACAGATTCCCAATTCGGACATTCAGAACATATAGCACGTTGCTGTAAGCAAGCACATTCTCATTCAAAGTTGCAAGTTACTATGTAGGAACAAGTTTGTATAGGTATTTCAAATATTCCCAGAAGTGAGCTAAACTTGGTATGTCTCCAACTCCTAGAAATAACTTCATGCCCCGTCTGCCTTACTTCCAGCAAGTAAGGATCACATAATTCCTAACAAAGTTTTGAAACAGATTCCCAATTCGGGCATTCAGAACATATAGCACGTTGCTGTAAGCAAGCACATTCTCATTCAAAGTTGCAAGTTACTATGAAGAAACAAGTTTGTATAGGTATTTGAAAGATGCCCAGAACTGAGCTAAACTTGGTATGTCTCCAACTCCTAGAAATAACTTCATGCCCCATCTCCCTTACTTCCAGCTAGTAAGGATCACATAATTCCTAACAAAGTTTTGACACAGATTCCAAATTCGGGCATTCAGAACATATAGCACGTTGCTGTAAGCAAGCACATTCTCATTCAAAGTTGCAAGTTACTATGTAGGAACAAGTTTGTATAGGTATTTCAAAGATGCCCAGAACTGAGCTAAACTTGGTATGTCTCCAACTCCTAGAAATAACTTCATGACCCATCTCCCTTACTTCCAGCTAGTAAGGATCACATAATTCCTAACAAAGTTTTGACACAGATTCCAAATTCGGGCATTCAGAACATATAGCACGTTGCTGTAAGCAAGCACATTCTCATTAAAAGTTGCAAGTTACTATGTAGGAACAAGTTTGTATAGGTATTTCAAAGATGCCCAGAACTGAGCTAAACGTTGTATGTCTCCAACTCCTAGAAATAACTTCAAGCCACATCTCCCTTACTTCCATCTAGTAAGGATCACATAATCCGTAACAAAGTTTTGACACAGATTCCCAATTCGGGCATTCAGAACATATAGCACGTTGCTGTAAGCAAGCACATTCTCATTCAAAGTTGCAAGTTACTATGTAGGAACAAGTTTGTATAGGACTTACAAAGATGCTCAGAACTGAGGTAAACATGGTATGTCTCCAACTCCTAGAAATAACTTCATGCCCCATCTCACTTACTTCCAGCTAGTAAGGATCACATAATTTCTAACAAAGTTTTGACACAGATTCCCAATTCGGGCATTCAGAACGTGTAGCACGTTGCTTTAAGCAAGCACTTTCTCATTCCAAGTAGCAAGTCACTATGTAGGAACAAGTTTGTATAGGACTTTCAAAGATGCCCAGAACTGAGCTAAAGTGTGTATGTCTCCAACTCCTAGAAATAACTTCATGCCCCATCTCCCTTACTTTCATCTAGTAAGGATCACATAATTCCTAACAAAGTTTTGACACAGATTCCCAATTCGGGCATTCAGAACATATAGCACGTTGCTGTAAGCAAACACATTCTCATTCAAAGTTGCAAGTTACTATGTAGGAACAAGTTTGTATAGGTATTTCAAAGATGCCCAGAACTGAGCTAAACTTGCTATGTCTCCAACTCCTAGAAATAACTTCATGCCCCATCTCCCTTACTTCCAGCTAGTAAGGATCACATAATTCCTAACATAGTTTGACACAGATTCCCAATTCGGGCATTCAGAACATATAGCACGTTGCTGTAAGCAAGTACATTCTCATTCAAAGTTGCAAGTTACTATGTAGGAACAAGTTTGTATAGGACTTTCAAAGATGCCCAGAACTGAGCTAAACGTTGTATGTCTCCAACCTCTAGAAATAACTTCATGCCCCATCTCCCTTACTTCCAGCTAGTAAGGATCACATAATTCCTAACAATGTTTTGACACAGATTCCCAATTCGGGCATTCAGAACGTGTAGCACGTTGCTTTAAGCAAGCACTTTCTCATTCCAAGTAGCAAGTTACTATGTAGGAAGAAGTTTCTATAGGTATTTCAAAGATGCCCAGAACTGAGCTAAAGTGTGTATGTCTCCAACTCCTAGAAATAACTTCATGCCCCATCTCCCTTACTTCCATCTAGTAAGGATCACATAATTCCTAACAAAGTTTTGACACAGATTCCCAATTCGGGCATTCAGAACATATAGCACGTTGCTGTACGCAAGCACATTCTCATTCAAAGTGGCAATTTACTATGTAGGAACAAGTTTGTATAGGTATTTCAAAGATGCCCAGAACTGAGCTAAACTTGGTATGTCTCCAACTCCTAGAAATATGTTCATACCCCATCTCCCTTACTTCCAGCTAGTAAGGATCACATAATTCCTAACAAAGTTTTGACACAGTTTCCCAAGTCGGGCATTCAGAACATATAGCACGTTGCTGTAAGCAAGCACATTCTCATTCAAAGTTGCAAGTTACTATGTAGGAACAAGTTTGTATAGGTATTTCAAAGATGCCCAGATCTGAGCTCAATTGGGTATGTCTCCACCTCCTAGAAATAACTTCATGCCCCATCTCCCTTACTTCCATCTAGTAAGGATCACATAATTCCTAACAATGATTTGACACAGACTCCCAATTCGGGCATTCAGAACATATAGCACGTTGCTGTAAGCAAGCACATTCTCATTCAAAGTTGCAAGTTACTATGTAGGAACAAGTTTGTATAGGTATTTCAAAGATGCCCAGAACTGAGCTAAAGTGGGTAGGTCTCCAACCCCTAGAAATATCTTCATACCCCATCTCCCTTACTTCCAGCTAGTAAGGATCACATAATTCCTAACAAAATTTTGACACAGATTCCCAATTCGGGCATTCAGAACATATAGAAATTTGCTGTAAGCAAGCACATTCTCATTCAAAGGTGCATGTTACTATGTAGGAACAAGTTTGTATAGGTATTTGAAAAATGCCCAGAATTGAGCTAAACGTTGTATGTCTCCAACTCCTAGAAATAACTTCATGCCTCATCTCACTTACTTCCAGCTAGTAAGGATCACATAATTCATAACAAAGATTTGACACAGATTCCCAATTCGGGCATTCAGAACATATAGCACGTTGCTGTAAGCAAGCACATTCTCATTCAAAGATGCAAGTTACTATGTAGGAACAAGTTTGTATAGGTATTTCAAAGATGCCCAGAACTGAACTAAAGTGGGTATGTCTCCAACTCCTAGAAACAACTTCATGCCCCATCTCCCTTACTTCCAGCTTGTAAGGATCACATAATTCCTAACAAATTTTTGACACAGATTCCCAATTCGGGCATTCAGAACATATAGCACGTTGCTGTAAGTAAGCACATTCTCATTCAAAGTTGCAAGTTACTATGTAGGAACAAGTTTGTATAGGTATTTCAAAGATGCCCAGAACTGGGCTAAAATGGGTATGTCTCCAACTCCTAGAAATAACTTCATGCTCCATCTCCCTTACTTCCATCTAGTAAGGATCACATAAATCCTAACAAAGTTTTGACATAGACTCCCAATTCGGGCATTCAGAACATATAGCACGTTGCTGTAAGCAAGCACATTCTCATTCAAAGTCGCAAGTTACTATGTAGGAACAAGTTTGTATAGGTATTTCAAAGATGCCCCGAACTGTGCTAAACTTGGTATGTCTCCAACTCCTAGAAATAACTTCAAGCCCCATCTCCCTTACTTCCAGCAAGTAAGGATCACATAATTCCTAACAAAGTTTTGACACAGATTCCCAATTCGGGCATTCAGAACATATAGCACGTTGCTGTAAGCAAGCACATTCTCATTAAAAGTTGCAAGTTACTATGTAGGAACAAGTTTGTATAGGTATTTCAAAGATGCCCAGAACTGAGCTAAACGTTGTATGTCTCCAACTCCTAGAAATAACTTCAAGCCACATCTCCCTTACTTCCAGCTAGTAAGGATCACATAATCCGTAACAAAGTTTTGACACAGATTCCCAATTCGGGCATTCAGAACATATAGCACGTTGCTGTAAGCAAGCACATTCTCATTCAAAGTTGCAAGTTACTATGTAGGAACAAGTTTGTATAGGACTTACAAAGATGCTCAGAACTGAGGTAAACATGGTATGTCTCCAACTCCTAGAAATAAC
This sequence comes from Diceros bicornis minor, assembly GCF_020826845.1. Lineage (NCBI taxonomy): Eukaryota > Metazoa > Chordata > Mammalia > Perissodactyla > Rhinocerotidae > Diceros > Diceros bicornis. The sequence continues at coordinate 1,379,882 of NW_026690971.1, read as the reverse complement.
TTCATGCCCCATCTCACTTACTTCCAGCTAGTAAGGATCACATAATTTCTAACAAAGTTTTGACACAGATTCCCAATTCGGGCATTCAGAACGTGTAGCACGTTGCTTTAAGCAAGCACTTTCTCATTCCAAGTAGCAAGTCACTATGTAGGAACAAGTTTGTATAGGACTTTCAAAGATGCCCAGAACTGAGCTAAAGTGTGTATGTCTCCAACTCCTAGAAATAACTTCATGCCCCATCTCCCTTACTTTCATCTAGTAAGGATCACATAATTCCTAACAAAGTTTTGACACAGATTCCCAATTCGGGCATTCAGAACATATAGCACGTTGCTGTAAGCAAACACATTCTCATTCAAAGTTGCAAGTTACTATGTAGGAACAAGTTTGTATAGGTATTTCAAAGATGCCCAGAACTGAGCTAAACTTGCTATGTCTCCAACTCCTAGAAATAACTTCATGCCCCATCTCCCTTACTTCCAGCTAGTAAGGATCACATAATTCCTAACATAGTTTGACACAGATTCCCAATTCGGGCATTCAGAACATATAGCACGTTGCTGTAAGCAAGTACATTCTCATTCAAATTTGCAAGTTACTATGTAATAACAAGTTTGTATAGGACTTTCAAAGATGCCCAGAACTGAGCTAAACGTTGTATGTCTCCAACCTCTAGAAATAACTTCATGCCCCATCTCCCTTACTTCCAGCTAGTAAGGATCACATAATTCCTAACAATGTTTTGACACAGATTCCCAATTCGGGCATTCAGAACGTGTAGCACGTTGCTTTAAGCAAGCACTTTCTCATTCCAAGTAGCAAGTTACTATGTAGGAAGAAGTTTCTACAGGTATTTCAAAGATGCCCAGAACTGAGCTAAAGTGTGTATGTCTCCAACTCCTAGAAATAACTTCATGCCCCATCTCACTTACTTCCATCTAGTAAGGATCACATAATTCCTAACAAAGTTTTGACACAGATTCCCAATTCGGGCATTCAGAACATATAGCACGTTGCTGTACGCAAGCACATTCTCATTCAAAGTGGCAAGTTACTATGTAGGAACAAGTTTGTATAGGTATTTCAAAGATGCCCAGAAATGAGCTAAAGTGGGTATGTCTCCAACTCCTAGAAATATGTTCATACCCCATCTCCCTTACTTCCAGCTAGTAAGGATCACATAATTCCTAACAAAGTTTTGACACAGATTCCCAAGTCGGGCATTCAGAACATATAGCACGTTGCTGTAAGCAAGCACATTCTCATTCAAAGTTGCAAGTTACTATGTAGGAACAAGTTTGTATAGGTATTTCAAAGATGCCCAGATCTGAGCTCAATTGGGTATGTCTCCACCTCCTAGAAATAACTTCATGCCCCATCTCCCTTACTTCCATCTAGTAAGGATCACATAATTCCTAACAATGATTTGACACAGACTCCCAATTCGGGCATTCAGAACATATAGCACGTTGCTGTAAGCAAGCACATTCTCATTCAAAGTTGCAAGTTACTATGTAGGAACAAGTTTGTATAGGTATTTCAAAGATGCCCAGAACTGAGCTAAAGTGGGTAGGTCTCCAACCCCTAGAAATATCTTCATACCCCATTTCCCTTACTTCCAGCTAGTAAGGATCACATAATTCCTAACAAAATTTTGACACAGATTCCCAATTCGGGCATTCAGAACATATAGAAATTTGCTGTAAGCAAGCACATTCTCATTCAAAGGTGCATGTTACTATGTAGGAACAAGTTTGTATAGGTATTTGAAAGATGCCCAGAACTGAGCTAAACGTTGTATGTCTCCAACTCCTAGAAATAACTTCATGCCTCATCTCACTTACTTCCAGCTAGTAAGGATCACATAATTCATAACAAAGATTTGACACAGATTCCCAATTCGGGCATTCAGAACATATAGCACGTTGCTGTAAGCAAGCACATTCTCATTCAAAGATGCAAGTTACTATGTAGGAACAAGTTTGTATAGGTATTTCAAAGATGCCCAGAACTGAACTAAAGTGGGTATGTCTCCAACTCCTAGAAACAACTTCATGCCCCATCTCCCTTACTTCCAGCTTGTAAGGATCACATAATTCCTAACAAATTTTTGACACAGATTCCCAATTCGGGCATTCAGAACATATAGCACGTTGCTGTAAGTAAGCACATTCTCATTCAAAGTTGCAAGTTACTATGTAGGAACAAGTTTGTATAGGTATTTCAAAGATGCCCAGAACTGGGCTAAAATGGGTATGTCTCCAACTCCTAGAAATAACTTCATGCTCCATCTCCCTTACTTCCATCTAGTAAGGATCACATAAATCCTAACAAAGTTTTGACATAGACTCCCAATTCGTGCATTCAGAACATATAGCACGTTGCTGTAAGCAAGCACATTCTCATTCAAAGTCGCAAGTTACTATGTAGGAACAAGTTTGTATAGGTATTTCAAAGATGCCCCGAACTGTGCTAAACTTGGTATGTCTCCAACTCCTAGAAATAACTTCATGCCCCATCTCCCTTACTTCCAGCAAGTAAGGATCACATAATTCCTAACAAAGTTTTGACACAGATTCCCAATTCGGGCATTCAGAACATATAGCACGTTGCTGTAAGCAAGCACATTCTCATTCAAAGTTGCAAGTTACTATGTAGGAACAAGTTTGTATAGGTGTTTCAAAGATGCCCAGAACTGAGCTAAACTTGGTATGTCTCCAACTCCTAGAAATAACTTCATGACCCATCTCCCTTACTTCCAGCTAGTAAGGATCACATAATTCCTAACAAAGTTTTGACACAGATTCCAAATTCGGGCATTCAGAACATATAGCACGTTGCTGTAAGCAAGCACATTCTCATTCAAAGTTGCAAGTTACTATGTAGGAACAAGTTTGTATAGGTATTTCAAAGATGCCCAGAACTGAGCTAAACGTTGTATGTCTCCAACTCCTAGAAATAACTTCAAGCCACATCTCCCTTACTTCCAGCTAGTAAGGATCACATAATCCGTAACAAAGTTTTGACACAGATTCCCAATTCGGGCATTCAGAACATATAGCACGTTGCTGTAAGCAAGCACATTCTCATTCAAAGTTGCAAGTTACTATGTAGGAACAAGTTTGTATAGGACTTACAAAGATGCTCAGAACTGAGGTAAACATGGTATGTCTCCAACTCCTAGAAATAACTTCATGCCCCATCTCACTTACTTCCAGCTAGTAAGGATCACATAATTCCTAACAAAGTTTTGACACAGATTCCCAATTCGGGCATTCAGAACGTGTAGCACGTTGCTTTAAGCAAGCACTTTCTCATTCCAAGTAGCAAGTTACTATGTAGGAAGAAGTTTGTATAGGTATTTCAAAGATGCCCAGAACTGAGCTAAAGTGTGTATGTCTCCAACTCCTAGAAATAACTTCTTGCCCCATCTCCCTTACTTTCATCTAGTAAGGATCACATAATTCCTAACAAAGTTTTGACACAGATTCCCAATTCGGGCATTCAGAACATATAGCACGTTGCTGTAAGCAAACACATTCTCATTCAAAGTTGCAAGTTACTATGTAGGAACAAGTTTGTATAGGTATTTCAAAGATGCCCAGAACTGAGCTAAACTTGCTATGTCTCCAACTCCTAGAAATAACTTCATGCCCCATCTCCCTTACTTCCAGCTAGTAAGGATCACATAATTCCTAACATAGTTTGACACAGATTCCCAATTCGGGCATTCAGAACATATAGCACGTTGCTGTAAGCAAGCACATTCTCATTCAAAGTTGCAAGTTACTATGTAGGAACAAGTTTGTATGGGTATTTCAAAGATGCCCAGAACTGAGCTAAACTTGGTATGTCTTCAATTCCTACATATAACTTCATGCCCCATCTCCCTTACTTCCAGCTAGTAAGGATCACATAATTCCTAACAAAATTTTGACACAGATTCCCAATTCGGGCATTCAGAACATATAGCACTTTGCTGTAAGCAAGCACATTCTCATTCAAAGTTGCAAATTACTATGTAGGAACAAGTTTGTATAGGACTTTCAAAGATGCCCAGAACTGAGCTAAACATGGTATGACTCCAACTCCTAGAAATAACTTCATGCCCCATCTCCCTTACTTCCAGCTAGTAAGGATCACATAATTTCTAACAAAGTTTTGACACAGATTCCCAATTCGGGCATTCAGAACATATAGCACGTTGCTGAAGGCAAGCACATTCTCATTCAAAGTTGCAAGTTACTATGTATTAACAAGTTTGTATACGTATTTCAAAGATGCCCAGAACTGAGCTAAACTTGGTATGTCTCCAACTCCTAGAAATAACTTCAAGCCCCATCTCCCTTACTTCCAGCTAGTAAGGATCACATAATTCCTAACAAAGTTTTGACACAATTCCCAATTCGGGCATTCAGAACATATAGCACGTTGCTGTAAGCAAGCACATTCTCATTCAAAGTTGCAAGTTACTATGTAGAAACAAGTTTGTATAGGACTTTCAAAGATGCCCAGAACTGAGCTAAACATGGTATGACTCTAACTCCTAGAAATAACTTCATGCCCCATCTCCCTTACTTCCATCTAGTAAGGATCACATAATTTCTCACACAGTTTTGACACAGATTCCCAATTCGGGCATTCAGAACATATAGCAAATTGCTGTAAGCAAGCACATTCTCATTCAAAGTTGCAAGTTACTACGTAGGAACATGTTTGTATAGGTATTTGAAAGATGCCCAGAACTGAGCTAATCGTTGTATGTCTCCAACTCCTAGAAATAACTTCATGCCCCATCTCCCTTACTTCCAGCTAGTAAGGATCACATAATTTCTAACAAAGTTTTGAAACAGATTTCCAATTCGGGCATTCCGAACATATTGCATGTTGCTGTAAGCAAGCACATTCTCATTCAAAGTTGCAAGTTACTATGTAGGAACAAGTTTGTATAGGTATTTCAAAGATTCCCAGAACTGAGCTAAACTTGGTATGTCTCCAACTCATAGAAATAACTTCATGCCCCATCTCCATTACTTACAGCTAGTAAGGATCACATAATTCCTAACAAACTTTTGACACAGTTTCCCAATTCGGGCATTCAGAACATATAGCACGTTGCTGTAAGCAAGCACATTCTCATTCAAAGTTGCAAGTTACTATGTAGGAACAAGTTTGTATAGGACTTTCAAAGATGCTCAGAACTGAGGTAAACATGGTATGTCTCCAACTCCTAGAAATAATTTCATGCCCCATCTCCCTTACTTCCAGCTAGTAAGGATCACATAATTTCTAACAAAGTTTTGACACAGATTCCCAATTCGGGCATTCAGAACATATAGCACGTTGCTGTAAGCTAGCACATTCTCATTCAAAGATGCAAGTTACTATGTAGGAACAAGTTTGTATAGGTATTTCAAAGATGCCCAAAACTGAGCTAAACGTTGTATGTCTCCAACTCCTAGAAATAACTTCATGCCCCATCTCTCTAACTTCCAGCTAGAAAGGATCACATAATTCCTAACAAAGTTTTGACACAGATTCCCAATTCGGGCATTCAGATCATATAGCACGTTGCTGTAAGCAAGCACATTCTCATTCAAAGTTGCAAGTTACTATGTAGGAACAAGTTTGTATAGGTATTTCAAAGATGCCCCGAACTGTGCTAAAATTGGTATGTCTCCAACTCCTAGAAATAACTTCATACCCCATCTCCCTTACTTCCAGCTAGTAAGGATCACATAATTCCTAACAAAGTTTTGACACAAATTCCCAATTCGGGCATTCAGAACATATAGCACGTTGCTGTAAGCAAGCATATTCTCATTCAAAGTTGCAAGTTACTATGTAGGAACAAGTTTGTATAGGTATTTCAAAGATGCCCAGAACTGAGCTAAAGTGGGTATTTCTCCAACTCCTAGAAATAACTTCATGCCCCATCTCCCTTACTTCCAGCTAGTAAGGATCACATAATTCCTAACAAAGTTTTGACACAGATTCCCAATTCGAGCATTCAGAACATATAGCACGTTGCTGTAAGCAAGCACATTCTCATTCAAAGTTGCAAGTTACTATGTAGGAACAAGTTTGTATAGGTATTTCAAAGATGCCCAGAACTGTGTTAAACTTGGTATGTGTCCAACTCCTAGAAATAACTTCATGCCCCAACTCACTTACTTCCAGCTAGTAAGGATCACATAATTCCTAACAAAGTTTTGACACAGATTCCCAATTCGGACATTCAGAACATATAGCACGTTGCTGTAAGCAAGCACATTCTCATTCAAAGTTGCAAGTTACTATGTAGGAACAAGTTTGTATAGGTATTTCAAATATTCCCAGAAGTGAGCTAAACTTGGTATGTCTCCAACTCCTAGAAATAACTTCATGCCCCGTCTGCCTTACTTCCAGCAAGTAAGGATCACATAATTCCTAACAAAGTTTTGAAACAGATTCCCAATTCGGGCATTCAGAACATATAGCACGTTGCTGTAAGCAAGCACATTCTCATTCAAAGTTGCAAGTTACTATGAAGAAACAAGTTTGTATAGGTATTTGAAAGATGCCCAGAACTGAGCTAAACTTGGTATGTCTCCAACTCCTAGAAATAACTTCATGCCCCATCTCCCTTACTTCCAGCTAGTAAGGATCACATAATTCCTAACAAAGTTTTGACACAGATTCCAAATTCGGGCATTCAGAACATATAGCACGTTGCTGTAAGCAAGCACATTCTCATTCAAAGTTGCAAGTTACTATGTAGGAACAAGTTTGTATAGGTATTTCAAAGATGCCCAGAACTGAGCTAAACTTGGTATGTCTCCAACTCCTAGAAATAACTTCATGACCCATCTCCCTTACTTCCAGCTAGTAAGGATCACATAATTCCTAACAAAGTTTTGACACAGATTCCAAATTCGGGCATTCAGAACATATAGCACGTTGCTGTAAGCAAGCACATTCTCATTAAAAGTTGCAAGTTACTATGTAGGAACAAGTTTGTATAGGTATTTCAAAGATTCCCAGAACTGAGCTAAACGTTGTATGTCTCCAACTCCTAGAAATAACTTCAAGCCACATCTCCCTTACTTCCAGCTAGTAAGGATCACATAATCTGTAACAAAGTTTTGACACAGATTCCCAATTCGGGCATTCAGAACATATAGCACGTTGCTGTAAGCAAGCACATTCTCATTCAAAGTTGCAAGTTACTATGTAGGAACAAGTTTGTATAGGACTTACAAAGATGCTCAGAACTGAGGTAAACATGGTATGTCTCCAACTCCTAGAAATAACTTCATGCCCCATCTCACTTACTTCCAGCTAGTAAGGATCACATAATTTCTAACAAAGTTTTGACACAGATTCCCAATTCGGGCATTCAGAACGTGTAGCACGTTGCTTTAAGCAAGCACTTTCTCATTCCAAGTAGCAAGTCACTATGTAGGAACAAGTTTGTATAGGACTTTCAAAGATGCCCAGAACTGAGCTAAAGTGTGTATGTCTCCAACTCCTAGAAATAACTTCATGCCCCATCTCCCTTACTTTCATCTAGTAAGGATCACATAATTCCTAACAAAGTTTTGACACAGATTCCCAATTCGGGCATTCAGAACATATAGCACGTTGCTGTAAGCAAACACATTCTCATTCAAAGTTGCAAGTTACTATGTAGGAACAAGTTTGTATAGGTATTTCAAAGATGCCCAGAACTGAGCTAAACTTGCTATGTCTCCAACTCGTAGAAATAACTTCATGCCCCATCTCCCTTACTTCCAGCTAGTAAGGATCACATAATTCCTAACATAGTTTGACACAGATTCCCAATTCGGGCATTCAGAACATATAGCACGTTGCTGTAAGCAAGTACATTCTCATTCAAAGTTGCAAGTTACTATGTAGGAACAAGTTTGTATAGGACTTTCAAAGATGCCCAGAACTGAGCTAAACGTTGTATGTCTCCAACCTCTAGAAATAACTTCATTCCCCATCTCCCTTACTTCCAGCTAGTAAGGATCACATAATTCCTAACAATGTTTTGACACAGATTCCCAATTCGGGCATTCAGAACGTGTAGCACGTTGCTTTAAGCAAGCACTTTCTCATTCCAAGTAGCAAGTTACTATGTAGGAAGAAGTTTCTATAGGTACTTCAAAGATGCCCAGAACTGAGCTACAGTGTGTATGTCTCCAACTCCTAGAAATAACTTCATGCCCCATCTCCCTTACTTCCATCTAGTAAGGATCACATAATTCCTGACAAAGTTTTGACACAGATTCCCAATTCGGGCATTCAGAACATATAGCACGTTGCTGTACGCAAGCACATTCTCATTCAAAGTGGCAAGTTACTATGTAGGAACAAGTTTGTATAGGTATTTCAAATATGCCCAGAAATGAGCTAAAGTGGGTATGTCTCCAACTCCTAGAAATATGTTCATACCCCATCTCCCTTACTTCCAGCTAGTAAGGATCACATAATTCCTAACAAAGTTTTGACACAGATTCCCAAGTCGGGCATTCAGAACATATAGCACGTTGCTGTAAGCAAGCACATTCTCATTCAAAGTTGCAAGTTACTATGTAGGAACAAGTTTGTATAGGTATTTCAAAGATGCCCAGATCTGAGCTCAATTGGGTATGTCTCCACCTCCTAGAAATAACTTCATGCCCCATCTCCCTTACTTCCATCTAGTAAGGATCACATAATTCCTAACAATGATTTGACACAGACTCCCAATTCGGGCATTCAGAACATATAGCACGTTGCTGTAAGCAAGCACATTCTCATTCAAAGTTGCAAGTTACTATGTAGGAACAAGTTTGTATAGGTATTTCAAAGATGCCCAGAACTGAGCTAAAGTGGGTAGGTCTCCAACCCCTAGAAATATCTTCATACCCCATCTCCCTTACTTCCAGCTAGTAAGGATCACATAATTCCTAACAAAATTTTGACACAGATTCCCAATTCGGGCATTCAGAACATATAGAAATTTGCTGTAAGCAAGCACATTCTCATTCAAAGGTGCATGTTACTATGTAGGAACAAGTTTGTATAGGTATTTGAAAGATGCCCAGAACTGAGCTAAACGTTGTATGTCTCCAACTCCTAGAAATAACTTCATGCCTCATCTCACTTACTTCCAGCTAGTAAGGATCACATAATTCATAACAAAGATTTGACACAGATTCCCAATTCGGGCATTCAGAACATATAGCACGTTGCTGTAAGCAAGCACATTCTCATTCAAAGATGCAAGTTACTATGTAGGAACAAGTTTGTATAGGTATTTCAAAGATGCCCAGAACTGAACTAAAGTGGGTATGTCTCCAACTCCTAGAAACAACTTCATGCCCCATCTCCCTTACTTCCAGCTTGTAAGGATCACATAATTCCTAACAAATTTTTGACACAGATTCCCAATTCGGGCATTCAGAACATATAGCACGTTGCTGTAAGTAAGCACATTCTCATTCAAAGTTGCAAGTTACTATGTAGGAACAAGTTTGTATAGGTATTTCAAAGATGCCCAGAACTGGACTAAAATGGGTATGTCTCCAACTCCTAGAAATAACTTCATGCTCCATCTCCCTTACTTCCATCTAGTAAGGATCACATAAATCCTAACAAAGTTTTGACATAGACTCCCAATTCGGGCATTCAGAACATATAGCACGTTGCTGTAAGCAAGCACATTCTCATTCAAAGTCGCAAGTTACTATGTAGGAACAAGTTTGTATAGGTATTTCAAAGATGCCCCGAACTGTGCTAAACTTGGTATGTCTCCAACTCCTAGAAATAACTTCATGCCCCATCTCCCTTACTTCCAGCAAGAAAGGATCACATAATTCCTAACAAAGTTTTGACACAGATTCCCAATTCGGGCATTCAGAACATATAGCACGTTGCTGTAAGCAAGCACATTCTCATTCAAAGTTGCAAGTTACTATGTAGGAACAAGTTTTTATAGGTATTTCAAAGATGCCCAGAACTGAGCTAAAGTGGGTATGTCTCCAACTCCTAGAAATATCTTCATGCCCCATCTCCCTTACTACCAGCTAGTAAGGATCACATAATTTCTAACAATGTTTTGAAACAGATTCCCAATTCGGGCATTCAGAACATATAGCACGTTGCTGTAAGCAAGCACGTTCTCATTCAAAGTTGCAAGTTACTATGAAGAAACAAGTTTGTATAGGTATTTGAAAGATGCCCAGAACTGAGCTAAACTTGGTATGTCTCCAACTCCTAGAAATAACTTCATGCCCCATCTCCCTTACTTCCAGCTAGTAAGGATCACATAATTCCTAACAAAGTTTTGACACAGATTCCAAATTCGGGCATTCAGAACATATAGCACGTTGCTGTAAGCAAGCACATTCTCATTCAAAGTTGCAAGTTACTATGTAGGAACAAGTTTGTATAGGAATTTCAAAGATGCCCAGAACTGAGCTAAACTTGGTATGTCTCGAACTCCTAGAAATAACTTCATGACCCATCTCCCTTACTTCCAGCTAGTAAGGATCACATAATTCCTAACAAAGTTTTGACACAGATTCCAAATTCGGGCATTCAGAACATATAGCACGTTGCTGTAAGCAAGCACATTCTCATTAAAAGTTGCAAGTTACTATGTAGGAACAAGTTTGTATAGGTATTTCAAAGATGCCCAGAACTGAGCTAAACGTTGTATGTCTCCAACTCCTAGAAATAACTTCAAGCCACATCTCCCTTACTTCCAGCTAGTAAGGATCACATAATCCGTAACAAAGTTTTGACACAGATTCCCAATTCGGGCATTCAGAACATATAGCACGTTGCTGTAAGCAAGCACATTCTCATTCAAAGTTGCAAGTTACTATGTAGGAACAAGTTTGTATAGGACTTACAAAGATGCTCAGAACTGAGGTAAACATGGTATGTCTCCAACTCCTAGAAATAACTTCATGCCCCATCTCACTTACTTCCAGCTAGTAAGGATCACATAATTTCTAACAAAGTTTTGACACAGATTCCCAATTCGGGCATTCAGAACGTGTAGCACGTTGCTTTAAGCAAGCACTTTCTCATTCCAAGTAGCAAGTCACTATGTAGGAACAAGTTTGTATAGGACTTTCAAAGATGCCCAGAACTGAGCTAAAGTGTGTATGTCTCCAACTCCTAGAAATAACTTCATGCCCCATCTCCCTTACTTTCATCTAGTAAGGATCACATAATACCTAACAAAGTTTTGACACAGATTCCCAATTCGGGCATTCAGAACTTATAGCACGTTGCTGTAAGCAAACACATTCTCATTCAAAGTTGCAAGTTACTATGTAGGAACAAGTTTGTATAGGTATTTCAAAGATGCCCAGAACTGAGCTAAACTTGCTATGTCTCCAACTCCTAGAAATAACTTCATGCCCCATCTCCCTTACTTCCAGCTAGTAAGGATCACATAATTCCTAACATAGTTTGACACAGATTCCCATTTCGGGCATTCAGAACATATAGCACGTTGCTGTAAGCAAGTACATTCTCATTCAAAGTTGCAAGTTACTATGTAGGAACAAGTTTGTATAGGACTTTCAAAGATGCCCAGAACTGAGCTAAACGTTGTATGTCTCCAACCTCTAGAAATAACTTCATGCCCCATCTCCCTTACTTCCAGCTAGTAAGGATCACATAATTCCTAACAATGTTTTTACACAGATTCCCAATTTGGGCATTCAGAACGTGTAGCACGTTGCTTTAAGCAAGCACTTTCTCATTCCAAGTAGCAAGTTACTATGTAGGAAGAAGTTTCTATAGGTATTTCAAAGATGCCCAGAACTGAGCTAAAGTGTGTATGTCTCCAACTCCTAGAAATAACTTCATGCCCCATCTCCCTTACTTCCATCTAGTAAGGATCACATAATTCCTAACAAAGTTTTGACACAGATTCCCAATTCGGGCATTCAGAACATATAGCACGTTGCTGTACGCAAGCACATTCTCATTCAAAGTGGCAAGTTACTATGTAGGAATTAGTTTGTATAGGTATTTCAAAGATGCCCAGAAATGAGCTAAAGTGGGTATGTCTCCAACTCCTAGAAATATGTTCATACCCCATCTCCCTTACTTCCAGCTAGTAAGGATCACATAATTCCTAACAAAGTTTTGACACAGATTCCCAAGTCGGGCATTCAGAACATAGAGCACGTTGCTGTAAGCAAGCACATTCTCATTCAAAGTTGCAAGTTACTATGTAGGAACAAGTTTGTATAGGTATTTCAAAGATGCCCAGATCTGAGCTCAATTGGGTATGTCTCCACCTCCTAGAAATAACTTCATGCCCCATCTCCCTTACTTCCATCTAGTAAGGATCACATAATTCCTAACAATGATTTGACACAGACTCCCAATTCGGGCATTCAGAACATATAGCACGTTGCTGTAAGCAAGCACATTCTCATTCAAAGTTGCAAGTTACTATGTAGGAACAAGTTTGTATAGGTATTTCAAAGATGCCCAGAACTGAGCTAAAGTGGGTAGGTCTCCAACCCCTAGAAATATCTTCATACCCCATCTCCCTTACTTCCAGCTAGTAAGGATCACATAATTCCTAACAAAATTTTGACACAGATTCCCAATTCGGGCATTCAGAACATATAGAAATTTGCTGTAAGCAAGCACATTCTCATTCAAAGGTGCATGTTACTATGTAGGAACAAGTTTGTATAGGTATTTGAAAGATGCCCAGAACTGAGCTAAACGTTGTATGTCTCCAACTCCTAGAAATAACTTCATGCCTCATCTCACTTACTTCCAGCTAGTAAGGATCACATAATTCATAACAAAGATTTGACACAGATTCCCAATTCGGGCATTCAGAACATATAGCACGTTGCTGTAAGCAAGCACATTCTCATTCAAAGATGCAAGTTACTATGTAGGAACAAGTTTGTATAGGTATTTCAAAGATGCCCAGAACTGAACTAAAGTGGGTATTTCTCCAACTCCTAGAAACAACTTCATGCCCCATCTCCCTTACTTCCAGCTTGTAAGGATCACATAATTCCTAACAAATTTTTGACACAGATTCCCAATTCGGGCATTCAGAACATATAGCACGTTGCTGTAAGTAAGCACATTCTCATTCAAAGTTGCAAGTTACTATGTAGGAACAAGTTTGTATAGGTATTTCAAAGATGCCCAGAACTGGACTAAAATGGGTATGTCTCCAACTCCTAGAAATAACTTCATGCTCCATCTCCCTTACTTCCATCTAGTAAGGATCACATAAATCCTAACAAAGTTTTGACATAGACTCCCAATTCGGGCATTCAGAACATATAGCACGTTGCTGTAAGCAAGCACATTCTCATTCAAAGTCGCAAGTTACTATGTAGGAACAAGTTTGTATAGGTATTTCAAAGATGCCCCGAACTGTGCTAAACTTGGTATGTCTCCAACTCCTAGAAATAACTTCATGCCCCATCTCCCTTACTTCCAGCAAGTAAGGATCACATAATTCCTAACAAAGTTTTGACACAGATTCCCAATTCGGGCATTCAGAACATATAGCACGTTGCTGTAAGCAAGCACATTCTCATTCAAAGTTGCAAGTTAGTATGTAGGAACAAGTTTTTATAGGTATTTCAAAGATGCCCAGAACTGAGCTAAAGTGGGTATGTCTCCAACTCCTAGAAATATCTTCATGCCCCATCTCCCTTACTACCAGCTAGTAAGGATCACATAATTTCTAACAATGTTTTGAAACAGATTCCCAATTCGGGCATTCAGAACATATAGCACGTTGCTGTAAGCAAGCACGTTCTCATTCAAAGTTGCAAGTTACTATGTAGGAACAAGTTTGTATAGGTATTTCAAAGATGCCCAGAACTGAGCTAAACTTGGTATGTCTCCAACTCCTAGAAATAACTTCATGCCCCATCTCCCTTACTTCCAGCTAGTAAGGATCACATAATTCCTAACAAAGTTTTGACACAGATTCCCAATTCGGGCATTCAGAACATACAGCACGTTGCTGTAAGCAAGCACATTCTCATTCAAAGTTGCAAGTTACTATGTAGGAACAAGTTTGTATAGGTATTTCAAAGATGCCCAGAACTGTGCTAAACTTGGTATGTGTCCAACTCCTAGAAATAACTTCATGCCCCATCTCCCTTACTTCTAGCTAGTAAGGATCACATAATTCCTAACAAAGTTTTGACACAGATTCCCAATTCAGGCATTCAGAACATATAGCACGTTGCTGTAAGCAAGCACATTCTCATTAAAAGTTGCAAGTTACCATGTAGGAACAAGTTTGTATCGGTATTTCAAAGATGCCCAGAACTGAGCTAAAGTGGGTATGTCTCCAACTCCTAGAAATAGCTTCATGCCCCATCTCCCTTACTTCCAGCTTGTAAGGATCACATAATTCCTAACAAAGTTTTGACACAGATTCCCAATTCGGGCATTCAGAACATATAGCACGTTGCTGTAAGCAAGCACATTCTCATTCAAGGTTGCAAGTTACTATGTGGGAACAAGTTTGTATAGGTATTTCAAAGATGCCCAGAACTGAGCTAAACTTGGTATTCTCCAACTCCTAGAAATAACTTCATGCCCCATCTCCCTTACTTCCAGCTAGTAAGGATCACATAATTACTAACAAAGTTTTGACACAGTTTCCCAAATCGGGCATTCAGAACATATAGCACGTTGCTGTAAGCAAGCACATTCTCCTTCAAAGTTGCAAGTTACTATGTAGGAACAAGTTTGTATAGGTATTTCAAAGATGCCCAGAACTGAGCTAAACTTGGTATGTCTCCAAATCCTAGAAATAACTTCATGCCCCATCTCCCTTACTTCCAGCTAATAAGGATCACATAATTCCTAACAAAGATTTGACACAGATTCCCAATTCGGGCATTCAGAACATATAGCACGTTGCTGTAAGCAAGCACATTCTCATTCAAAGTTGAAAGTTACTATGTAGGAACAAGTTTGTATAGGTATTTCAAAGATGCCCAGAAATGAGCTAAAGTGTGCATGTCTCCAACCCATAGAAATATCTTCATACCCCATCTCCCTTACTTCCAGCTAGCAAGGATCACATAATTCCTAAAAAAGTTTTGACACAGATTCCCAATTCGGGCATTCAGAACATATAGCACGTTGCTGTAAGCAATCACATTCTCATTCAAAGTTGCAAGTTACTATGTAGGAACAAGTTTGTATAGGTATTTCAAAGATGCCCAGAACTGAGCTAAACGTTGTATGTCTCCAACTCCTAGAAATAACTTCATGCCCCATCTCCCTTACTTCCAGCTAGTAAGGATCACATAATTTCTAAAAAAGTTTTGACACAGATTCCCAATTCGGGCATTCAGAACATATAGCACGTTGCTGTAAGCAAGCACATTCTCATTCAAAGTTGCAAGTTACTATGTATTAACAAGTTTGTATAGGTATTTCAAAAATGCCCAGAACTGAGCTAAAGTGGGTATGTCTCCAACTCCTAGAAATAACTTCATGCCCCATCTCCCTTACTTCCATCTAGTAAGGATCACATAATTCCTAACAAAGTTTGGACACAGACTCCCAATTCAGGCATTCAGAACATATAGCACGTTGCTGTAAGCAAGCACATTCTCATTCAAAATTGCAAGTTACTATGTAGGAACAAGTTTGTATAGGTATTTCAAAGATGCCCAGAACTGAGCTAAAGTGGGTATGTCTCCAACTCCTAGAAATATCTTCATACACCTTCTCACTTACTTCCAGCTAGTAAGGATCACATAATTCCTAACAAAATTTTGACACAGATTCCCAATTCGGGCATTCAGAACATATAGCACGTTGCTGTAAGCAAGCACATTCTCATTCAAAGTTGCAAGTTACTATGTAGGAACAAGTTTGTATAGGTATTTCAAAGATGCCCAGAACTGAGCTAAACTTGGTATTTCTCCAACTCATAGAAATAACTTCATGCCCCTTCTCCCTTACTTCCAGCTAGTAAGGATCACATAATTCCTAACAAAGTTTTGACACAGATTCCCAATCGGGCATTCAGAACATATAGCACGTTGCTGTAAGCAAGCACATTCTCATTCAAAGTTGCAAGTTACTATGTAGGAACAAGTTTGTATAGGTATTTCAAAGATGCCCAGAACTGAGCTAAAGTGGGTAGGTCTCCAACCCTTAGAAATATCTTCATACCTCATCTCGCTTACTTCCAGCTAGTAAGGATCACATAATTCCTAACAAAATTTTGACACAGATTCCCAATTCGGGCATTCAGAACATATAGAAATTTGCTGTAAGCAAGCACATTCTCATTCACAGTTGCATGTTACTATGTAGGAACAAGTTTGTATAGGTATTTGAAAGATGCCCAGAACTGAGCTAAACGTTGTATGTCTCCAACTCCTAGAAATAACTTCATGCCTCATCTCACTTACTTCCAGCTAGTAAGGATCACATAATTCATAACAAAGATTTGACACAGATTCCCAATTCGGGCATTCAGAACATATAGCACGTTGCTGTAAGCAAGCACATTCTCATTCAAAGATGCAAGTTACTATGTAGGAACAAGTTTGTATAGGTATTTCAAAGATGCCCAGAACTGAGCTAAAGTGGGTATGTCTCCAACTCCTAGAAACAACTTCATGCCCCATCTCCCTTACTTCAAGCTTGTAAGGATCACATACTTCCTAACAAATTTTTGACACAGATTCCCAATTCTGGCATTCAGAACATATAGCACGTTGCTGTAAGCAAGCACATTCTCATTCAAAGTTGCAAGTTACTATGTAGGAACAAGTTTGTATAGGTATTTCAAAGATGCCCAGAACTGGGCTAAAATGGGTATGTCTCCAACTCCTAGAAATAACTTCATGCTCCATCTCCCTTACTTCCATCTAGTAAGGATCACATAAATCCTAACAAAGTTTTGACATAGACACCCAATTCGGGCATTCAGAACATATAGCACGTTGCTGTAAGCAAGCACATTCTCATTCAAAGTCGCAAGTTACTATGTAGGAACAAGTTTGTATAGGTATTTCAAAGATGCCCCGAACTGTGCTAAACTTGCTATGTCTCAAACTCCTAGAAATAACTTCATGCCCCATCTCCCTTACTTCCAGCAAGTAAGGATCACATAATTCCTAACAAAGTTTTGACACAGATTCCCAATTCGGGCATTCAGAACATATAGCACGTTGCTGTAAGCATGCACATTCTCATTCAAAGTTGCAAGTTACTATGTAGGAACAAGTTTTTATAGGTATTTCAAAGATGCCCAGAACTGAGCTAAAGTGGGTATGTCTCCAACTCCTAGAAATAACTTCATGCCCCATCTCCCTTACTACCAGCTAGTAAGGATCACATAATTTCTAACAATGTTTTGAAACAGATTCCCAATTCGGGCATTCAGAACATATAGCACGTTGCTGTAAGCAAGCACGTTCTCATTCAAAGTTGCAAGTTACTATGTAGGAAAAAGATTGTATAGGTATTTCAAAGATGCCCAGAACTGAGCTAAACGTTGTATGTCTCCAACTCCTAGAAATAACTTCATGCCCCATCTCCCTTACTTCCAGCTAGTAAGGATCACATAATTCCTAACAAAGTTTTGACACAGATTCCCAATTCGGGCATTCAGAACATATAGCACGTTGCTGTAAGCAAGCACATTCTCATTCAAAGTTGCAAGTTACTATGTAGGAACAAGTTTGTATAGGTATTTCAAAGATGCCCAGAACTCTGCTAAACTTGGTATGTGTCCAACTCCTAGAAATAACTTCATGCCCCATCTCCCTTACTTCCAGCTAGTAAGGATCACATAATTCCTAACAAAGTTTTGACACAGATTCCCAATTCGGGCATTCAGAATATATAGCACGTTGCTGTAAGCAAGCACATTCTCATTAAAAGTTGCAAGTTACTATGTAGGAACAAGTTTGTATCGGTATTTCAAAGATGCCCAGAACTGAGCTAAAGTGGGTATGTCTCCAACTCCTAGAAATAGCTTCATGCCCCATCTCCCTTACTTCCAGCTAGTAAGGATCACATAATTCCTAACAAAGTTTTGACACAGATTCCCAATTCGGGCATTCAGAACATATAGCACGTTGCTGTAAGCAAGCACATTCTCATTCAAAGTTGCAAGTTACTATGTGGGAACAAGTTTGTATAGGTATTTCAAAGATGCCCAGAACTGAGCTAAACTTGGTATGTCTCCAACTCCTAGAAATAACTTCATGCCCCATCTCCCTTACTTCCAGCTAGTAAGGATCACATAATTACTAACAAAGTTTTGACACAGTTTCCCAAATCCGGCATTCAGAACATATAGCACGTTGCTGTAAGCAAGCACATTCTCATTCAAAGTTGCAAGTTACTATGTAGGAACAAGTTTGTATAGGTATTTCAAAGATGCCCAGAACTGAGGTAAACTTGGTATGTCTCCAACTCCTAGAAATAACTTCATGCCCCATCTCCCTCACTTCCAGCTAGTAAGGATCACATAATTCCTAACAAAGTTTTGACACAGATTCCCAATTCGGGCATTCAGAACATATAGCACGTTGCTGTAAGCAAGCACATTCTCATTCAAAGTTGCAAGTTACTATGTAGAACAAGTTTGTATAGGTATTTCAAAGATTGCCAGAACTGAGCTAAACTTGGTATGTCTCCAACTCCTAGAAATAACTTCATGCCCCATCTGCCTTACTTCCATCTAGTAAGGATCACATAATTCCTAACAAAGTTTTGACACAGATTCCCAATTCGGGCATTCAGAACATATAGCACGTTGCTGTAAGCAAGCACATTCTCATTCAAAGTTGCAAGTTACTATGTAGGAACAAGTTTGTATAGGTATTTCAAAGATTCCCAGAACTGAGCTAAACTTGGCATTTCTCTAACTCCTAGAAATAACTTCATGCCCCAACTCCCTTACTTCCAGCTAGTAAGGATCACATAATTCCTAAGAAAGATTTGACACAGATTCCCAATTCGGGCATTCAGAACATCTAGCACGTTGCTGTATGCAATCACATTCTCATTCAAAGTTGCAAGTTACTATGTAGGAACAAGTTCGTATAGATATTTCAAAGATGCCCAGAACTGAGCTAAACTTGGTATGTCTCCAACTCCTAGAAATAACTTCATCCCCCATCTCCCTTACTTCCAGCTAGTAAGGATCACATAATTCCTAACAAAGTTTTGACACAGATTCCCAATTCGGGCATTCAGAACATATAGCACGTTGCTGTAAGCAAGCACATCCTCCTTCAAAGTTGCAAGTTACTATGTAGGAACAAGTTTGTATGGGTATTTCAATGATGCCCAGAACTGAGCTAAACTTGGTATATCTCCAACTCCTAGAAATAACTTCATGCCCCATCTCCCTAACTTCCAGCTTGTAAGGATCACATAATTCCTAACAAAGTTTTGACACAGATTCCCAATTCGGGCATTCAGAACATAGAGCACGTTGCTGTAAGCAAGCACATTCTCATTCAAAGTTGCAAGTTACTATGTAGGAACAAGTTTGTATAGGTATTTCAAAGATGCCCAGAACTGAGCTAAACGTTGTATGTCTCCAACTCCTAGAAATAACTTCATGCCCCATCTCCCTTACTTCCATCTAGTAAGGATCTCATAATTTCTAACAATTTTTTGAAACAGTTTCCCAATTCCGGCATTCAGAACATATAGCACGTTGCTGTAAGCAAGCACATTCTCATTCAAAGTTGCAAGTTACTATGTAGGAACAAATTTGTATAGGTATTTCACAGATGCCCAGAACTGAGCTAAATTTGGTATGTCTCCAACTCCTAGAAATATCTTCATTTCCCATCTCCCTTACTTCCAGCTAGTAAGGATCACATAATTCCTAACAAAGTTTTGACACATAATCCCAATTCGGGCATTCAGAACATATAGCACGTTGCTGTAAGCAAGCACATTCTCATTCAAAGTTGCAAGTTACTATGTAGGAACAAGTTTGTATAGGTATTTCAAAGATGCCCAGAACTGAGCTAAACTTGGTATGTCTCCAACTCCTACAAATAACTTCATGCCCCATCTCCCTTACTTCCAGCTATTAAGGATCACATAATTCCTAACAATCTTTTGACACAGATTCCCAATTCGGGCATTCAGAACATATAGCACGTTGCTGTAAGCAAGCACATTCTCATTCAAAGTTGCAAGTTACTATGTAGGAACAAGTTCGTATAGGTATTTCAAAGATTCCCAGAACTGAGCTAAACTTGGCATTTCTCTAACTCCTAGAAATAACTTCATGCCCCAACTCCCTTACTTCCAGCTAGTAAGGATCACATAATTCCTAAGAAAGTTTTGACACAGATTCCAAATTCGGGCATTCAGAACATATAGCACGTTGCTGTATGCAATCACATTCTCATTAAAAGTTGCAAGTTACTATGTAGGAACAAGTTTGTATAGGTATTTCAAAGATGCCCAGAACTGAGCTAAACTTGGTATGTCTCCAACTCCTAGAAATAACTTCATGCCCCATCTCCCTTACTTCCAGCTAGTAAGGATCACATAATTCCTAACAAATTTTTGACACAGATTCCCAATTCGGGCATTCAGAACATATAGCACGTTGCTGTAAGCAAGCACATTCTCATACAAAGTTGCAAGTTACAATGTAAGAACAAGTTTGTATAGGTATTTCAAAGATTCCCAGAACTGAGCTAAACTTGGTATTTCTCTAACTCATAGAAATAACTTCATGCCCCAACTGCCTTACTTCCAGCTAGTAATGATCACATAATTCCTAAGAAAGATTTGACACAGATTCCCAATTCGGGCATTCAGAACATATAGCACGTTGCTGTAAGCAAGCACATTCTCATTCAAAGTTGCAAGTTACTATGTAGGAACAAGTTTGTATAGGTATTTCAAAGATGCCCAGAACTGAGATAAACTTGGTATGTCTCCAACTCCTAGTAATAACTTCATGCCCCATCTCCCTTACTTCCAGCTAGTGAGGAGTACATAATTCCTAACAAAGATTTGACACAGATTCCCAATTCGGGCATTCAGAACATATAGCACGTTGCTGTAAGCAAGCACATTCTCATTCAAAGTTGCAAGTTACTATGAAGAAACAAGTTTGTATAGGTATTTCAAAGATGCCCAGAACTGAGCTAAACTTGGTATGTCTCCAACTCCTAGAAATAACTTCATGCCCCATCTCCCTACTTCCAGCTAGTAAGGATCACATAATTACTAACAAAGTTTTGACACAGATTCCCAATTCGGGCATTCAGAACATATAGCACGTTGCTGTAAGCAAGCACATTCTCATTCATAGTTGCAAGTTACTATGTAGCAACAAGTTTGTATAGGTATTTCAAAGATGCCCAGAACTGAGCTAAACTTGGTATGTCTCCAACTCCTAGAAATAACTTCATGCCCCATCTCACGTACTTCCAGCTAGTAAGGATCACATAATTCCTAACAAAGTTTTGACACAGATTCCCAATTCGGGCATTCAGAATATATAGCACGTTGCTGTAAGCAAGCACATTCTCATTCAAAGTTGCAAGTTACTATGTAGGAACAAGTTTGTATAGGTATTTCAAAGATGCTCAGAACTGAGCTAAACTTGGTATGTCTCCAACTCCTAGAAATAACTTCATGACCCATCTCCCTTACTTCCAGCTAGTAAGGATCACATAATTCCTAACAAAGTTTTGACACAGATTCCAAATTCGGGCATTCAGAACATATAGCACGTTGCTGTAAGCAAGCACATTCTCATTCAAAGTTGCAAGTTACTATGTAGGAACAAGTTTGTATAGGTATTTCAAAGATGCCCAGAACTGAGCTAAACGTTGTATGTCTCCAACTCCTAGAAATAACTTCAAGCCACATCTCCCTTACTTCCAGCTAGTAAGGATCACATAATCCGTAACAAAGTTTTGACACAGATTCCCAATTCGGGCATTCAGAACATATAGCACGTTGCTGTAAGCAAGCACATTCTCATTCAAAGTTGCAAGTTACTATGTAGGAACAAGTTTGTATAGGACTTACAAAGATGCTCAGAACTGAGGTAAACATGGTATGTCTCCAACTCCTAGAAATAACTTCATGCCCCATCTCACTTACTTCCAGCTAGTAAGGATCACATAATTCCTAACAAAGTTTTGACACAGATTCCCAATTCGGGCATTCAGAACGTGTAGCACGTTGCTTTAAGCAAGCACTTTCTCATTCCAAGTAGCAAGTTACTATGTAGGAAGAAGTTTGTATAGGTATTTCAAAGATGCCCAGAACTGAGCTAAAGTGTGTATGTCTCCAACTCCTAGAAATAACTTCATGCCCCATCTCCCTTACTTTCATCTAGTAAGGATCACATAATTCCTAACAAAGCTTTGACACAGATTCCCAATTCGGGCATTCAGAACATATAGCACGTTGCTGTAAGCAAACACATTCTCATTCAAAGTTGCAAGTTACTATGTAGGAACAAGTTTGTATAGGTATTTCAAAGATGCCCAGAACTGAGCTAAACTTGCTATGTCTAAAACTCCTAGAAATAACTTCATGCCCCATCTCCCTTACTTCCAGCTAGTAAGGATCACATAATTCCTAACATAGTTTCACACAGATTCCCAATTCGGGCATTCAGAACATATAGCACGTTGCTGTAAGCAAGCACATTCTCATTCAAAGTTGCAAGTTACTATGTAGGAACAAGTTTGTATGGGTATTTCAAAGATGCCCAGAACTGAGCTAAACTTGGTATGTCTTCAATTCCTACATATAACTTCATGCCCCATCTCCCTTACTTCCAGCTAGTAAGGATCACATAATTCCTAACAAAATTTTGACACAGATTCCCAATTCGGGCATTCAGAACATATAGCACTTTGCTGTAAGCAAGCACATTCTCATTCAAAGTTGCAAATTACTATGTAGGAACAAGTTTGTATAGGACTTTCAAAGATGCCCAGAACTGAGCTAAACATGGTATGACTCCAACTCCTAGAAATAACTTCATGCCCCATCTCCCTTACTTCCAGCTAGTAAGGATCACATAATTTCTAACAAAGTTTTGACACAGATTCCCAATTCGGGCATTCAGAACATATAGCACGTTGCTGAAGGCAAGCACATTCTCATTCAAAGTTGCAAGTTACTATGTATTAACAAGTTTGTATACGTATTTCAAAGATGCCCAGAACTGAGCTAAACTTGGTATGTCTCCAACTCCTAGAAATAACTTCATGCCCCATCTCACTTACTTCCAGCTAGTAAGGATCACATAATTCCTAACAAAGTTTTGACACAGATTCCCAATTCGGGCATTCAGAACATATAGCACGTTGCTGTAAGCAAGCACATTCTCATTCAAAGTTGCAAGTTACTATGTAGAAACAAGTTTGTATAGGATTTTCAAAGATGACCAGAACTGAGCTAAACATGGTATGACTCCAACTCCTAGAAATAACTTCATGCCCCATCTCCCTTACTGCCAGCTAGTAAGGATCACATAATTTCTAACAAAGTTTTGACACAGATTCCCAATTCGGGCATTCAGAACAGATAGCACGTTGCTGAAAGCAAGCACATTCTCATTCAATGTTGCAAGTTACTATGTAGGAACAAGTTTGTATAGGTATTTCAAAGATGCCCAGAACTGAGCTAAACTTGGTATGTCTCCAACTCCTAGAAATAACTTCATGCCCCATCTCCCTTACTTCCAGCTAGTAAGGATCACATAATTCCTAACAAACTTTTGACACAGATTCCCAATTCGGGCATTCAGAACATATAGCACGTTGCTGTAAGCTAGCACATTCTCATTCAAAGTTGCAAGTTACTATGTAGGAACAAGTTTGTATAGGTATTTCAAAGATGCCCAGAACTGAGCTAAACGTTGTATGTCTCCAACTCCTAGAAATAACTTCAAGCCCCATCTCCCTTACTTCCAGCTAGTAAGGATCACATAATTCCTAACAAAGTTTTGACACAATTCCCAATTCGGGCATTCAGAACATATAGCACGTTGCTGTAAGCAAGCACATTCTCATTCAAAGTTGCAAGTTACTATGTAGAAACAAGTTTGTATAGGACTTTCAAAGATGCCCAGAACTGAGCTAAACATGGTATGACTCTCACTCCTAGAAATAACTTCATGCCCCATCTCCCTTACTTCCATCTAGTAAGGATCACATAATTTCTCACACAGTTTTGACACAGATTCCCAATTCGGGCATTCAGAACATATAGCACATTGCTGTAAGCAAGCACATTCTCATTCAAAGTTGCAAGTTACTACGTAGGAACATGTTTGTATAGGTATTTCAAAGATTCCCAGAACTGAGCTAATCGTTGTATGTCTCCAACTCCTAGAAATAACTTCATGCCCCATCTCCCTTACTTCCAGCTAGTAAGGATCACATAATTTCTAACAAAGTTTTGAAACAGATTTCCAATTCGGGCATTCCGAACATATTGCATGTTGCTGTAAGCAAGCACATTCTCATTCAAAGTTGCAAGTTACTATGTAGGAACAAGTTTGTATAGGTATTTCAAAGATTCCCAGAACTGAGCTAAACTTGGTATGTCTCCAACTCATAGAAATAACTTCATGCCCCATCTCCATTACTTACAGCTAGTAAGGATCACATAATTCCTAACAAACTTTTGACACAGTTTCCCAATTCGGGCATTCAGAACATATAGCACGTTGCTGTAAGCAAGCACATTCTCATTCAAAGTTGCAAGTTACTATGTAGGAACAAGTTTGTATAGGACTTTCAAAGATGCTCAGAACTGAGGTAAACATGGTATGTCTCCAACTCCTAGAAATAACTTCATGCCCCATCTCCCTTACTTCCAGCTAGTAAGGATCACATAATTTCTAACAAAGATTTGACACAGATTCCCAATTCGGGCATTCAGAACATATAGCACGTTGCTGTAAGCTAGCACATTCTCATTCAAAGATGCAAGTTACTATGTAGGAACAAGTTTGTATAGGTATTTCAAAGATGCCCAGAACTGAGCTAAACGTTGTATGTCTCCAACTCCTAGAAATAACTTCATGCCCCATCTCTCTAACTTCCAGCTAGAAAGGATCACATAATTCCTAACAAAGTTTTGACACAGATTCCCAATTCGGGCATTCAGATCATATAGCACGTTGCTGTAAGCAAGCACATTCTCATTCAAAGTTGCAAGTTACTATGTAGGAACAAGTTTGTATAGGTATTTCAAAGATGCCCCGAACTGTGCTAAAATTGGTATGTCTCCAACTCCTAGAAATAACTTCATACCCCATCTCCCTTACTTCCAGCTAGTAAGGATCACATAATTCCTAACAAAGTTTTGACACAGATTCCCAATTCGGGCATTCAGAACATATAGCACGTTGCTGTAAGCAAGCATATTCTCATTCAAAGTTGCAAGTTACTATGTAGGAACAAGTTTGTATAGGTATTTCAAAGATGCCCAGAACTGAGTTAAAGTGGGTATGTCTCCAACTCCTAGAAATAACTTCATGCCCCATCTCCCTTACTTCCAGCTAGTAAGGATCACATAATTCCTAACAAAGTTTTGACACAGATTCCCAATTCGAGCATTCAGAACATATAGCACGTTGCTGTAAGCAAGCACATTCTCATTCAAAGTTGCAAGTTACTATGTAGGAACAAGTTTGTATAGGTATTTCAAAGATGCCCAGAACTGTGTTAAACTTGGTATGTGTCCAACTCCTAGAAATAACTTCATGTCCCAACTCCCTTACTTCCAGCTAGTAAGGATCACATAATTCCTAACAAAGTTTTGACACAGATTCCCAATTCGGACATTCAGAACATATAGCACGTTGCTGTAAGCAAGCACATTCTCATTCAAAGTTGCAAGTTACTATGTAGGAACAAGTTTGTATAGGTATTTCAAATATTCCCAGAAGTGAGCTAAACTTGGTATGTCTCCAACTCCTAGAAATAACTTCATGCCCCGTCTGCCTTACTTCCAGCTAGTAAGGATCACATAATTCCTAACAAAGTTTTGAAACAGATTCCCAATTCGGGCATTCAGAACATATAGCACGTTGCTGTAAGCAAGCACATTCTCATTCAAAGTTGCAAGTTACTATGAAGAAACAAGTTTGTATAGGTATTTGAAAGATGCCCAGAACTGAGCTAAACTTGGTATGTCTCCAACTCCTAGAAATAACTTCATGCCCCATCTCCCTTACTTCCAGCTAGTAAGGATCACATAATTCCTAACAAAGTTTTGACACAGATTCCAAATTCCGGCATTCAGAACATATAGCACGTTGCTGTAAGCAAGCACATTCTCATTCAAAGTTGCAAGTTACTATGTAGGAACAAGTTTGTATAGGTATTTCAAAGATGCCCAGAACTGAGCTAAACTTGGTATGTCTCCAACTCCTAGAAATAACTTCATGACCCATCTCCCTTACTTCCAGCTAGTAAGGATCACATAATTCCTAACAAAGTTTTGACACAGATTCCAAATTCGGGTATTCAGAACATATAGCACGTTGCTGTAAGCAAGCACATTCTCATTAAAAGTTGCAAGTTACTATGTAGGAACAAGTTTGTATAGGTATTTCAAAGATGCCCAGAACTGAGCTAAACGTTGTATGTCTCCAACTCCTAGAAATAACTTCAAGCCACATCTCCCTTACTTCCAGCTAGTAAGGATCACATAATCCGTAACAAAGTTTTGACACAGATTCCCAATTCGGGCATTCAGAACATATAGCACGTTGCTGTAAGCAAGCACATTCTCATTCAAAGTTGCAAGTTACTATGTAGGAACAAGTTTGTATAGGACTTACAAAGATGCTCAGAACTGAGGTAAACATGGTATGTCTCCAACTCCTAGAAATAACTTCATGCCCCATCTCACTTACTTCCAGCTAGTAAGGATCACATAATTTCTAACAAAGTTTTGACACAGATTGCCAATTCGGGCATTCAGAACGTGTAGCACGTTGCTTTAAGCAAGCACTTTCTCATTCCAAGTAGCAAGTTACTATGTAGGAACAAGTTTGTATAGGACTTTCAAAGATGCCCAGAACTGAGCTTAAGTGTGTATGTCTCCAACTCCTAGAAATAACTTCATGCCCCATCTCCCTTACTTTCATCTAGTAAGGATCACATAATTCCTAACAAAGTTTTGACACAGATTCCCAATTCGGGCATTCAGAACATATAGCACGTTGCTGTAAGCAAACACATTCTCATTCAAAGTTGCAAGTTACTATGTAGGAACAAGTTTGTATAGGTATTTCAAAGATGCCCAGAACTGAGCTAAACTTGCTATGTCTCCAACTCCTAGAAATAACTTCATGCCCCATCTCCCTTACTTCCAGCTAGTAAGGATCACATAATTCCTAACATAGTTTGACACAGATTCCCAATTCGGGCATTCAGAACATATAGCACGTTGCTGTAAGCAAGCACATTCTCATTCAAAGTTGCAAGTTACTATGTAGGAACAAGTTTGTATAGGTATTTCAAAGATGCCAAGAACTGAGCTAAACATTGTATGTCTCCAACTCCTAGAAATAACTTCATGCCCCATCTCCCTTACTTCCAGCTAGTAAGGATCACATAATTCCTAACAAAGTTTTGACACAGATTCCCAATTCGGGCATTCAGAACATATAGCACGTTGCTGTAAGCAAGCACATTCTCATTCAAAGTTGCAAGTTACTATGTAGGAACAAGTTTGTATAGGTATTTCAAAGATGCCCAGAACTGAGCTAAACTTGGTATGTCTCCAACTCCTAGAAATAACTTCATGCCCCATCTCCCTTACTTCCAGCTAGTAAGGATCACATAATTCCTAACAAAGTTTTGACACAGATTCCCAATTCGGGCATTCAGAACATATAGCACGTTGCTGTAAGCAAGCACATTCTCATTCAAAGTTGCAAGTTACTATGTAGGAACAAGTTTGTATAGGTATTTCAAAGATGCCCAGAACTGTGCTAAACTTGGTATGTGTCCAACTCCTAGAAATAACTTCATGCCCCATCTCCCTTACTTCTAGCTAGTAAGGATCACATAATTCCTAACAAAAATTTGACACAGATTCCCAATTCGGGCATTCAGAACATATAGCACGTTGCTGTAAGCAAGCACATTCTCATTAAAAGTTGCAAGTTACTATGTAGGAACAAGTTTGTATCGGTATTTCAAAGATGCCCAGAACTGAGCTAAAGTGGGTATGTCTCCAACTCTTAGAAATAGCTTCATGCCCCATCTCCCTTACTTCCAGCTAGTAAGGATCACATAATTCCTAACAAAGTTTTGACACAGATTCCCAATTCGGGCATTCAGAACATATAGCACGTTGCTGTAAGCAAGCACATTCTCATTCAAAGTTGCAAGTTACTATGTGGGAACAAGTTTGTATAGGTATTTCAAAGATGCCCAGAACTGAGCTAAACTTGGTATTCTCCAACTCCTAGAAATAACTTCATGCCCCATCTCCCTTACTTCCAGCTAGTAAGGATCACATAATTACTAACAAAGTTTTGACACAGTTTCCCAAATCGGGCATTCAGAACATATAGCACGTTGCTGTAAGCAAGCACATTCTCCTTCAAAGTTGCAAGTTACTATGTAGGAACAAGTTTGTATAGGTATTTCAAAGATGCCCAGAACTGAGCTAAACGTTGTATGTCTCCAACTCCTAGAAATAACTTCATGCCCCATCTCCCTTACTTCCAGCTAGTAAGGATCACATAATTTCTAAAAAAGTTTTGACACAGATTCCCAATTCGGGCATTCAGAACATATAGCACGTTGCTGTAAGCAAGCACATTCTCATTCAAAGTTGCAAGTTACTATGTATTAACAAGTTTGTATAGGTATTTCAAAAATGCCCAGAACTGAGCTAAAGTGGGTATGTCTCCAACTCCTAGAAATAACTTCATGCCCCATCTCCCTTACTTCCATCTAGTAAGGATCACATAATTCCTAACAAAGTTTGGACACAGACTCCCAATTCAGGCATTCAGAACATATAGCACGTTGCTGTAAGCAAGCACATTCTCATTCAAAATTGCAAGTTACTATGTAGGAACAAGTTTGTATAGGTATTTCAAAGATGCCCAGAACTGAGCTAAAGTGGGTATGTCTCCAACTCCTAGAAATATCTTCATACACCTTCTCCCTTACTTCCAGCTAGTAAGGATCACATAATTCCTAACAAAATTTTGACACAGATTCCCAATTCGGGCATTCAGAACATATAGCACGTTGCTGTAAGCAAGCACATTCTCATTCAAAGTTGCAAGTTACTATGTAGGAACAAGTTTGTATAGGTATTTCAAAGATGCCCAGAACTGAGCTAAACTTGGTATGTCTCCAACTCATAGAAATGACTTCATGCCCCTTCTCCCTTACTTCCAGCTAGTAAGGATCACATAATTCCTAACAAAGTTTTGACACAGATTCCCAATCGGGCATTCAGAACATATAGCACGTTGCTGTAAGCAAGCACATTCTCATTCAAAGTTGCAAGTTACTATGTAGGAACAAGTTTGTATAGGTATTTCAAAGATGCCCAGAACTGAGCTAAAGTGGGTAGGTCTCCAACCCTTAGAAATATCTTCATACCTCATCTCCCTTACTTCCAGCTAGTAAGGATCACATAATTCCTAACAAATTTTTGACACAGATTCCCAATTCGGGCATTCAGAACATATAGAAATTTGTTGTAAGCAAGCACATTCTCATTCACAGTTGCATGTTACTATGTAGGAACAAGTTTGTATAGGTATTTGAAAGATGCCCAGAACTGAGCTAAACGTTGTATCTCTCCAACTCCTAGAAATAACTTCCTGCCTCATCTCACTTACTTCCAGCTAGTAAGGATCACATAATTCATAACAAAGATTTGACACAGATTCCCAATTCGGGCATTCAGAACATATAGCACGTTGCTGTAAGCAAGCACATTCTCATTCAAAGATGCAAGTTACTATGTAGGAACAAGTTTGTATAGGTATTTCAAAGATGCCCAGAACTGAGCTAAAGTGGGTATGTCTCCAACTCCTAGAAACAACTTCATGCCCCATCTCCCTTACTTCCAGCTTGTAAGGATCACATAATTCCTAACAAATTTTTGACACAGATTCCCAATTCGGGCATTCAGAACATATAGCACGTTGCTGTAAGCAAGCACATTCTCATTCAAAGTTGCAAGTTACTATGTAGGAACAAGTTTGTATAGGTATTTCAAAGATGCCCAGAACTGGGCTAAAATGGGTATGTCTCCAACTCCTAGAAATAACTTCATGCTCCATCTCCCTTACTTCCATCTAGTAAGGATCACATAAATCCTAACAAAGTTTTGACATAGACTCCCAATTCGGGCATTCAGAACATATAGCACGTTGCTGTAAGCAAGCACATTCTCATTCAAAGTCGCAAGTTACTATGTAGGAACAAGTTTGTATAGGTATTTCAAAGATGCCCCGAACTGTGCTAAACTTGGTATGTCTCAAACTCCGAGAAATAACTTCATGACCCATCTCCCTTACTTCCAGCAAGTAAGGATCACATAATTCCTAACAAAGTTTTGACACAGATTCCCAATTCGGGCATTCAGAACATATAGCACGTTGCTGTAAGCATGCACATTCTCATTCAAAGTTGCAAGTTACTATGTAGGAACAAGTTTTTATAGGTATTTCAAAGATGCCCAGAACTGAGCTAAAGTGGGTATGTCTCCAACTCCTAGAAATAACTTCATGCCCCATCTCCCTTACTACCAGCTAGTAAGGATCACATAATTTCTAACAATGTTTTGAAACAGATTCCCAATTCGGGCATTCAGAACATATAGCACGTTGCTGTAAGCAAGCACGTTCTCATTCAAAGTTGCAAGTTACTATGTAATAACAAGTTTGTATAGGTATTTCAAAGATGCCCAGAACTGAGTTAAACGTTGTATGTCTCCAACTCCTAGAAATAACTTCATGCCCCATCTCCCTTACTTCCAGCTAGTAAGGATCACATAATTCCTAACAAAGTTTTGACACAGATTCCCAATTCGGGCATTCAGAACATATAGCACGTTGCTGTAAGCAAGCACATTCTCATTCAAAGTTGCAAGTTACTATGTAGGAACAAGTTTGTATAGGTATTTCAAAGATGCCCAGAACTCTGCTAAACTTGGTATGTGTCCAACTCCTAAAAATAACTTCATGCCCCATCTCCCTTACTTCCAGCTAGTAAGGATCACATAATTCCTAACAAAGTTTTGACACAGATTCCCAATTCGGGCATTCAGAATATATAGCACGTTGCTGTAAGCAAGCACATTCTCATTAAAAGTTGCAAGTTACTATGTAGGAACAAGTTTGTATCGGTATTTCAAAGATGCCCAGAACTGAGCTAAAGTGGGTATGTCTCCAACTCCTAGAAATAGCTTCATGCCCCATCTCCCTTACTTCCAGCTAGTAAGGATCACATAATTCCTAACAAAGTTTTGACACAGATTCCCAATTCTGGCATTCAGAACATATAGCACGTTGCTGTAAGCAAGCACATTCTCATTGAAAGTTGCAAGTTACTATGTGGGAACAAGTTTGTATAGGTATTTCAAAGATGCCCAGAACTGAGCTAAACTTGGTATGTCTCCAACTCCTAGAAATAACTTCATGCCCCATCTCCCTTACTTCCAGCTAGTAAGGATCACATAATTACTAACAAAGTTTTGACACAGTTTCCCAAATCCGGCATTCAGAACATATAGCACGTTGCTGTAAGCAAGCACATTCTCCTTCAATGTTGCAAGTTACTATGTAGGAACAAGTTTGTATAGGTATTTCAAAGATGCCCAGAACTGAGCTAAACTTGGTATGTCTCCAAATCCGAGAAATAACTTCATGCCCCATCTCCCTTACTTCCAGCTAATAAGGATCACATAATTCCTAACAAGGATTTGACACAGATTCCCAATTCGGGCATTCAGAACATATAGCACGTTGCTGTAAGCAAGCACATTCTCATTCAAAGTTGCAAGTTACTATGTAGGAACAAGCTTGTATAGGTATTTCAAAGATGCCCAGAACTTAGCTAAAGTGGGTATGTCTCCAACTCCTAGAAATATCTTCATGCCCAATCTCCCTTACTTCCATCTAGTAAGGATCACATAATTCCTAACAAAGTTTTGACACAGATTCCCAATTCGGGCATTCAGAACATATAGCACGTTGCTGTAAGCAAGCACATTCTCATTCAAAGTTGGAAGTTACTATGTAGGAACAAGTTTTTATAGGTATTTTAAAGATGCCCAGAACCGAGCTAAAGTGGGTATGTCTCCAACTCCTAGAAATAACTTCTTGCCCCATCTCCTTTACTTCCATCTAGTAAGGATCACATAATTCCTAACAAAGATTTGACACAGATTCCCAATTCGAGCATTCAGAACATATAGAAATTTGCTGTAAGCAAGCACATTCTCATTCAAAGTTGCAAGTTAATGTGGAGGAACAAGTTTGTATAGGTATTTCAAAGATGCCCAGAACTGAGCTAAACCTTGTATGTCTCCAACTCCTAGATATAACTTCAAGCCCCATCTCCCTTACTTCCAGCTCGTAAGGATCACATAATTCCTAACAAAGTTTTGACACACATACCCAATTTGGGCATTCAGAACATATAGCACGTTGCTGTAAGCAAGCACATTCTCATTCAAAGTTGCAAGTTACTTTGTAGGAACAAGTATGTATAGGTATTTCAAAGATGCCCAGAACAGAGCTAAAGTGGGTATGTCTCCAACTCCTAGAAATAACTTCATGCCCCATCTCCCTTACTTCCATCAAGTAAGGATCACATAATTCCTAACAAAGTTTTGACACACATACCCAATTCGGGCATTAAGAACATATAGCACGTTGCTGTAAGCAAGCACATTCTCATTCAAAGTTGCAAGTTACTATGTAGGAACAAGTTTGTATAGGTATTTCAAAGATGCCCAGAACTGAGCTAAACTTGGTATGTCTCCAACTCCTAGAAATAACTTCATGTCCCATCTCCCTTACTTCCAGCTAGTAAGGATCACCTAATTCCTAACAAAGTTTTGACACAGATTCCCAATTCGGGCATTCAGAACATATAGCACGTTGCTGTAAGCAAGCACATTCTCATTCAAAGTTGAAAGTTACTATGTAGGAACAAGTTTGTATAGGTATTTCAAAGATGCCCAGAAATGAGCTAAAGTGTGCATGTCTCCAACCCATAGAAATATCTTCATACCCCATCTCCCTTACTTCCAGCTAGTAAGGATCACATAATTCCTAAAAAAGTTTTGACACAGATTCCCAATTCGGGCATTCAGAACATATAGCACGTTGCTGTAAGCAATCACATTCTCATTCAAAGTTGCAAGTTACTATGTAGGAACATGTTTGTATAGGTATTTCAAAGATGCCCAGAACTGAGCTAAACGTTGTATGTCTCCAACTCCTAGAAATAACTTCATGCCCCATCTCCCTTACTTCCAGCTAGTAAGGATCACATAATTTCTAAAAAAGTTTTGACACAGATTCCCAATTCGGGCATTCAGAACATATAGCACGTTGCTGTAACAAGCACATTCTCATTCAAAGTTGCAAGTTACTATGTATTAACAAGTTTGTATAGGTATTTCAAAAATGCCCAGAACTGAGCTAAAGTGGGTATGTCTCCAACTCCTAGAAATAACTTCATGCCCCATGTCCCTTACTTCCATCTTGTAAGGATCACATAATTCCTAACAAAGTTTGGACACAGACTCCCAATTCAGGCATTCAGAACATATAGCACGTTGCTGTAAGCAAGCACATTCTCATTCAAAGTTGCAAGTTACTATGTAGGAACAAGTTTGTATAGGTATTTCAAAGATGCCCAGAACTGAGCTAAAGTGGGTATGTCTCCAACTCCTAGAAATATCTTCATACAACTTCTCCCTTACTTCCAGCTAGTAAGGATCACATAATTCATAACAAAGATTTGACACAGATTCCCAATTCGGGCATTCAGAACATATAGCACGTTGCTGTAAGCAAGCACATTCTCATTCAAAGATGCAAGTTACTATGTAGGAACAAGTTTGTATAGGTATTTCAAAGATGCCCAGAACTGAGCTAAACGTTGTATGTCTCCAACTCCTAGAAATAACTTCATGCCTCATCTCACTTAATTCCAGCTTGTAAGGATCACATAATTCATAACAAAGATTTGACACAGATTCCCAATTCGGGCATTCAGAACATATAGCACGTTGCTCTAAGCAAGCACATTCTCATTCAAAGATGCAAGTTACTATGTAGGAACAAGTTTGTATAGGTATTTCAAAGATGCCCAGAACTGAGCTAAAGTGGGTATGTCTCCAACTCCTAGAAACAACTTCATGCCCCATCTCCCTTACTTCCAGCTAGTAAGGATCACATAATTCCTAACAAATTTTTGACACAGATTCCCAATTCGGGCATTCAGAATATATAGCACGTTGCTGTAAGCAAGCACATTCTCATTCAAAGTTGCAAGTTACTATGTAGGAACAAGTTTGTATAGGACTTTCAAAGATGCCCAGAACTGAGCTAAAGTGGGTATGTCTCCACTCCTAGAAATAACTTCATGCCCCATCTCCCTTACTTCCAGCTAGTAAGGATCACATAATTCCTAACAAAGTTTTGACACAGACTCCCAATTCGGGCATTCAGAACATATAGAAATTTGCTGTAAGCAAGCACATTCTCATTCAAAGTTGCATGTTACTATGTAGGAACAAGTTTGTATAGGTATTTGAAAGATGCCCAGAACTGAGCTAAACTTGGTATGTCTCCAACTCCTAGAAATAACTTCATGCCCCATCTCCCTTACTTCCAGCTAGTAAGGATCACATATTTCCTAACAAAGTTTTGACACAGATTCCCAATTCGGGCATTCAGAACATATAGCACGTTGCTGTAAGCAAGCACATTCTCATTCAAAGTTGCAAGTTACTATGTAGGAACAAGTTTGTATAGGTATTTCAAAGATGCCCAGAACTGAGCTAAAGTGGGTATGTCTGCAACTCCTAGAAATAACTTCATGCCCCATCTCCCTTACTACCAGCTAGTAAGGATCACATAATTCCTAACAAAGTTTTGACACAGATGCCCAATTCGGGCATTCAGAATATATAGCACGTTGCTGTAAGCAAGCACATTCTCATTCAAAGTTGCAAGTTACTATGTAGGAACAAGTTTGTATAGGTATTTCAAAGATGTCCCGAACTCTGCTAAACTTGGTATGTCTCCAACTCCTAGAAATACCTTCATAACCCATCTCACTTACTTCCATCTACTAAGGATCACATAATTCCTAACAAAGTTTTGACACAGACTCCCAATTCGGGCATTAAGAACATATAGAAATTTGCTGTAAGCAAGCACATTCTCATTCAATTTTGCAAGTTACTATGTAGGAACAAGTTTGTATAGGTATTTCAAAGATGCCCAGAACTGAGCTAAAGTGGGTATGTCTCCAACTCCTAGAATTAACTTCATGCCCCATCTCCCTTACTTCCAGCTAGTAAGGATCACATAATTCCTAACAAAGATTTGACACAGATACCCAATTCGGGCATTCAGAACATATAGCACGTTGCTGTAAGCAAGCACATTCTCATTCAAAGTTGCAAGTTACTATGTAGGAACAAGTTTGTATAGCTATTTCAAAGATGCCCAGAACTGAGCTAAACTTGGTATGTCTCCAACTCCTAGAAATAACTTCATGCCCCATCTCCCTTACTTCCAGCTAGTAAGGATCACATAATTCCTAACAAAGTTTTGACACAGATTCCCAATTCGGGCATTCAGAACATATAGCACGTTGCTGTAAGCAAGCACATTCTCATTCAAAATTGCAAGTTACTATGTAGGAACAAGTTTGTATAGGTATTTCAAAGATGCCCAGAATTGAGTTAAAGTGGGTATGTCTCCAACGCATAGAAATGTCTTCATACCGCATCTCCCTTACTTCCACCTAGTAAGGATCACATAATTCCTAACAAAGTTTTGACATAGATTCGCAATTCAGGCATTCAGAACATATAGCACGTTGCTGTAAGCAAGCACATTCTCATTCAAAGTTGCAAGTTACTATGTAGGAACAAGTTTGTATAGGTATTTCAAAGATGCCCAGAACTGAGCTAAACGTTGTATGTCTCCAACTCCTAGAAATAACTTCATGCCCCATCTCCCTTACTACCAGCTAGTAAGGATCACATAATTTCTAACAAAGTTTTGACACAGATTTCCAATTCGGGCATTCAGAACATATATCACGTTGCTGTAAGCAAGCACATTCTCATTCAAAGTTGCAAGTTACTATGTATGAACAAGTTTGTATAGGTAGTTCAAAGATGTCCAGAACTGAGCTAAACTTGGTATGTCTCCAACTCCTAGAAATAACTTCATGCCCCATCTCCCTTACTTCCAGCTAGTAAGGATCACATAATTCCTAACAATGTTTTGACACAGATTCCCAATTCGGTCATTCAGAACATATAGCACGTTGCTGTAAGCAAGCACATTCTCATTCAAAGTTGCAAGTTAATATGTAGGAACAAGTTTGTACAGGTATTTCAAAGATGCTCAGAACTGAGCTAAACGTTGTATGTCTCCAACTCCTAGAAGTAACTTCATGCCCCATTTCCCTAACTTCCAGCTAGTAAGGATCACATAATTCCTAACAAAGTTTTGACACAGATTCCCAATTCGGGCATTCAGAACATATAGAAATTTGATGTAAGCAAGCACATTCTCATTCAAAGTTGCAAGTTACTATGTAGGAACAAGTTTGTATAGGCATTTCAAAGATGCCCAGAACTGAGCTAAAGTGGGTATGTCTGCAACTCCTAGAAATAACTTCATGCCCCATCTCCCTTACTACCAGCTAGTAAGGATCACATAATTCCTAACAAAGTTTTGACACAGATTCCCAATTCGGGCATTCAGAATATATAGCACGTTGCTGTAAGCAAGCACATTCTCATTCAAAGTTGCAAGTTACTATGTAGGAACAAGTTTGTATAGGTATTTCAAAGATGCCCAGAACTGAGCTAAACTTGGTATGTCTCCAACTCCTAGAAATAACTTCATGCCCCATCTCCCTTACTTCCAGCTAGTAAGGATCACATAATTCCTAACAAAGTTTTGACAGAGATTCCCATTTCGGTCATTCAGAACATATAGCACGTTGCTGTAAGCAAGCACATTCTCATTCAAAGTTGCAAGTTACTATGTAGGAACAAGTTTGTATAGGTATTTCAAAGATGCTCAGAACTGAGCTAAACGTTGTATGTCTCCAACTCCTAGAAATAACTTCATGCCCCATCTCCCTAACTTTCAGCTAGTAAGGATCACATAATTCCTAACAAAGTTTTGACACAGATTCCCAATTCTGGCATTCAGAACATATAGCACGTTGCTGTAAGCAAGCACATTCTCATTCAAAGTTGCATGTTACTATGTAGGAACAAGTTTGTATAGGTATTTCAAAGATGCCAAGAACTGAGCTAAACGTTGTATGTCTCCAACTCCTAGAAATAACTTCATGCCTCATCTCACTTACTTCCAGCTAGTAAGGATCACATAATTCATAACAAAGATTTGACACAGATTCCCAATTCGGGCATTCAGAACATATAGCACGTTGCTGTAAGCAAGCACATTCTCATTCAAAGATGCAAGTTACTATGTAGGAACAAGTTTGTATAGGTATTTCAAAGATGCCCAGAACTGAGCGAAAGTGGGTATGTCTCCAACTCCTAGAAACAACTTCATGCCCCATCTCCCTTACTTCCAGCTAGTAAGGATCACATAATTCCTAACAAAGTTTTGACACAGATTCCCAATTCGGGCATTCAGAACATATAGCACGTTGCTTTAAGCAAGCACATTCTCATTCAAAGTTGCAAGTTACTATTAGGAACAAGTTAGTATAGCTATTTCAAAGATGCCCAGAACTGAGCTAAAGTGGGTATGTCTCCAACTCCTAGAAATAACTTCATGCCCCATCTCCCTTACTTCCAGCTAGTAAGGATCACATAATTCCTAACAAAGTTTTGACATAGACTCCCAATTCGGGCATTCAGAACATATAGCACGTTGCTGTAAGCAACACATTCTCATTCAAAGTTGTAAGTTACTATGTAGGAACAAGTTTGTATAGGTATTTCAAAGATGCCCAGAACTGAGCTAAAGTGCGTATGTCTCCAACTCCTAGAAATAACTTCATGCCCCATCTCCCTTACTTCCAGCTAGTAAGGATCACATAATTCCTAACAAAGTTTTGACACAGAATCCCAATTCGGGCATTCAGAACATATAGAAATTTGCTGTAAGCAAGCACATTCTCATTCAAAGTTGCATGTTACTATGTAGGAACAAGTTTGTATAGGTATTTGAAAGATGCCCAGAACTGAGCTAAACTTGGTATGTCTCCATCTCCTAGAAATAACTTCATGCCCCATCTCCCTTACTTCCAGCTAGTAAGGATCACATAATTCCTCACAAAGTTTTGACACAGATTCCCAATTCGGGCATTCAGAACATATAGCACGTTGCTGTAAGCAAGCACATTCTCATTCAAAGTTGCAAGTTACTATGTAGGAACAAGTTTGTATAGGTATTTCAAAGATGCCCAGAACTGAGCTAAACGTTGTATGTCTCCAACTCCTAGAAATAACTTCATGCCTCATCTCACTTACTTCCAGCTAGTAAGGATCACATAATTGATAACAAAGATTTGACACAGATTCCCAATTCGGGCATTCAGAACATATAGCACGTTGCTGTAAGCAAGCACATTCTCATTCAAAGTTGCAAGTTACTATGTAGGAACAAGTTTGTATAGCTATTTCAAAGATGCCCAGAACTGAGCTAAATTGGGTATGTCTCCAACTCCTAGAAATAACTTCATGCCCCATCTCCCTTACTACCAGCTAGTAAGGATCACATAATTCCTAACAAAGATTTGACACAGATTCCCAATTCGGGCATTCAGAACATATAGCACGTTGCTGTAAGCAAGCACATTCTCATTCACAGTTGCAAGTTACTATGTAGGAACAAGTTTGTATAGGTATTTCAAAGATGCCCAGAACTGAGCTAAACTTGGTATGTCTCCAACTCCTAGAAATAACTTCATGCCCCATCTCCCTTACTTCCAGCTAATAATGATCACATAATTCCGAACAAAGTTTTGACACAGATTCCCAATTCGGGCATTCAGAACATATAGCACGTTGCTGTAAGCAAGCACATTCTCATTCAAAGTTGCAAGTTACTATGTAGGAACAAGTTTGTATAGGTATTTCAAAGATGCCCAGAACTGAGCTAAACTTGGTATGTCTCCAACTCCTAGAAATAACTTCATGCCCCATCTCCCTAACTTCCAGCTAGTAAGGATCACATAATTTCTAACAAAGTTTTGACACAGATTCCCAATTCGGGCATTCAGAACATATAGCACGTTGCTGTAAGCAAGCACATTCTCATTCAAAGTTGCAAGTTACTATGTAGGAACAAGTTTGTATAGGTATTTCAAAGATGCCCAGAACTGAGCTAAACGTTGTATGTCTCCAACTCCTAGAAATAACTTCATGCCTCATCTCACTTACTTCCAGCTAGTAAGGATCACATAATTCCTAAAAAAGATTTGACACAGATTCCCAATTCGGGCATTCAGAACTTATAGCACGTTGCTGTAAGCAAGCACATTCTCATTCAAAGATGCAAGTTACTATGTAGGAACAAGTTTGTATAGGTATTTCAAAGATGCCCAGAACTGAGCTAAAGTGGGTATGTCTCCAACTCCTAGAAATAACTTCATGCCCCATCTCCCTTACTTCCAGCTAGTAAGGATCACATAATTCTTAACAAACTTTTGACACAGATTCCCAATTCGGGCATTCAGAACATATAGCACGTTGCTGTAAGCAAGCACATTCTCATTCAAAGTTGCAAGTTACTATGTAGGAACAAGTTTGTATAGGTATTTCAAAGATGCCCAGAACTGAGCTAAAGTGGGTATGTCTCCACCTCCTAGAAATAACTTCATGCCCCATCTCCCTTACTTCCAGCTAGTAAGGATCACATAATTCCTAACAAAGTTTTGACACAGATTCCCAATTCGGGCATTCAGAACATATAGCACGTTGCTGTAAGCAAGCACATTCTCATTCAAAGTTGCAAATTACTATGTAGGAACAAGTTTGTATAGGTATTTCAAAGATGCCCAGAACTGAGCTAAACGTTGTATGTCTCCAACTCCTAGAAATAACTTCATGCCCCATCTCCCTTACTTCCAGCTAGTAAGGATCACATAATTCCTAACAAACTTTTGACACAGATTCCCAAATCGGGCATTCAGAACATGTAGCACGTTTCTGTAAGCAAGCACATTCTCATTGAAAGTTGCAAGTTACTATGTAGGAACAAGTTTGTATAGGACTTTCAAAGATGCCCAGAACTGAGCTAAACTTGGTATATCTCCAACTCCTAGAAATAACTTCATGCCCCATCTCCCTTAATTCCAGCTAGTAAGGATCACATAATTCCTAACAAAATTTTGACACAGATTCCGAATTCGGGCATTCAGAACATGTAGCACGTTGCTGTAAGCAAGCACATTCTCATTCAAAGTTGCAAGTTACTATGTAGGAACAAGTTTGTTTAGGTATTTCAAAGATGCCCAGATCTGTGCTAAACTTGGTATGTGTCCATCTCCTAGAAATAACTTCATGCCCCATCTCCCTTACTTCCAGCTAGTAAGGATCACATAATATTCCTAACAAAGTTTTGACACAGATTCCCAATTCGGGCATTCAGAACATATAGCACGTTGCTGTAAGCAAGCACATTCTCCTTCAAAGTTGCAAATTACTATGTAGGAAAAAGTTTGTATAGGTATTTCAAAGATACCCAGAACTGAGCTAAACTTGGTATGTCTCCAACTCCTAGAAATAACTTCATGTCCCATCTCCCTTACTTCCAGCTAGTAAGGATCACATAATTCCTAACAAAGTTTTGGCACAGATTCCCAATTCAGGCATTCAGAACATATAGCACGTTGCTGTAAGCAAGCACATTCTCATTCAAAGTGGCAAGTTACTATGTAGGAACAAGTTTGTATAGGTATTTCAAAGATGCCCAGAACTGAGCTAAAGGTTGTCTGTCTCCAACGCCTAGAAATAACTTCATGACCGATCTCCCTTACGTCCAGCTAGTAAGGATCACATAATTCCTAACAAAGTTTAGACACAGATTCCCAATTCGGGCATTCAGAACATATAGCACGTTGCTGTAAGCAAGCACATTCTCATTCAAAGTTGCAAGTTACTATGCAGGAACAAGTTTGTATAGGACTTTCAAAGATGCCCAGAACTGAGCTAAACTTGCTCTGTCTCCAACTCCTAGAAATAACTTCATGCCCCATCTCCCTTACTTCCAGCTAGTAAGGATCACATAATTCCTAACAAAGTTTTGACACAGATTCCCAATTCGGGCATTCAGAACATATAGCACGTTGCTGTAAGCAAGCACATTCTCATTCAAAGATGCAAGTTACTATGTAGGAACAAGTTTGTATATGTATTTTAAAGATGCCCAGAACTGAGCTAAACGTTGTATGTCTCCAACTCCTAGAAATAACTTCATGCCCCATCTCCCTTACTTCCAGCTAGTAAGGATCACATAATTCCTAACAATGTTTTGACACAGATTCCCAATTCGGGCATTCAGAACATATAGCACGTTGCTGTAAGCAAGCACATTCTCATTCAAAGTTGCAAGTTACTATGTAGGACAAGTTTGTATAGGTATTTCAAAGATGCCCAGAAATGAGCTAAACTTGGTATGTCTCCAAATCCTAGAAGTAACTTCATGCCCCATCTCCCTTACTTCCAGCTAGTAAGGATCACATAATTCCTAACAAAGTTTTGACACATATTCCCAATTCGGGCATTCAGAACATATAGCACGTTGCTGTAAGCAAGCACATTCTCATTCAAAGTTGCAAGTTACTATGTAGGAACAAGTTTGTTTAGGTATTTCAAAGATGCCCAGATCTGTGCTAAACTGGGTATGTGTCCATCTCCTAGAAATAACTTCATGCCCCAACTCCCTTACTTACAACTAGTAAGGATCACGTAATTCCTGACAAAGTTTTAAACAGATTCCCAATTTGGGCATTCAGAACATATAGCACGTTGCTGTAAGCAAGCACATTCTAATTCAAAGTTGCAAGTTACTATGTAGGAACAAGTTTGTATAGGTATTTCAAAGATGCCCAGAACTGAGCTAAACGTTGTATGTCTCAAACTCCTAGAATTAACATCATGCCCCATCTCCCTAACTTCCAGCTAGTAATGATCACATAATTCCTAACAAAGTTTTGACACAGATTCCCAATTCGGGCATTCAGAACATATGGCACGTTGCTGTAAGCAAGCACATTCTCATTCCAAGTTGCAAGTTACTATGTAGGAACAAGTTTGTATAGGTATTTCAAAGATGCCCAGAACTGAGCTAAACGTTGTATTTCTCCAACTCCTAGAAATAACTTCATGCCCCATCTCTCTTATTTCCAGCTAGTAAGGATCACATAATTCCTAACAAAGTTTTGACACAGATTCCCAATTCGGGCATTCAGATCATGTAGCACATTGCTGTAAGCATGCACATTCTCACTCAAAGTTGCAAGTTACTATGTAGGAACAAGTTTGTATTGGTATTTCAAAGATGCCCAGAACTGTGCTAAACTTGCTATGTGTCCATCTCCTAGAAATAACTTCATGCCCCATCTCTCTTACTTCCATCTAGTAAGGATCACATAATTCCTAACAAAGTTTTGACACAGATTCCCAATTCGGGCATTCAGAACATATAGCACGTTGCTGTAAGCAAGCACATTCTAATTCAAAGTTGCAAGTTACTATGTAGGAACAAGTTTGTATAGGTATGTCAAAGATGCCTAGAACTGAGCTAAACGTTGTATGTCTCCAACTCCTAGAAATAACTTCATGCCCCATCTCCCTTACTTCCAGCTAGTAAGGATCACATAATTCCTAACAAACTTTTGACACAGATTCCCAAATCGGGCATTCAGAACATGTAGCACGTTGCTGTAAGCAAGCATATTCTCATTCAAAGTTGCAAGTTACTATGTAGGAACAAGTTTGTTTAGGTATTTCAAAGATGCCCAGATCTGTGCTAAACTGGGTATGTGTCCATCTCCTAGAAATAACTTCATGCCCCAACTCCCTTACTTACAGCTAGTAAGGATCACGTAATTCCTGACAAAGTTTTAAACAGATTCCCAATTTGGGCATTCAGAACATATAGCACGTTGCTGTAAGCAAGCACATTCTCATTCAAAGTTGCCAGTTACTATGTAGGAACAAGTTTGTATAGGTATTTCAAAGATGCCCAGAACTGAGCTAAACGTTGTATGTCTCAAACTCCTAGAATTAAAATCATGCCCCATCTCCCTAACTTCCAGCTATTAAGGATCACATAATTCCTAACAAAGTTTTGACACAGATTCCCAATTCGGGCAATCAGAACATATGGCACGTTGCTGTAAGCAAGCACATTCTCATTCCAAGTTGCAAGTTACTATGTAGGAACAAGTTTGTATAGGTATTTCAAAGATGCCCAGAACTGAGCTAAACGTTGTATTTCTCCAACTCCTAGTAATAACTTCATGCCCCATCTCTCTTATTTCCAGCTAGTAAGGATCACATAATTCCTAACAAAGTTTTGACACAGATTCCCAATTCGGGCATTCAGATCATGTAGCACATTGCTGTAAGCAAGCACATTCTCATTCAAAGTTGCAAGTTACTATGTAGGAACAAGTTTGTGTAGGTATTACAAAGATGCCCAGAACTGTGCTAAACTTGCTATGTGTCCATCTCCTAGAAATAACTTCATGCCCCATCTCTCTTACTTCCATCTAGTAAGGATCACATAATTCGTAACAAAGTTTTGACACAGATTCCCAATTCGTGCATTCAGAACATATAGCACGTTGCTGTAAGCAAGCACATTCTGATTCAAAGATGCAAGTTACTATGTAGGAACAAGTTTGTATAGATATTTCAAATATGCCCAGAACTGAGCTAAACTTGGTATGTCTCCACCTACTAGAAATAACTTCAGGCCC
Organism: Diceros bicornis minor; assembly: GCF_020826845.1. Lineage (NCBI taxonomy): Eukaryota > Metazoa > Chordata > Mammalia > Perissodactyla > Rhinocerotidae > Diceros > Diceros bicornis. The sequence continues at coordinate 1,335,660 of NW_026690971.1, read as the reverse complement.
CATCTCCCTTACTTTCAGCTAGTACGGATCACATAATTCCTAACAAAGTTTTGACACAGATTCCCAATTCGGGCCTTCAGAACATATAGCACGTTGCTGTAAGCAAGCACATTCTCATTCAAAGTTGCAAGTTACTATGTAGGAACAAGTTTGTATAGGTATTTCAAAGATGCCCAGAACTGAGCAAAACTTGGTATGTCTCCAACTCCTAGAAATAACTTCATGCCCCGTAACCCTTACTTCCAGCTAGTAAGGATCACATAATTCCTAACAAAGTTTTGACACAGATTCCCAATTCGGGCATTCAGAACAAATAGCACGTTGCTGTAAGCAAGCACATTCTCATTCAAAGATGCAAGTTACTATGTAGGAACAAGTTTGTATAGGACTATCAAAGATGCCCAGAAATGAGCTAAAGTGGGTATGTCTCCAACTCCTAGAAATAACTTCATGCCCCATCTCCCTTACTTCCAGCTAGTAAGGATCACATAATATTCCTAACAAAGTTTTGACACAGATTCCCAATTCGGGCATTCAGAACATATAGCACGTTTCTGTAAGCAAGCTCATTCTCATTCAAAGTTGCAAGTTACTATGTAGGAACAACTTTGTATACGTATTGCAAAGATGCCCAGAACTGAGCTAAACTTGGTATGTCTGCAACTCCTAGAAATAACTTCATGCCCCGTCTCCCTTACTTCCATCTAGTAAGGATCACATAATTTCTAACAAAGTTTTGACACAGATTCCAAATTCGGGTATTCAGAACATACAGCACGTTGCTGTAATCAAGCACATTCTCATTCAAAGTTGCAAGTTACTATGTAGGAACAAGTTTGTATAGGTATTTCAAAGATGCCCAGAACTGAGCTAAACGTTGTATGTCTCCAACTCCTAGAAATAACTTCATGCTCCATGTCACTTACTTCCATCTAGTAAGGATCACATAATTTCTAACAAAGATTTGACACAGATTCCCAATTCGGGCATTCAGAACATATAGCACGTTGCTGTAAGCAAGCACATTCTCATTCAAAGTTGCAAGTTACTATGTAGGAACAAGTTTATATAGGTATTTCAAAGATGCCCACAACTGAGCTAAACGTTGTATGTCTCCAACTCCTAGAAATAACTTCATGCCCCATCTCCCTTACTTCCAGCTAGTAAGGATCACATAATTCCTAACAAAGTTTTGACACAGATTCCCAATTCGGGCATTCAGAACATATAGCACGTTGCTGTAAGCAAGCACATTCTCATTCAAAGTTGCAAGTTACAATGTAGGAACAAGTTTGTATAGGACTTTCAAAGATGCCCAGAACTGAGCTAAAGTGGGTATGTCTCCAACTCATAGAAATAACTTCATGCCCCATCTCCCTTACTTCCAGCTAGTAAGGAGCACATAATATTCCTAACAATGTTTTGACACAGATTCCCAATTCGGGCATTCAGAACATATAGCACGTTGCTGTATGCAAGCACATTCTCATTCAAAGTTGCAAGTTACTATGTAATAACAAGTTTGTATAGGTATTTCAAAGATGCCCAGAACTGAGCTAAACGTTGTATGTCTCCAACTCCTAGAAATAAATTTATGCTCCATGTCCCTTACTTCCAGCTAGTAATGATCACATAATTTCTAACAAAGTTTTGACACAGATTCCCAATTCGGGCATTCAGAACATATAGCACGTTGCACTAAGCAAGCACATTCTCATTCAAACTTGCAAGTTACTATGTAGGAACAAGTTTGTATAGGTATTTCAAAGATGCCCAGAACTGAGCTAAACTTGGAATGTCTCCAACTCCTAGAAATAACTTCATGCCCCATCTCCCTTACTTCCAGCTAGTAAGGATCACATAATTCCTAACAAAGTTTTGACACAGATTCCCAATTCGGGCATTCAGAACATATAGCACGTTGCTGTAAGCAGGCACATTCTCATTCAAAGTTGCAAGTTACTATGTAGGAACAAGTTTGTATAGGTATTTCAAAGATGCCCAGAACTGAGCTAAACGTTGTATGTCTCCAACTCCTAGAAATAACTTCATGCCCCATCTCCCTTACTTCCAGCTAGTAAGGATCACAAAATTCCTAACAAAGTTTTGACACAGATTCCCAATTCGGGCATTCAGAACATGTAGCATGTTGCTGTAAGCAAGCACATTCTCATTCAAAGTTGCAAGTTACTATGTAGGAACAAGTTTGTATAGGTATTTCAAAGATGCCCAGAACTGAGCTAAACGTTGTATGTCTCCAACTCCTAGAAATAACTTCATGCTCTATGTCACTTACTTCCATCTAATAAGGATTAAATAATTTCTAACAAAGTTTTGACACAGATTCCCAATTCGGGCATTCAGAACATATAGCACGTTGCTGTAAGCAAGCACATTCTCATTCAAAGTTGCAAGTTACTATGTAGGAACAAGTTTATATAGGTATTTCAAAGATGCCCAGAACTGAGCTTAACGTTGTATGTCTCCAACTCCTAGAAATAACTTCATGCCCCATCTCCCTTACTTCCAGCTAGTAAGGATCACATAATTCCTAACAAAGTTTTGACACAGATTCCCAATTCGGGCATTCAGAACATATAGCACGTTGCTGTAAGCAAGCACATTCTCAGTCAAAGTTGCAAGTTACTATGTAGGAACAAGTTTGTATAGGTATTTCAAAGATGCCCAGAACTGAGCTAAACTTGGTATGTGTCCAACTCCTAGAAATAACTTCATGCCCCATCTCCCTTACTTGCAGCTAGTAAGGATCACATAATTCCTAACATACATTTGACACAGATTCCCATTTCGTGCATTCAGGACATGTAGCACGATGCTGTAAGCAAGCATATTCTCATTCAAAGTTGCAAGTTACTATGTAGGAACAAGTTTGTATAGGTATTTCAAAGATGCCCAGAACTGTGCTAAACTTGGTATGTGTCCATCTCCTGGAAATAACTTCATGCCCCAACTCCCTTACTTACAGCTAGTAAGGATCACATATTCCTGAGAAAGTTTTGACACAGATTCCCAATCCCGGCATTCAGAACATATAGCACGTTGCTCTAAGCAAGCACATTCTCATTCAAAGTTGCAAGTTGCTATGTAGGAACAAGTTTGTATAGGACTTTCAAAGATGCCCAGAACTGAGCTAACGTGGGTATGTCTCCAACTCATAGAAATAACTTCATGCCCCATCTCCCTTACTTCCAGCTAGTAAGGATCACATAATATTCCTAACAAAGTTTTGACACAGATTCCCAATTCGGGCATTCAGAACATATAGCACGTTGCTGTAAGCAAGCACATTCTCATTCAAAGTTGCAAGTTACTATGTAGGAAGAAGTTTGTATAGGTATTTCAAAGATGCCCAGAACTGAGCTAAACGTTGTATGTCTCCAACTCCTAGAAATATATTCCTGCTCCATGTCCCTTACTTCCAGCTAGTAATGATCACATAATTTCTAACAAAGTTTTGACACAGATTCCCAATTCGGGCATTCAGAACATATAGCACGTTGCTGTAAGCAAGCACATTCTCATTCAAAGTTGCAAATTACTGTGTAGGAACAAGTTTGTATAGGTATTTCAAAGATGCCCAGAACTGAGCTAAACATTGTATGTCTCCAACTCCTAGAAATAACTTCATGCCCCATCTCCCTTACTTCCAGCTAGTAAGGATCACATAATTCCTAACAAAGTTTTGACACAGATTCCCAATTCGGGCATTCAGAACACATAGCACGTTGCTGTAAGCAAGCACATTCTCATTCAAAGTTGCAAGTTACTATGTAGGAACCATTTTGTATAGGACTTTCAAAGATGCCCAGAACTGAGGTAAAGTGGGTATGTCTCAAACTCATAGAAATAACTTCATGCCCCATCTCCCTTACTTCCAGCTAGTAAGGATCACATAATTCCTAACAAAGATTTGACACAGTTTCCCAATTCGGGCATTCAGAACATATAGCACGTTGCTGTAAGCAAGCACATTCTCATACAAAGTTGCAAGTTACTATGTAGGAACAAGTTTGTATAGGTATTTCAAAGATGCCCAGAACTGAGCTAAACGTTGTATGTCTCCAACAGCTAGAAATGACTTCATGCTCCATGTCCCTTACTTCCAGCTAGTAAGGATCACATAATCCCTAACAAAGTTTTGACACAGATTCCCAATTCGGGCATTCAGAACATATAGCACGTTGTTGTAGGCAAGCACATTCTCCTTCAAAGTTGCAAGTTACTATGAAGGAACAAGTTTGTATAGGTATTTCAAAGATGCCCAGAACTGAGCTAAACGTTGTATGTCTCCTACTCCTAGAAATAACTTCATGCCCCATCTCTGTTACTTCCAGCTAGTAAGGATCACATAATTCCTAACAAAGTTTTGACACAGATTCCCATTTCGGGCATTCAGAACATATAGCACGTTGCTGTAAGCAAGCTCATTCTCATTCAAAGTTGCAAGTTACTATGTAGGAACAACTTTGTATACGTATTGCAAAGATGCCCAGAACTGAGCTAAACTTGGTATGTCTCCAACTCCTAGAAATAACTTCATGCCCCATCTCCCTTACTTCCATCTAGTAAGGATCACATAATTTCTAACAAAGTTTTGACACAAATTCCAAATTCGGGTATTCAGAACATATAGCACGTTGCTGTAAGCAAGCACATTCTCATTCAAAGTTGCAAGTTACTATGTAGGAACAAGTTTGTATAGGTATTTCAAAGATGCCCAGAACTGAGCTAAACTTGGTATGTCTTCAACTCCTAGAAATAACTTCATGCCCCATCTCCCTTTCTTCCAGCTAGTAAGGATCACATAATTCCTAACAAAGTTTTGACACAGATTCCCAATTCGGGCATTCAGAACATAAGGCACGTTGCTGTAAGCAAGCACATTCTCATTCAAAGTTGCAAGTTACTATGTAGGAACAAGTTTGTATAGGTATTTCAAAGATGCCCAGAACTGAGCTAAATTGGGTCTGTCTCCAACTCCTAGAAATAACTTCATGCCCCATCTCCCTTACTTCCATCTAGTACGGATCACATAATTCCTAACTAAGTTTTGACACAGACTCCCAATTCGGGCATTCAGAACATGTAGCATGTTGCTGTAAGCAAGCACATTCTCATTCAAAGTTGCAAGTTACTATGTAGGAACAAGTTTGTATAGGACTTTCAAAGATGCCCAGAACTGAGCTAAAGTGGGTATGTCTCCAACTCATAGAAATAACTTCATGCCCCATCTCCCTTACTTCCAGCTAGTAAGGATCACATAATATTCCTAACAAAGTTTTGACACAGAATCCCAATTCGGGCATTCAGAACATATAGCACGTTGTTGTAAGCAAGCACATTCTCATTCAAAGTTGCAAGTTCCTATGTAGGAACAAGTTTGTATAGGTATTTCAAAGATGCCCAGAACTGAGCTAAACTTGGTATGTCTCCAACTCCTAGAAATAACTTCATGCCCCATCTCCCCTACTTCCATCTAGTAAGGATCACATAATTTCTAACAAAGTTTTGACACAGATTCCCAATTCGGGCATTCAGAACATAAGGCACGTTGCTGTAAGCAAGCACATTCTCATTCAAAGTTGCAAGTTACTATGTAGGAACAAGTTTGTATAGGTATTTCAAAGATGCCCAGAACTGAGCTAAACTTGGTATGTCTCCAACTCCTAGAAATAACTTCATGCCCCATTCTCCCTTACTTCCAGCTAGAAAGGATCACATAATTCCTAACAAAGTTTTGACACAGATTCCCAATTCTGGCATTCAGAACATATAGCACGTTGCTGTAAGCAGGCACATTCTCATTCAAAGTTGCAAGTTACTATGTAGGAACAAGTTTGTATAGGTATTTCAAAGATGCCCAGAACTGAGCTAAACGTTGTATGTCTCCAACTCCTAGAAATAACTTCATGCCCCATCTCCCTTACTTCCAGCTAGAAAGGATCACAAAATTCCTAACAAAGTTTTGACACAGATTCCCAATTCGGGCATTCAGAACATGTAGCATGTTGCTGTAAGCAAGCACATTCTCATTCAAAGTTGCAAGTTACTATGTAGGAACAAGTTTGTATAGGTATTTCAAAGATGCCCAGAACTGAGCTAAACGTTGTATGTCTCAAACTCCTAGAAATAACTTCATGCTCCATGTCACTTACTTCCATCTAATAAGGATTAAATAATTTCTAACAAAGTTTTGACACAGATTCCCAATTCGGGCATTCAGAACATATAGCACGTTGCTGTAAGCAAGCACATTCTCATTCAAAGTTGCAAGTTACTATGTAGGAACAAGTTTATATAGGTATTTCAAAGATGCCCAGAACTGAGCTAAACGTTGTATGTCTCCAACTCCTAGAAATAACTTCATGCCCCATCTCCCTTACTTCCAGCTAGTAAGGATCACATAATTCCTAACAAAGTTTTGACACAGATTCCCAATTCGGGCATTCAGAACATATAGCACGTTGCTCTAAGCAAGCACATTCTCAGTCAAAGTTGCAAGTTACTATGTAGGAACAAGTTTGTATAGGTATTTCAAAGATGCCCAGAACTGAGCTAAACTTGGCATGTGTCCAACTCCTAGAAATAACTTCATGCCCCATCTCCCTTACTTGCAGCTAGTAAGGATCACATAATTCCTAACATACATTTGACACAGATTCCCATTTCGTGCATTCAGGACATGTAGCACGTTGCTGTAAGCAAGCATATTCTCATTCAAAGTTGCAAGTTACTATGTAGGAACAAGTTTGTATAGGTATTTCAAAGATGCCCAGAACTGTGCTAAACTTGGTATGTGTCCATCTCCTAGAAATAACTTCATGCCCCAACTCCCTTACTTACAGCTAGTAAGGATCACATAATTCCTGAGAAAGTTTTGACACAGATTCCCAATCCCGGCATTCAGAACATATAGCACGTTGCTGTAAGCAAGCACATTCTCATTCAAAGTTGCAAGTTGCTATGTAGGAACAAGTTTGTATAGGACTTTCAAAGATGCCCAGAACTGAGCTAACGTGGGTATGTCTCCAACTCATAGAAATAACTTCATGCCCCATCTCCCTTACTTCCAGCTAGTAAGGATCACATAATATTCCTAACAAAGTTTTGACACAGATTCCCAATTCGGGCATTCAGAACATATAGCACGTTGCTGTAAGCAAGCACATTCTCATTCAAAGTTGCAAGTTACTATGTAGGAACAAGTTTGTATAGGTATTTCAAAGATGCCCAGAACTGAGCTAAACGTTGTATGTCTCCAACTCCTAGAAATATATTCCTGCTCCATGTCCCTTACTTCCAGCTAGTAATGATCACATAATTTCTAACAAAGTTTTGACACAGATTCCCAATTCGGGCATTCAGAACATATAGCACGTTGCTGTAAGCAAGCACATTCTCATTCAAAGTTGCAAATTACTGTGTAGGAACAAGTATGTATAGGTATTTCAAAGATGCCCAGAACTGAGCTAAACATTGTATGTCTCCAACTCCTAGAAATAACTTCATGCCCCATCTCCCTTACTTCCAGCTAGTAAGGATCACATAATTCCTAACAAAGTTTTGACACAGATTCCCAATTCGGGCATTCAGAACACATAGCACGTTGCTGTAAGCAAGCACATTCTCATTCAAAGTTGCAAGTTACTATGTAGGAACAAGTTTGTATAGGTATTTCAAAGATGCCCAGAACTGAGATAACGTTGTATGTATCCAACTCCTAGAAATAACTTCATGCCCCATCTCCCTCACTTCCAGCTAGTAAGGATCACATAATTCCTAACAAACTTTTGACACAGATTCCCAATTCGGGCATTCAGAACATATAGCACGTTGCTGTAAGCAAGCACATTCTCATTCAAATTTGCAAGTTACTATGTAGGAACCATTTTGTATAGGACTTTCAATGATGCCCAGAACTGAGGTAAAGTGGGTATGTCTCAAACTCATAGAAATAACTTCATGCCCCATCTCCCTTACTTCCAGCTAGTAAGGATCACATAATTCCTAACAAAGATTTGACACAGTTTCCCAATTCGGGCATTCAGAACATATAGCACGTTGCTGTAAGCAAGCACATTCTCATACAAAGTTGCAAGTTACTATGTAGGAACAAGTTTGTATAGGTATTTCAAAGATGCCCAGAACTGAGCTAAACGTTGTATGTCTCCAACAGCTAGAAATGACTTCATGCTCCATGTCCCTTACTTCCAGCTAGTAAGGATCACATAATCCCTAACAAAGTTTTGACACAGATTCCCAATTCGGGCATTCAGAACATATAGCACGTTGTTGTAGGCAAGCACATTCTCCTTCAAAGTTGCAAGTTACTATGAAGGAACAAGTTTGTATAGGTATTTCAAAGATGCCCAGAACTGAGCTAAACGTTGTATGTCTCCTACTCCTAGAAATAACTTCATGCCCCATCTCTGTTACTTCCAGCTAGTAAGGATCACATAATTCCTAACAAAGTTTTGACAAAGATTCCCATTTCGGGCATTCAGAACATATAGCACGTTGCTGTAAGCAAGCTCATTCTCATTCAAAGTTGCAAGTTACTATGTAGGAACAACTTTGTATACGTATTGCAAAGATGCCCAGAACTGAGCTAAACTTGGTATGTCTCCAACTCCTAGAAATAACTTCATGCCCCATCTCCCTTACATCCATCTAGTAAGGATCACATAATTTCTAACAAAGTTTTGACACAAATTCCAAATTCGGGTATTCAGAACATATAGCACGTTGCTGTAAGCAAGCACATTCTCATTCAAAGTTGCAAGTTACTATGTAGGAACAAGTTTGTATAGGTATTTCAAAGATGCCCAGAACTGAGCTAAACTTGGTATGTCTCCAACTCCTAGAAATAACTTCATGCCCCATCTCCCTTTCTTCCAGCTAGTAAGGATCACATAATTCCTAACAAAGTTTTGACACAGATTCCCAATTCGGGCATTCAGAACATATAGCACGTTGCTGTAAGCAATCACATTCTCATTCAAAGTTGAAAGTTACTATGTAGGAACAAGTTTGTATAGGTATTTCAAAGATGCCCAGACCTGAGCTAAACGTTGTATGTCTCCAACTCCTAGAAATAACTTCATGCCCCATCTCCCTTACTTCCAGCTAGTAAGGATCACATAATTCCTAACAATGTTTTGACATAGACTCCCAATTCGGGCATTCAGAACATATAGCACGTTGCTGTAAGCAAGCACATTCTCATTCAAAGTTGCAAGTTACTATGTAGGAACAAGTTTGTATAGGTATTTCAAAGATGCCCCGAACTGTGCTAAACTTGGTATGTCTCCAACTCCTAGAAATACCTTCATACCCCATCGCACTTACTTCCAGCTAGTAAGTATCACATAATTCCTAACAAATTTTTGACACAGATTCCCAATTCGGGCATTCAGAACATATAGCACGTTGCTGTAAGCAAGCACATTCTCATTCAAAGTTGCAAGTTACTACGTAGGAACAAGTTTGTATAGCTATTTCAAAGATGCCCAGAACTGTGTTAATTGGGTATGTCTCCAACTCCTAGAAATAACTTCATGCCCCATCTCCCTTACTTCCAGCTAGTAAGGATCACAAAATTCCTAACAAAGTTTTGACACAGATTCCCAATTCGGGCATTCAGAACATATAGAAATTTGATGTAAGCAAGCATATTCTCATTCAAAGTTGCAAGTTACTATGTAGGAACAAGTTTGTATAGGTATTTCAAAGATGCCCAGAACTGAGCTAAACTTGGTATGTCTCCAACTCCTAGAAATAACTTCATGCCCCAACTCCCTTACTTCCAGCTAGTAAGGATCACATAATTCCTAACAAAGATTTGACACAGATTCCCAATTCGGGCATTCAGAACATATAGCAAGTTGCTGTAAGCAAGCACATTCTCATTCAAAGTTCCAAGTTACTATGTAGCAACAAGTTTGTATAGGTATTTCAAAGATGCCCAGAACTGAGCTAAACTTGGTATGTCTCCAACTCCTAGAATAACTTCATGCCCCATCTCCCTTTCTTGCAGCTAGTAAGGATCACATAATTCCTAACAAAATTTTGACACAAATTCCCAATTCGGGCATTCAGAACATATAGCACGTTGCTGTAAGCAAGCACATTATCATTCAAAGTTGCAAGTTACTATGTAGGAACAAGTTTGTATAGGTATTTCAAAGATGCCCAGAACTGAGCTAAATTGGGTCTGTCTCCAACTCCTAGAAATAACTTCATGCCCCATGTCCCTTACTTCCATCTAGTACTGATCACATAATTCCTAACAAAGTTTTGACACAGACTCCCAATTCGGGCATTCAGAACACATAGAAATTTGCTGTAAGCAAGCACATTCTCATTAAAAGTTGCAAGTTACTATGTAGGAACAAGTTTGTATAGGTATTTCAAAGATGCCCAGAACTGAGCTAAAGTGGGTATGTCTCCAACTCCTAGAAATATCTTCATGCCCCATCTCCGTTACTTCCAGCTAGTAAGAATCACATAATTCCTAACAAAGTTTTGACACAGATTCCCAATTCGGGTATTCAGAACATATACCACGTTGCTGTAAGCAAGCACATTCTCATTCAAAGTTGCAAGTTACTATGTAGGAACAAGTTTGTATAGCTATTTCAAAGATGCCCAGAACTGAGCTAAAAGTTGTATGTCTCCAACTCCTAGAAATAACTTCATGCCCCATCTCCCTTACTTCCAGCTAGTAAGGATCACATAATTCCTAACAAAGTTTTGACACAGATTCCCAATTCGGGCATTCAGAACATATAGAAATTTGATGTAAGCAAGCACATTCTCATGCAAAGTTGCAAGTTACTATGTAGGAACAAGTTTGTATAGGTATTTCAAAGATGCCCAGAACTGAGCTAAACTTGGTATGTCTCCAACTCCTAGAAATAACTTCATGCCCCAACTCCCTTACTTCCAGCTAGTAAGGATCACATAATTCCTAACAAAGATTTGACACAGATACCCAATTCGGGCATTCAGAACATATAGCACGTTGCTGTAAGCAAGCACATTCTCATTCAAACTTGCAAGTTACTATGTAGCAACAAGTTTGTATAGGTATTTCAAAGATGCCCAGAACTGAGCTAAACTTGGTATGTCTCCAACTCCTAGAATAACTTCATGCCCCATCTCCCTTACTTCCAGCTAGTAAGGATCACATAATTCCTAACAAATTTTTGACACAGATTCCCAATTCGGGCATTCAGAACATATAGCACGTTGCTGTAAGCAAGCACATTCTCATTCAAAGTTGCAAGTTACTATGTAGGAACAAGTTTGTATAGGTATTTCAAAGATGCCCAGAACTGAGCTAAACGTTGTATGTCTCAAACTCCTAGAAATAACTTCATGCTCCATGTCACTTACTTCCATCTAATAAGGATTAAATAATTTCTAACAAAGTTTTGACACAGATTCCCAATTCGGGCATTCAGAACATATAGCACGTTGCTGTAAGCAAGCACATTCTCATTCAAAGTTGCAAGTTACTATGTAGGAACAAGTTTATATAGGTATTTCAAAGATGCCCAGAACTGAGCTAAACGTTGTATGTCTCCAACTCCTAGAAATAACTTCATGCCCCATCTCCCTTACTTCCAGCTAGTAAGGATCACATAATTCCTAACAAAGTTTTGACACAGATTCCCAATTCGGGCATTCAGAACATATAGCACGTTGCTCTAAGCAAGCACATTCTCAGTCAAAGTTGCAAGTTACTATGTAGGAACAAGTTTGTATAGGTATTTCAAAGATGCCCAGAACTGAGCTAAACTTGGTATGTGTCCAACTCCTAGAAATAACTTCATGCCCCATCTCCCTTACTTGCAGCTAGTAAGGATCACATAATTCCTAACATACATTTGACACAGATTCCCATTTCGTGCATTCAGGACATGTAGCACGTTGCTGTAAGCAAGCATATTCTCATTCAAAGTTGCAAGTTACTATGTAGGAACAAGTTTGTATAGGTATTTCAAAGATGCCCAGAACTGTGCTAAACTTGGTATGTGTCCATCTCCTAGAAATAACTTCATGCCCCAACTCCCTTACTTACAGCTAGTAAGGATCACATAATTCCTGAGAAAGTTTTGACACAGATTCCCAATCCCGGCATTCAGAACATATAGCACGTTGCTGTAAGCAAGCACATTCTCATTCAAAGTTGCAAGTTGCTATGTAGGAACAAGTTTGTATAGGACTTTCAAAGATGCCCAGAACTGAGCTAACGTGGGTATGTCTCCAACTCATAGAAATAACTTCATGCCCCATCTCCCTTACTTCCAGCTAGTAAGGATCACATAATATTCCTAACAAAGTTTTGACACAGATTCCCAATTCGGGCATTCAGAACATATAGCACGTTGCTGTAAGCAAGCACATTCTCATTCAAAGTTGCAAGTTACTATGTAGGAACCATTTTGTATAGGACTTTCAAAGATGCCCAGAACTGAGGTAAAGTGGGTATGTCTCAAACTCATAGAAATAACTTCATGCCCCATCTCCCTTACTTCCAGCTAGTAAGGATCACATAATTCCTAACAAAGATTTGACACAGTTTCCCAATTCGGGCATTCAGAACATATAGCACGTTGCTGTAAGCAAGCACATTCTCATACAAAGTTGCAAGTTACTATGTAGGAACAAGTTTGTATAGGTATTTCAAAGATGCCCAGAACTGAGCTAAACGTTGTATGTCTCCAACAGCTAGAAATGACTTCATGCTCCATGTCCCTTACTTCCAGCTAGTAAGGATCACATAATCCCTAACAAAGTTTTGACACAGATTCCCAATTCGGGCATTCAGAACATATAGCACGTTGTTGTAGGCAAGCACATTCTCCTTCAAAGTTGCAAGTTACTATGAAGGAACAAGTTTGTATAGGTATTTCAAAGATGCCCAGAACTGAGCTAAACGTTGTATGTCTCCTACTCCTAGAAATAACTTCATGCCCCATCTCTGTTACTTCCAGCTAGTAAGGATCACATAATTCCTAACAAAGTTTTGACAAAGATTCCCATTTCGGGCATTCAGAACATATAGCACGTTGCTGTAAGCAAGCTCATTCTCATTCAAAGTTGCAAGTTACTATGTAGGAACAACTTTGTATACGTATTGCAAAGATGCCCAGAACTGAGCTAAACTTGGTATGTCTCCAACTCCTAGAAATAACTTCATGCCCCATCTCCCTTACATCCATCTAGTAAGGATCACATAATTTCTAACAAAGTTTTGACACAAATTCCAAATTCGGGTATTCAGAACATATAGCACGTTGCTGTAAGCAAGCACATTCTCATTCAAAGTTGCAAGTTACTATGTAGGAACAAGTTTGTATAGGTATTTCAAAGATGCCCAGAACTGAGCTAAACTTGGTATGTCTCCAACTCCTAGAAATAACTTCATGCCCCATCTCCCTTTCTTCCAGCTAGTAAGGATCACATAATTCCTAACAAAGTTTTGACACAGATTCCCAATTCGGGCATTCAGAACATATAGCACGTTGCTGTAAGCAATCACATTCTCATTCAAAGTTGAAAGTTACTATGTAGGAACAAGTTTGTATAGGTATTTCAAAGATGCCCAGACCTGAGCTAAACGTTGTATGTCTCCAACTCCTAGAAATAACTTCATGCCCCATCTCCCTTACTTCCAGCTAGTAAGGATCACATAATTCCTAACAATGTTTTGACATAGACTCCCAATTCGGGCATTCAGAACATATAGCACGTTGCTGTAAGCAAGCACATTCTCATTCAATGTTGCAAGTTACTATGTAGGAACAAGTTTGTATAGGTATTTCAAAGATGCCCCGAACTGTGCTAAACTTGGTATGTCTCCAACTCCTAGAAATACCTTCATACCCCATCGCACTTACTTCCAGCTAGTAAGTATCACATAATTCCTAACAAATTTTTGACACAGATTCCCAATTCGGGCATTCAGAACATATAGCACGTTGCTGTAAGCAAGCACATTCTCATTCAAAGTTGCAAGTTACTATGTAGGAACAAGTTTGTATAGCTATTTCAAAGATGCCCAGAACTGTGTTAATTGGGTATGTCTCCAACTCCTAGAAATAACTTCATGCCCCATCTCCCTTACTTCCAGCTAGTAAGGATCACAAAATTCCTAACAAAGTTTTGACACAGATTCCCAATTCGGGCATTCAGAACATATAGAAATTTGATGTAAGCAAGCATATTCTCATTCAAAGTTGCAAGTTACTATGTAGGAACAAGTTTGTATAGGTATTTCAAAGATGCCCAGAACTGAGCTAAACTTGGTATGTCTCCAACTCCTAGAAATAACTTCATGCCCCAACTCCCTTACTTCCAGCTAGTAAGGATCACATAATTCCTAACAAAGATTTGACACAGATTCCCAATTCGGGCATTCAGAACATATAGCAAGTTGCTGTAAGCAAGCACATTCTCATTCAAAGTTCCAAGTTACTATGTAGCAACAAGTTTGTATAGGTATTTCAAAGATGCCCAGAACTGAGCTAAACTTGGTATGTCTCCAACTCCTAGAATAACTTCATGCCCCATCTCCCTTTCTTGCAGCTAGTAAGGATCACATAATTCCTAACAAAATTTTGACACAAATTCCCAATTCGGGCATTCAGAACATATAGCACGTTGCTGTAAGCAAGCACATTATCATTCAAAGTTGCAAGTTACTATGTAGGAACAAGTTTGTATAGGTATTTCAAAGATGCCCAGAACTGAGCTAAATTGGGTCTGTCTCCAACTCCTAGAAATAACTTCATGCCCCATGTCCCTTACTTCCATCTAGTACTGATCACATAATTCCTAACAAAGTTTTGACACAGACTCCCAATTCGGGCATTCAGAACACATAGAAATTTGCTGTAAGCAAGCACATTCTCATTAAAAGTTGCAAGTTACTATGTAGGAACAAGTTTGTATAGGTATTTCAAAGATGCCCAGAACTGAGCTAAAGTGGGTATGTCTCCAACTCCTAGAAATATCTTCATGCCCCATCTCCGTTACTTCCAGCTAGTAAGAATCACATAATTCCTAACAAAGTTTTGACACAGATTCCCAATTCGGGTATTCAGAACATATACCACGTTGCTGTAAGCAAGCACATTCTCATTCAAAGTTGCAAGTTACTATGTAGGAACAAGTTTGTATAGCTATTTCAAAGATGCCCAGAACTGAGCTAAAAGTTGTATGTCTCCAACTCCTAGAAATAACTTCATGCCCCATCTCCCTTACTTCCAGCTAGTAAGGATCACATAATTCCTAACAAAGTTTTGACACAGATTCCCAATTCGGGCATTCAGAACATATAGAAATTTGATGTAAGCAAGCACATTCTCATGCAAAGTTGCAAGTTACTATGTAGGAACAAGTTTGTATAGGTATTTCAAAGATGCCCAGAACTGAGCTAAACTTGGTATGTCTCCAACTCCTAGAAATAACTTCATGCCCCAACTCCCTTACTTCCAGCTAGTAAGGATCACATAATTCCTAACAAAGATTTGACACAGATACCCAATTCGGGCATTCAGAACATATAGCACGTTGCTGTAAGCAAGCACATTCTCATTCAAACTTGCAAGTTACTATGTAGCAACAAGTTTGTATAGGTATTTCAAAGATGCCCAGAACTGAGCTAAACTTGGTATGTCTCCAACTCCTAGAATAACTTCATGCCCCATCTCCCTTACTTCCAGCTAGTAAGGATCACATAATTCCTAACAAATTTTTGACACAGATTCCCAATTCGGGCATTCAGAACATATAGCACGTTGCTGTAAGCAAGCACATTCTCATTCAAAGTTGCAAGTTACTATGTAGGAACAAGTTTGTATAGGTATTTCAAAGATGCCCAGAACTGAGCTAAACGTTGTATGTCTCCAACTCCTAGAAATAACTTCATGCCCCATCTCCCTTACTTCCAGCTAGTAAGGATCACAAAATTCCTAACAAAGTTTTGACACAGATTCCCAATTCGGGCATTCAGAACATGTAGCATGTTGCTGTAAGCAAGCACATTCTCATTCAAAGTTGCAAGTTACTATGTAGGAACAAGTTTGTATAGGTATTTCAAAGATGCCCAGAACTGAGCTAAACGTTGTATGTCTCAAACTCCTAGAAATAACTTCATGCTCCATGTCACTTACTTCCATCTAATAAGGATTAAATAATTTCTAACAAAGTTTTGACACAGATTCCCAATTCGGGCATTCAGAACATATAGCACGTTGCTGTAAGCAAGCACATTCTCATTCAAAGTTGCAAGTTACTATGTAGGAACAAGTTTATATAGGTATTTCAAAGATGCCCAGAACTGAGCTAAACGTTGTATGTCTCCAACTCCTAGAAATAACTTCATGCCCCATCTCCCTTACTTCCAGCTAGTAAGGATCACATAATTCCTAACAAAGTTTTGACACAGATTCCCAATTCGGGCATTCAGAACATATAGCACGTTGCTCTAAGCAAGCACATTCTCAGTCAAAGTTGCAAGTTACTATGTAGGAACAAGTTTGTATAGGTATTTCAAAGATGCCCAGAACTGAGCTAAACTTGGTATGTGTCCAACTCCTAGAAATAACTTCATGCCCCATCTCCCTTACTTGCAGCTAGTAAGGATCACATAATTCCTAACATACATTTGACACAGATTCCCATTTCGTGCATTCAGGACATGTAGCACGTTGCTGTAAGCAAGCATATTCTCATTCAAAGTTGCAAGTTACTATGTAGGAACAAGTTTGTATAGGTATTTCAAAGATGCCCAGAACTGTGCTAAACTTGGTATGTGTCCATCTCCTAGAAATAACTTCATGCCCCAACTCCCTTACTTACAGCTAGTAAGGATCACATAATTCCTGAGAAAGTTTTGACACAGATTCCCAATCCCGGCATTCAGAACATATAGCACGTTGCTGTAAGCAAGCACATTCTCATTCAAAGTTGCAAGTTGCTATGTAGGAACAAGTTTGTATAGGACTTTCAAAGATGCCCAGAACTGAGCTAACGTGGGTATGTCTCCAACTCATAGAAATAACTTCATGCCCCATCTCCCTTACTTCCAGCTAGTAAGGATCACATAATATTCCTAACAAAGTTTTGACACAGATTCCCAATTCGGGCATTCAGAACATATAGCACGTTGCTGTAAGCAAGCACATTCTCATTCAAAGTTGCAAGTTACTATGTAGGAACAAGTTTGTATAGGTATTTCAAAGATGCCCAGAACTGAGCTAAACGTTGTATGTCTCCAACTCCTAGAAATATATTCCTGCTCCATGTCCCTTACTTCCAGCTAGTAATGATCACATAATTTCTAACAAAGTTTTGACACAGATTCCCAATTCGGGCATTCAGAACATATAGCACGTTGCTGTAAGCAAGCACATTCTCATTCAAAGTTGCAAATTACTGTGTAGGAACAAGTATGTATAGGTATTTCAAAGATGCCCAGAACTGAGCTAAACATTGTATGTCTCCAACTCCTAGAAATAACTTCATGCCCCATCTCCCTTACTTCCAGCTAGTAAGGATCACATAATTCCTAACAAAGTTTTGACACAGATTCCCAATTCGGGCATTCAGAACACATAGCACGTTGCTGTAAGCAAGCACATTCTCATTCAAAGTTGCAAGTTACTATGTAGGAACAAGTTTGTATAGGTATTTCAAAGATGCCCAGAACTGAGATAACGTTGTATGTATCCAACTCCTAGAAATAACTTCATGCCCCATCTCCCTCACTTCCAGCTAGTAAGGATCACATAATTCCTAACAAACTTTTGACACAGATTCCCAATTCGGGCATTCAGAACATATAGCACGTTGCTGTAAGCAATCACATTCTCATTCAAAGTTGAAAGTTACTATGTAGGAACAAGTTTGTATAGGTATTTCAAAGATGCCCAGACCTGAGCTAAACGTTGTATGTCTCCAACTCCTAGAAATAACTTCATGCCCCATCTCCCTTACTTCCAGCTAGTAAGGATCACATAATTCCTAACAATGTTTTGACATAGACTCCCAATTCGGGCATTCAGAACATATAGCACGTTGCTGTAAGCAAGCACATTCTCATTCAAAGTTGCAAGTTACTATGTAGGAACAAGTTTGTATAGGTATTTCAAAGATGCCCCGAACTGTGCTAAACTTGGTATGTCTCCAACTCCTAGAAATACCTTCATACCCCATCGCACTTACTTCCAGCTAGTAAGAATCACATAATTCCTAACAAATTTTTGACACAGATTCCCAATTCGGGCATTCAGAACATATAGCACGTTGCTGTAAGCAAGCACATTCTCATTCAAAGTTGCAAGTTACTATGTAGGAACAAGTTTGTATAGCTATTTCAAAGATGCCCAGAACTGTGTTAATTGGGTATGTCTCCAACTCCTAGAAATAACTTCATGCCCCATCTCCCTTACTTCCAGCTAGTAAGGATCACAAAATTCCTAACAAAGTTTTGACACAGATTCCCAATTCGGGCATTCAGAACATATAGAAATTTGATGTAAGCAAGCATATTCTCATTCAAAGTTGCAAGTTACTATGTAGGAACAAGTTTGTATAGGTATTTCAAAGATGCCCAGAACTGAGCTAAACTTGGTATGTCTCCAACTCCTAGAAATAACTTCATGCCCCAACTCCCTTACTTCCAGCTAGTAAGGATCACATAATTCCTAACAAAGATTTGACACAGATTCCCAATTCGGGCATTCAGAACATATAGCAAGTTGCTGTAAGCAAGCACATTCTCATTCAAAGTTCCAAGTTACTATGTAGCAACAAGTTTGTATAGGTATTTCAAAGATGCCCAGAACTGAGCTAAACTTGGTATGTCTCCAACTCCTAGAATAACTTCATGCCCCATCTCCCTTTCTTGCAGCTAGTAAGGATCACATAATTCCTAACAAAATTTTGACACAAATTCCCAATTCGGGCATTCAGAACATATAGCACGTTGCTGTAAGCAAGCACATTCTCATTCAAAGTTGCAAGTTACTATGTAGGAACAAGTTTGTATAGGTATTTCAAAGATGCCCAGAACTGAGCTAAATTGGGTCTGTCTCCAACTCCTAGAAATAACTTCATGCCCCATCTCCCTTACTTCCATCTAGTACTGATCACATAATTCCTAACAAAGTTTTGACACAGACTCCCAATTCGGGCATTCAGAACACATAGAAATTTGCTGTAAGCAAGCACATTCTCATTAAAAGTTGCAAGTTACTATGTAGGAACAAGTTTGTATAGGTATTTCAAAGATGCCCAGAACTGAGCTAAAGTGGGTATGTCTCCAACTCCTAGAAATATCTTCATGCCCCATCTCCGTTACTTCCAGCTAGTAAGAATCACATAATTCCTAACAAAGTTTTGACACAGATTCCCAATTCGGGTATTCAGAACATATACCACGTTGCTGTAAGCAAGCACATTCTCATTCAAAGTTGCAAGTTACTATGTAGGAACAAGTTTGTATAGCTATTTCAAAGATGCCCAGAACTGAGCTAAAAGTTGTATGTCTCCAACTCCTAGAAATAACTTCATGCCCCATCTCCCTTACTTCCAGCTAGTAAGGATCACATAATTCCTAACAAAGTTTTGACACAGATTCCCAATTCGGGCATTCAGAACATATAGAAATTTGATGTAAGCAAGCACATTCTCATGCAAAGTTGCAAGTTACTATGTAGGAACAAGTTTGTATAGGTATTTCAAAGATGCCCAGAACTGAGCTAAACTTGGTATGTCTCCAACTCCTAGAAATAACTTCATGCCCCAACTCCCTTACTTCCAGCTAGTAAGGATCACATAATTCCTAACAAAGATTTGACACAGATACCCAATTCGGGCATTCAGAACATATAGCACGTTGCTGTAAGCAAGCACATTCTCATTCAAACTTGCAAGTTACTATGTAGCAACAAGTTTGTATAGGTATTTCAAAGATGCCCAGAACTGAGCTAAA
The DNA here is from genome assembly GCF_020826845.1 of Diceros bicornis minor. Classification (NCBI taxonomy): domain Eukaryota; kingdom Metazoa; phylum Chordata; class Mammalia; order Perissodactyla; family Rhinocerotidae; genus Diceros; species Diceros bicornis. The sequence goes on along the minus strand of NW_026690971.1, from coordinate 1,315,631 downwards.
CTTGGTATGTCTCCAACTCCTAGAATAACTTCATGCCCCATCTCCCTTACTTCCAGCTAGTAAGGATCACATAATTCCTAACAAATTTTTGACACAGATTCCCAATTCGGGCATTCAGAACATATAGCACGTTGCTGTAAGCAAGCACATTCTCATTCAAAGTTGCAAGTTACTATGTAGGAACAAGTTTGTATAGGTATTTCAAAGATGCCCAGAACTGAGCTAAAGTGGGTATGTCTGCAAATCCTAGAAATAACTACATGCCCCAAATCCCTTACTTCCAGCTAGTAAGCATCACATAATTCCTAACAAAGTTTTGACACAGATTCCCAATTCGGGCATTCAGAACATATAGCACGTTGCTGTAAACAAGCACATTCTCATTCAAAGTTGCAAGATACTATGTAGGAACAAGTTTGTATAGGTATTTCAAAGACGCCCAGAACTGAGCTAAACTTGGTATGTCTCCAACTCCTAGAAATAACTTCATGCCCCATCTCCCTTACTTCCAGCTAATAATGATCACATAATTCCTAACAAAGTTTTGACACAGATTCCCAATTCGGGCATTCAGAACATATAGCACGTTGCTGTAAGCAAGCACATTCTCATTCAAAGTTGCAAGTTACTATGTAGGAACAAGTTTGTATAGGTATTTCAAAGATGCCCAGAACTGAGCTAAACATTGTATGTCTCCAACTCCTAGAAATAACTTCATGCCCCGTTTCCCTTACTTCCATCTAGTAAGGATCACATAATTCCTAACAAAGTTTTGACACAGACTCCCAATTCGGGCATGCAGAACATATAGAAATTTGCTGTAAGCAAGCACATTCTCATTCAAAGTTGCAAGTTACTATGTAGGAACAAGTTTGTATAGGTATTTCAAAGATGCCCAGAACTGAGCTAAAGTGGGTATGTCTCCAACTCCTGGAAATATCTTCATACCCATCTCGCTTACTTCCAGCTAGTAAGGATCACATAATTCCTAACAAAGTTTTGACACAGATTCCCAGTTCGGGCATTCAGAACATATAGCACGTTTCTGTAAGCAAGCACATTCTCATTCAAAGTTGCAAGTTACTATGTAGGAACAAGTTTGTATAGGTATTTCAATGATGCCCAGAACTGAGCTAAACTTGGTATGTCTCCAACTCCTAGAAATAACTTCATGTCCCATCTCCCTTACTTCCAGCTAGTAAGGATCACATAATTCCTAACAAAGTTTTGACACATATTCCCGATTCTGGCATTCAGAACATATAGCACGTTGCTGTAAGCAAGCACATTCTCATTCAAACTTGCAAGTTACTATGTAGCAACAAGTTTGTATAGGTATTTCAAAGATGCCCAGAACTGAGCTAAACTTGGTATGTCTCCAACTCCTAGAATAACTTCATGCCCCATCTCCCTTACTTCCAGCTAGTAAGGATCACATAATTCCTAACAAATTTTTGACACAGATTCCCAATTCGGGCATTCAGAACATATAGCACGTTGCTGTAAGCAAGCACATTCTCATTCAAAGTTGCAAGTTACTATGTAGGAACAAGTTTGTATAGGTATTTCAAAGATGCCCAGAACTGAGCTAAAGTGGGTATGTCTGCAAATCATAGAAATAACTACATGCCCCAAATCCCTTACTTCCAGCTAGTAAGCATCACATAATTCCTAACAAAGTTTTGACACAGATTCCCAATTCGGGCATTCAGAACATATAGCACGTTGCTGTAAACAAGCACATTCTCATTCAAAGTTGCAAGATACTATGTAGGAACAAGTTTGTATAGGTATTTCAAAGACGCCCAGAACTGAGCTAAACTTGGTATGTCTCCAACTCCTAGAAATAACTTCATGCCCCATCTCCCTTACTTCCAGCTAATAATGATCACATAATTCCTAACAAAGTTTTGACACAGATTCCCAATTCGGGCATTCAGAACATATAGCACGTTGCTGTAAGCAAGCACATTCTCATTCAAAGTTGCAAGTTACTATGTAGGAACAAGTTTGTATAGGTATTTCAAAGATGCCCAGAACTGAGCTAAACATTGTATGTCTCCAACTCCTAGAAATAACTTCATGCCCCGTTTCCCTTACTTCCATCTAGTAAGGATCACATAATTCCTAACAAAGTTTTGACACAGACTCCCAATTCGGGCATGCAGAACATATAGAAATTTGCTGTAAGCAAGCACATTCTCATTCAAAGTTGCAAGTTACTATGTAGGAACAAGTTTGTATAGGTATTTCAAAGATGCCCAGAACTGAGCTAAAGTGGGTATGTCTCCAACTCCTGGAAATATCTTCATACCCATCTCGCTTACTTCCAGCTAGTAAGGATCACATAATTCCTAACAAAGTTTTGACACAGATTCCCAGTTCGGGCATTCAGAACATATAGCACGTTTCTGTAAGCAAGCACATTCTCATTCAAAGTTGCAAGTTACTATGTAGGAACAAGTTTGTATAGGTATTTCAATGATGCCCAGAACTGAGCTAAACTTGGTATGTCTCCAACTCCTAGAAATAACTTCATGTCCCATCTCCCTTACTTCCAGCTAGTAAGGATCACATAATTCCTAACAAAGTTTTGACACATATTCCCGATTCTGGCATTCAGAACATATAGCACGTTTCTGTAAGCAAGCACATTCTCATTAAAAGTTGCAAGTTACTATGTAGGAACAAGTTTGTATAGGTATTTCAAAGATGCCCAGAACTGAGCTAAACTTGGTATGTCTCCAACTCCTAGAAATAAATTCATGCTCCATGTCCCTTACTTCCAGCTAGTAAGGATCACATAATTCCTAACAAAGTTTTGACACAGATTCCCAATTCGGGCATTCAGAACATATAGCACGTTGCTGTAAGCAAGCACATTCTCATTCAAAGTTGCAAGTTACTATGTAGGCACAAGTTTGTATAGGTATTTCAAAGATGCCCAGAACTGAGCTAAAGTGGGTATGTCTCCAACTCCTAGAAATAACTTCATGCCCCATCTCCCTAACTTCCAGCTAGTAAGGATCACATAATTCCTAACAAAGTTTTGACACAGATACCCAATTCGGGCATTCAGAACATATAGCACGTTGCTGTAAGCAAGCACATTCTCATTCAAAGTTGCAAGTTACTATGTAGGAACAAGTTTGTATAGGTATTTCAAAGATGCCCAGAACTGAGCTAAACGTTGTATGTCTCCAACTCCTAGAAATAACTTCATGCTCCATGTCACTTACTTCCATCTAGTAAGGATCACATAATTTCTAACAAAGTTTTGACACAGATTCCCAATTCGGGCATTCAGAACATATAGCACGTTGCTGTAAGCAAGCACATTCTCATTAAATGTTGCAAGTTACTATGTAGGAACAAGTTTGTATAGGTATTTCAAAGATGGCCAGAACTGAGCTAAATTTGCTTTGTGTTCAACTCCTAGAAATAACTTCATGCCCCATCTCCCTTACTTCCAGCTAGTAAGGATCACATAATTCCTAACAAAGTTTTGACACAGATTCCCAATTCGGGCATTCAGAACATATAGCACGTTGCTGTAAGCAAGCACATTCTCATTCAATGTTGCAAGTTACTATGTAGGAACAAGTTTGTATAGGTATTTCAAAGATGCTCAGAACTGAGCTAAACTTGGTTTGTCTCCACCTCCTAGAAATAACTTCATGCCCCATCTCCCTTACTTCCAGCTAGAAAGGATCACATAATTCCTAACAAAGTTTTGACACAGATTCCCAATTCGGGCCTTCAGAACATATAGCACGTTGCTGTAAGCAAGCACATTCTCATTCAAAGTTGCAAGTTACTATGTAGGAACAAGTTTGTATAGGTATTTCAAAGATGCCCAGAACTGAGCTAAACGTTGTCTGTATCCAACGCCTAGAAATAACTTCATGACCGATCTCCCTTACTTCCAGCTAGTAAGGATCACATAATTCCTAACAAAGTTTTGACACAGATTCCCAATTCGGGCATTCAGAACATATAGCACGTTGCTGTAAGCAAGCACATTCTCATTCAAAGTTGCAAGTTACTATGTAGGAACAAGTTTGTATGGGTATTTCAAAGATGCCCAGAACTGAGCTAAACTTGGTATGTCTCCACCTCCTAGAAATAACTTCATGCCCCATCTCCCTTACTTCCAGCTAGTAAGGATCACATAATTCCTAACAAAGTTTTGACACAGATTCCCAATTCGGGCATTCAGAACATATAGCACGTTGCTGTAAGCAAGCACATTCTCATTCAAAGTTGCAAATTACTATGTAGGAACAAGTTTGTATAGGTATTTCAAAGATGCCCAGAACTGAGCTAAACGTTCTATGTCTCCAACTCCTAGAAATAACTTCATGCCCCAACTCCCTTACTTCCAGCTAGTAAGGATCACATAATTCCTAACAAACTTTTGACACAGATTCCCAAATCGGGCATTCAGAACATGTAGCACGTTTCTGTAAGCAAGCACATTCTCATTGAAAGTTGCAAGTTACTATGTAGGAACAAGTTTGTATAGGACTTTCAAAGATGCCCCGAACTGAGCTAAACTTGGTATATCTCCAACTCCTAGAAATAACTTCATGCCCCATCTCCCTTAATTCCAGCTAGTAAGGATCACATAATTCCTAACAAAATTTTGACACAGATTCCCAATTCGGGCATTCAGAACATGTAGCACGTTGCTGTAAGCAAGCACATTCTCATTCAAAGTTGCAAGTTACTATGTAGGAACAAGTTTGTTTAGGTATTTCAAAGATGCCCAGATCTGTGCTAAACTTGGTATGTGTCCATCTCCTAGAAATAACTTCATGCCCCATCTCCCTTACTTCCAGCTAGTAAGGATCACATAATATTCCTAACAAAGTTTTGACACAGATTCCCAATTCGGGCATTCAGAACATATAGCACGTTGCTGTAAGCAAGCACATTCTCCTTCAAAGTTGCAAGTTACTATGTAGGAAAAAGTTTGTATAGGTATTTCAAAGATACCCAGAACTGAGCTAAACTTGGTATGTCTCCAACTCCTAGAAATAACTTCATGCCCCATCTCCCTTACTTCCATCTAGTAAGGATCACATAATTTCTAACAAAGATTTGACACAGATTCCCAATTCGGGCATTCAGAACATATAGCACGTTGCTGTAAGCAAGCACATTCTCATTCAAAATTGCAAGTTACTATGTAGGAACAAGTTTGTATAGTTATTTCAAAGATGCCCAGAACTGAGCTAAACTTGGTATGTCTCCAACTCCTAGAAATAACTTCATGTCCCATCTCCCTTACTTCCAGCTGGTAAGGATCACATAATTCCTAACAAAGTTTTGACACAGATTCCCAATTCAGGTATTCAGAACATATAGCACGTTGCTGTAAGCAAGCACATTCTCATTCAAAGTTGCAAGTTACTATGTAGGAACAAGTTTGTATAGGTATTTCAAAGATGCCCAGAACTGAGCTAAACGTTGTCTGCCTCCACGCCTAGAAATAACTTCATGACCGATCTCCCTTACTTCCAGCTAGTAAGGATCACATAATTCCTAACAAAGTTTAGACACAGATTCCCAATTCGGGCATTCAGAACATATAGCACGTTGCTGTAAGCAAGCACATTCTCATTCAAAGTTGCAAGTTACTATGCAGGAACAAGTTTGTATAGGACTTTCAAAGATGCCCAGAACTGAGCTAAACTTGCTATGTCTCCAACTCCTAGAAATAACTTCATGCCCCATCTCCCTTACTTCCAGATAGTAAGGATCACATAATTCCTAACAAAGATTTGACACAGATTCCCAATTCGGGCATTCAGAACATATAGCACGTTGCTGTAAGCAAGCACATTCTCATTCAAAGATGCAAGTTACTATGTAGGAACAAGTTTGTATATGTATTTTAAAGATGCCCAGAACTGAGCTAAACGTTGTATGTCTCCAACTCCTAGAAATAACTTCATGCCCCATCTCCCTTACTTCCAGCTAGTAAGGATCACATAATTCCTAACAATGTTTTGACACAGATTCCCAATTCGGGCATTCAGAAAATATAGCACGTTGCTGTAAGCAAGCACATTCTCATTCAAAGTTGCAAGTTACTATGTAGGACAAGTTTGTATAGGTATTTCAAAGATGCCCAGAAATGAGCTAAACTTGGTATGTCTCCAAATCCTAGAAATAACTTCATGCCCCATCTCACTTATTTCCATCTAGTAAGGATCACATAATTTCTAACAAAGTTTTGACACATATTCCCAATTCGGTCATTCAGAACATATAGCACGTTGCTGTATGCAAGCAAATTCTCATTCAAAGTTGCAAGTTACTATGTAGGAACAAGTTTGTATAGATATTTCAAAGATGCCAAGAACTGAGCTAAACTTGGTATGTCTCCAACTCCTAGAAATAACTTCACGCCCCATCTCCCTTACTTCCAGCTAGTAAGGATCACATAATTCCTAACAAAGTTTTGACACAGATTCCCAATTCGGGCATTCAGAACATATAGCACGTTGCTGTAAGCAAGCACATTCTCATTCAAAGTTGCAAGTTACTATGTAGGAACAAGTTTGTATAGGTATTTCAAAGATGCCCAGAACTGAGCTAAACTTGGTATGTCTCCAACTCCTAGAAATTACTTCATGCCCCATCTCCCTTACCTCCAGCTAGTAAGGATCACATAATTCCTAACAAAGTTTTGACACAGATTCCCAATTCGGGCATTCAGAACATATAACACGTTGCTGTAAGCAAGCACATTCTCATTCAAAGTTGCAAGTTACTATGTAGGAACAAGTTTGTATAGGTATTTCAAAGATGCCCAGAACTGAGCTAAACGTTGTATGTCTCCAACTCCTAGAAATAACTTCATGCCCCATCTCCCTTACTTCCAGCTAGTAAGGATCACATAATTCCTAACAAAGTTTTGACACAGATTCTCAAATCGGGCATTCAGAACATATAGCACGTTGCTGTAAGCAAGCACATTCTCATTCAAAGTTGCAAGTTACTATATAGGAACAAGTTTGTATAGGTATTTCAAAGATGCCCAGAACTGAGCTAAACTTTGTATGTCTCCAACTCCTAGAAATAACTTCATGCCCCATCTCCTTTACTTCCATCTAGTAAGGATCACATAATTTCTAACAAAGTTTTGACACAGATTCCCAATTCGGGCATTCAGAACATATAGCACGTTGCTGTAAGCAAGCACATTCTCATTCAAAGTTGTAAGTTACTATGTAGGAACAAGTTTGTATAGGTATTTCAAAGATGCTCAGAACTGAGCTAAACGTTGTATGTCTCCAACTCCTAGAAATAACTTCATGCCCCATCTCCCTTACTTCCAGCTAGTAAGGATCACATAATTCCTAACAAAGTATTGACACAGATTCCCAATTCAGGCATTCAGAACATATAGCACGTTGCTGTAAGCAAGCCCATTCTCATTCAAAGTTGCAAGTTACTATGTAGGAACAAGTTTGTATAGGTATTTCAAAGATGCCCAGACCTGAGCTAAACGTTGTATGTCTCCATCTCCTAGAAATAACTTCATGCCCCATCTCCCTAACTTCCAGTTAGTAAGGATCACATAATTCCTAACAAAGTTTTCACACAGATTCCCAATTCGGGCATTCAGAACATATAGCACGTTTCTGTAAGCAAGCACATTCTCATTAAAGTTGCAAGTTACTATGTAGGAACAAGTTTGTATATGTATTTTAAAGATGCCCAGAACTGATCTAAACGTTGTATGTCTCCAACTCCTAGAAATGACTTCATGCCCCATCTCCCTTACTTCCAGCTAGTAAGGATCACATAATTCCTAACAAAGTTTTGACACAGATTCCCAATTCGGGCATTCAGAACATATAGCACGTTGCTGTAAGCAAGCACATTCTCATTCAAAGTTGCAAGTTACTATGTAGGAACAAGTTTGTATAGGTATTTCAAAGATGCCCAGAACTGAGCTAAACGTTGTATGTCTCCAACTCCTAGAAATAACTTCATGCCCCATCTCCCTTACTTCCAGCTAGTAAGGATCACATAATTTCTAACAAAGTTTTGACAGAGATTCCCAATTCGGGCATTCAGAACATATAGCACGTTGCTGTAAGCAAGCGCATTCTCATTCAAAGTTGCAAGTTACTATGTAGGAACAAGTTTATATAGGTATTTCAAAGATGCCCAGAACTGAGCTAAACGTTGTATGTCTCCAACTCCTAGAAATTACTTCATGCCCCAACTCCCTTACTTACAGCTAGTAAGGATCACATAATTCCTGAGAAAGTTTTGACACAGATTCCCAATCCCGGCATTCAGAACATATAGCACGTTGCTGTAAGCAAGCACATTCTCATTCAAAGTTGCAAGTTGCTATGTAGGAACAAGTTTGTATAGGACATTCAAAGATGCCCAGAACTGAGCTAACGTGGGTATGTCTCCAACTCATAGAAAGAACTTCATGCCCCATCTCCCTTACTTCCAGCTAGTAAGGATCACATAATATTCCTAACAAAGTTTTGACACAGATTCCCAATTCGGGCATTCAGAACATATAGCACGTTGCTGTAAGCAAGCACATTCTCATTCAAAGTTGCAAGTTACTATGTAGGAACAAGTTTGTATAGGTATTTCAAAGATGCCCAGAACTGAGCTAAACGTTGTATGTCTCCAACTCCTAGAAATATATTCATGCTCCATGTCCCTTACTTCCAGCTAGTAATGATCACATAATTTCTAACAATGTTTTGACACAGATTCCCAATTCGGGCATTCAGAACATATAGCACGTTGCTGTAAGCAAGCACATTCTCATTCAAAGTTGCAAATTACTGTGTAGGAACAAGTTTGTATAGGTATTTCAAAGATGCCCAGAATTGAGCTAAACATTGTATGTCTCCAACTCCTAGAAATAACTTCATGCCCCATCTCCCTTACTCCAGCTAGTAAGGATCACATAATTCCTAACAAAGTTTTGACACAGATTCCCAATTCGGGCATTCAGAACATATAGCACGTTGCTGTAAGCAAGCACATTCTCATTCAAAGTTGCAAGTTACTATGTAGGAACAAGTTTGTATAGGTATTTCAAAGATGCCCAGAACTGAGATAACGTTGTATGTCTCCAACTCCTAGAAATAACTTCATGCCCCATCTCCCTTACTTCCAGCTAGTAAGGATCACATAATTCCTAACAAAGTTTTGACACAGATTCTCAATTCGGGCATTCAGAACATATAGCACGTTGCTGTAAGCAAGCACATTCTCATTCAAAGTTGCAAGTTACTATATAGGAACAAGTTTGTATAGGTATTTCAAAGATGCCCAGAACTGAGCTAAACGTTGTATGTCTCCAACTCCTAGAAATAACTTCATGCCCCATCTCCCTTACTTCCAGCTAGTAAGGATCACATAATTCCTAACAAAGTATTGACACAGATTCCCAATTCGGGCATTCAGAACATATAGCACGTTGCTGTAAGCAAGCACATTCTCATTCAAAGTTGCAAGTTACTATGTAGGAACAAGTTTGTATAGGTATTTCAAAGATGCCCAGACCTGAGCTAAACGTTGCATGTCTCCATCTCCTAGAAATAACTTCATGCCCCATCTCCCTAACTTCCAGTTAGTAAGGATCACATAATTCCTAAAAAAGTTTTCACACAGATTCCCAATTCGGGCATTCAGAATATATAGCACGTTGCTGTAAGCAAGCACATTCTCATTAAAGTTGCAAGTTACTATGTAGGAACAAGTTTGTATATGTATTTTAAAGATGCCCAGAACTGAGCTAAACGTTGTATGTCTCGAACTCCTAGAAATAACTTCATGCCCCATCTCCCTTACTTCCAGCTAGTAAGGATCACATAATTCCTAACAAAGTTTTGACACAGATTCCCAATTCGGGCATTCAGAACATATAGCACGTTGCTGTAAGCAAGCACATTCTCATTCAAAGTTGCAAGTTACTATGTAGGAACAAGTTTGTATAGGTATTTCAAAGATGCCCAGAACTGAGCTAAACGTTGTATGTCTCCAACTCCTAGAAATAACTTCATGCCCCATCTCCCTTACTTCCAGCTAGTAAGGATCACATAATTTCTAACAAAGTTTTGACACAGATTCCCAATTCGGGCATTCAGAACATATAGCACGTTGCTGTAAGCAAGCACATTCTCATTCAAAGTTGCAAGTTACAATGTAGGAACAAGTTTGTATAGGACTTTCAAAGATGCCCAGAACTGAGCTAAAGTGGGTATGTCTCCAACTGATAGAAATAACTTCATGCCCCATCTCCCTTACTTCCAGCTAGTAAGGAGCACATAATATTCCTAACAATGTTTTGACACAGATTCCCAATTCGGGCATTCAGAACATATAGCACGTTGCTGTAAGCAAGCACATTCTCATTCAAAGTTGCAAGTTACTATGTAATAACAAGTTTGTATAGGTATTTCAAAGATGCCCAGAACTGAGCTAAACGTTGTATGTCTCCAACTCCTAGAAATAAATTTATGCTCCATGTCCCTTACTTCCAGCTAGTAATGATCACATAATTTCTAACAAAGTTTTGACACAGATTCCCAATTCGGGCATTCAGAACATATAGCACGTTGCACTAAGCAAGCACATTCTCATTCAAACTTGCAAGTTACTATGTAGGAACAAGTTTGTATAGGTATTTCAAAGATGCCCAGAACTGAGCTAAACTTGGTATGTCTCCAACTCCTAGAAATAACTTCATGCCCCATCTCCCTTACTTCCAGCTAGTAAGGATCACATAATTCCTAACAAAGTTTTGACACAGATTCCCAATTCGGGCATTCAGAACATATAGCACGTTGCTGTAAGCAAGCACATTCTCATTCAAAGTTGCAAGTTACTATGTAGGAACAAGTTTGTATAGGACTTTCAAAGATGCCCAGAACTGAGCTAAAGTGGGTATGTCTCCAACTCATAGAAATAACTTCATGCCCCATCTCCCTTACTTCCAGCTAGTTAGGATCACATAATATTCCTAACAAAGTTTTGACACAGAATCCCAATTCGGGCATTCAGAACATATAGCACGTTGTTGTAAGCAAGCAAATTCTCATTCAAAGTTGCAAGTTCCTATGTAGGAACAAGTTTGTATAGGTATTTCAAAGATGCCCAGAACTGAGCTAAACTTGGTATGTCTCCAACTCCTAGAAATAACTTCATGCCCCATCTCCCCTACTTCCATCTAGTAAGGATCACATAATTTCTAACAAAGTTTTGACACAGATTCCCAATTCGGGCATTCAGAACATAAGGCACGTTGCTGTAAGCAAGCACATTCTCATTAAAAGTTGCAAGTTACTATGTAGGAACAAGTTTGTATAGGTATTTCAAAGATGCCCAGAACTGAGCTAAACTTGGTATGTCTCCAACTCCTAGAAATAACTTCATGCCCCATCTCCCTTACTTCCAGCTAGAAAGGATCACATAATTCCTAACAAAGTTTTGACACAGATTCCCAATTCGGGCATTCAGAACATATAGCACGTTGCTGTAAGCAAGCACATTCTCATTCAAAGTTGCAAGTTACTATGTAGGAACAAGTTTGTATAGGTATTTCAAAGATGCCCAGAACTGAGCTAAACGTTGTATGTCTCCAACTCCTAGAAATAACTTCATGCCCCATCTCCCTTACTTCCAGCTAGTAAGGATCACAAAATTCCTAACAAAGTTTTGACACAGATTCCCAATTCGGGCATTCAGAACATGTAGCATGTTGCTGTAAGCAAGCACATTCTCATTCAAAGTTGCAAGTTACTATGTAGGAACAAGTTTGTATAGGTATTTCAAAGATGCCCAGAACTGAGCTAAACGTTGTATGTCTCCAACTCCTAGAAATAACTTCATGCTCCGTGTCACTTACTTCCATCTAATAAGGATTAAATAATTTCTAACAAAGTTTTGACACAGATTCCCAATTCGGGCATTCAGAACATATAGCACGTTGCTGTAAGCAAGCACATTCTCATTCAAAGTTGCAAGTTACTATGTAGGAACAAGTTTATATAGGTATTTCAAAGATGCCCAGAACTGAGCTAAACGTTGTATGTCTCCAACTCCTAGAAATAACTTCATGCCCCATCTCCCTTACTTCCAGCTAGTAAGGATCACATAATTACTAACAAAGTTTTGACACAGATTCCCAATTCGGGCATTCAGAACATATAGCACGTTGCTCTAAGCAAGCACATTCTCAGTCAAAGTTGCAAGTTACTATGTAGGAACAAGTTTGTATAGGTATTTCAAAGATGCCCAGAACTGAGCTAAACTTGGTATGTGTCCAACTCCTAGAAATAACTTCATGCCCCATCTCCCTTACTTGCAGCTAGTAAGGATCACATAATTCCTAACATACATTTGACACAGATTCCCATTTCGTGCATTCAGAACATGTAGCACGTTGCTGTAAGCAAGCATATTCTCATTCAAAGTTGCAAGTTACTATGTAGGAACAAGTTTGTATAGGTATTTCAAAGATGCCCAGAACTGTGCTAAACTTGGTATGTGTCCATCTCCTAGAAATAACTTCATGCCCCAACTCCCTTACTTACAGCTAGTAAGGATCACATAATTCCTGAGAAAGTTTTGACACAGATTCCCAATCCCGGCATTCAGAACATATAGCACGTTGCTGTAAGCAAGCACATTCTCATTCAAAGTTGCAAGTTGCTATGTAGGAACAAGTTTGTATAGGACTTTCAAAGATGCCCAGAACTGAGCTAACGTGGGTATGTCTCCAACTCATAGAAGTAACTTCATGCCCCATCTCCCTTACTTCCAGCTAGTAAGGATCACATAATATTCCTAACAATGTTTTGACACAGATTCCCAATTCGGGCTTTCAGAACATATAGCACGTTGCTGTAAGCAAGCACATTCTCATTCAAAGTTGCAAGTTACTATGTAGGAACAAGTTTGTATAGGTATTTCAAAGATGCCCAGAACTGAGCTAAACGTTGTATGTCTCCAACTCCTAGAAATATATTCATGCTCCATGTCCCTTACTTCCAGCTAGTAATGATCACATAATTTCTAACAAAGTTTTGACACAGATTCCCAATTCGGGCATTCAGAATATATAGCACGTTGCTGTAAGCAAGCATATTCTCATTCAAAGTTGCAAGTTACTGTGTAGGAACAAGTTTGTATAGGTATTTCAAAGATGCCCAGAATTGAGCTAAACATTGTATGTCTCCAACTCCTAGAAATAACTTCATGCCCCATCTCCCTTACTTCCAGCTAGTAAGGATCACATAATTCCTAACAAAGTTTTGACACAGATTCCCAATTCGGGCATTAAGAACATATAGCACGTTGCTGTAAGCAAGCACATTCTCATTCAAAGTTGCAAGTTACTATGTAGGAACAAGTTTGTATAGGTATTTCAAAGATGCCCAGAACTGAGATAACGTTGTATGTCTCCAACTCCTAGAAATAACTTCATGCCCCATCTCCCTCACTTCCAGCTAGTAAGGATCACATAATTCCTAACAAACTTTTGACACAGATTCCCAATTCGGGCATTCAGAACATATAGCACGTTGCTGTAAGCAAGCACATTCTCATTCAAAGTTGCAAGTTACTATGTAGGAACCATTTTGTATAGGACTTTCAAAGATGCCCAGAACTGAGGTAAAGTGGGTATGTCTCCAACTCATAGAAATAACTTCATGCCCCATCTCCCTTACTTCCAGCTAGTAAGGATCACATAATTCCTAACAAAGATTTGACACAGTTTCCCTATTCGGGCATTCAGAACATATAGCACGTTGCTGTAAGCAAGCACATTCTCATACAAAGTTGCAAGTTACTATGTAGGAACAAGTTTGTATAGGTATTTCAAAGATGCCCAGAACTGAGCTAAACGTTGTATGTCTCCAACACCTAGAAATGACTTCATGCTCCATGTCCCTTACTTCCATCTAGTAAGGATCACATAATTCCTAACAAAGATTTGACACAGATTCCCAATTCGGGCATTCAGAACATATAGCACGTTGCTGTAAGCAAGCACATTCTCATTCAAAGTTGCAAGTTACTATGTAGGAACAAGTTTGTATAGGTATTTCAAAGATGCCCAGAACTGAGCTAAACGTTGTAGGTCTCCAACACCTAGAAATGACTTCATGCTCCATGTCACTTACTTCCATCTAGTAAGGATCACATAATTTCTAAAAGTTTTGACACAGATTCCCAATTCGGGCATTCAGAACATATAGCGCGTTGCTGTAAGCAAGCACATTCTCATTCAAAGTTGCAAGTTACTATGTAGGAACAAGTTTATATAGGTATTTAAAGATGCCCAGAACTGAGCTAAACTTGGTATGTCTCCAACTCCTAGAAATATCTTCATGCCCCATCTCCATTACTTCCAGCTAGTAAGGATCACATAATTCCTAACAAAGTTTTGAGACAGATTCCCAATTCGGGCATTCAGAACATACAGCACGTTGCTGTAAGCAAGCACATTCTCATTCAAAGTTGCAAGTTACTATGTAGGAACAAGTTTGTATAGGTATTTCAAAGATGCCCAGAACTGAGGTAAACTTGGTATGTCTCCAACTCCTAGAAATAACTTCATGCCCCATCTCCCTTACTTCCAGCTAGTAAGGATCACATAATTCCTAACAAAGTTTTGACACAGATTCCCAATTTGGGCATTCAGAACATATAGCACGTTGCAGTAAGCAAGCACATTCTCATTCAAAGTTGCAAATTACTATATAGGAACAAGTTTGTATAGGTATTTCAAAGATTCCCAGAACTGAGCTAAACTTGGTATGTCTCCAAATCCTAGAAATAACTTCATGCCCCATCTCCCTTACTTCCAGCTAGTAAGGATCGCATAATTCCTAACAAAGTTTTGACACAGAATCCCAAATCGGGCATTCAGAACATAGCACGTTGCTGTAAGCAAGCACATTCTCTTTCAAAGTTGCAAGTTACTGTGTAGGAACAAGTTTGTATAGGTATTTCAAAGATGCCCAGAACTGAGTTAAACTTGGTATGTCTCCAACTCCTAGAAATAACTACATGCCCCATCTCCCTTACATCCAGCTAGTAAGGATCACATAATACCTAACAAAGATTTGACACAGATTCCCAATTCGGGCATTCAGAACATGTAGCACGTTGCTGTAAGCAAGCACATTCTCATTCAAAGTTGCAAGATACTATGTAGGAACAAGTTTGTATAGGTATTTCAAAGATGCCCAGAACTGAGCTAAACTTGGTATGTCTCCAACTCCTAGAAATAACTTCATGCCCCATCTCCCTTACTTCCAGCTAGTAAGGATCACATAATTTCTAACAAAGTTTTGACACAGATTCCCAATTCGGGCATTCAGAACATATAGCACGTTGCTGTAAGCAAGCACATTCTCATTCAAAGTTGCAACTTACTATGTAGGAACAAGTTTGTATAGGTATTTCAAAGATGCCCAGAACTGAGCTAAACTTGGTATGTCTCCAACTCCTAGAAATAACTTCATGCCCCATCTCCCTTACTTCCAGCTAGTAAGGATCACATAATTCCTAACAAAGTTTTGACACAGATTCCCAATTCGGGCATTCAGAACATATAGCACGTTGCTGTAAGCAAGCACATTCTCATTCAAAGTTGCAAGTTACTATGTAGGAACAAGTTTGTATAGGTATTTCAAAGATGCCCAGAACTGAGCTAAACGTTGTATGTCTCCAACTCCTAGAAATAACTTCATGCCCCGTCTCCCTTACTTCCAGCTAGTAAGGATCACATAATTCCTAACAAAGTTTTGACACAGATTCCCATTTCGGGCATTCAGAACATATAGCACGTTGCTGTAAGCAAGCACATTCTCATTCAAAGTTGCAAGTTACTATGTAGGAACAAGTTTGTATAGGACTTTCAAAGATGCCCAGAACTGAGCTAAAGTGGGTATGTCTCCAACTCATAGAAATAACTTCATGCCCCATCTCCCTTACTTCCAGCTAGTAAGGATCACATAATACTCCTAACAAAGTTTTGACACAGATTCCCATTTCGGGCATTCAGAACATATAGCACGTTGATGTAAGCAAGCACATTCTCATTCACAGTTGCAAGTTACTATGTAGGAACAAGTTTGTATAGGTATTTCAAAGATGCCCAGAACTGAGCTAAACGTTGTATGTCTCCAACTCCTAGAAATAAATTCATGCTCCTTGTCCCTTACTTCCAGCTAGTAAGGATCACATAATTCCTAACAAAGTTTTGACACAGATTCCCAATTCGGGCATTCAGAACATATAGCACGTTGCTGTAAGCAAGCACATTCTCATTCAAAGTTGCAAGTTACTATGTAGGAACAAGTTTGTATACGTATTTCATAGATGCCCAGAACTGAGCTAAACGTTGTATGTCTCCAATTCCTAGAAATAACTTCATGCCCCATCTCCCTTACTTCCAGCTAGTAAGGATCACATAATTCCTAACAAAGTTTTGACACAGATTCCCAATTCGGGCATTTAGAACATGTAGCACGTTGCTGTAAGCAAGCACATTCTCATTCAAAGTTGCAAGTTACTATGTAGGAACAAGTTTGTATAGGTATTTCAAAGATGCCCAGAACTGAGCTAAACGTTGTATGTCTCCAACTCCTAGAAATAACTTCATGCCCCATCTCCCGTACTTCCAGCTATTAAGGATCACATAATTCCTAACAAAGTTTTGACACAGATTCCCAATTCGGGCATTCAGAACATATAGCACGTTGCTGTAAGCAAGCACATTCTCATTCAAAGTTGCAAGTTACTATGTAGGAACAAGTTTGTATAGGTATTTCAAAGATGCCCAGAAGTGAGCTAAACTTGGTATGTCGCCAACTCCTGGAAATAACTTCATGCCCCATCTCCCTTACTTCCAGCTAGTAAGGATCACATAATTCCTAACAAAGTTTTGACACAGATTCCCAATTCGGGCATTAAGAACATATAGCGCGTTGCTGTAAGCAAGCACATTCTCATTCAAAGTTGCAAGTTACTATGTAGGAACCATTTTGTATAGGACTTTCAAAGATGCCCAGAACTGAGGTAAAGTGGGTATGTCTCCAACTCATAGAAATAACTTCATGCCCCATCTCCCTTACTTCCAGCTAGTAAGGATCACATAATTCCTAACAAAGATTTGACACAGTTTCGCAATTCGGGCATTCAGAACATATAGCACGTTGCTGTAAGCAAGCACATTCTCATACAAAGTTGCAAGTTACTATGTAGGAACAAGTTTGTATAGGTATTTCAAAGATGCCCAGAACTGAGCTAAACGTTGTATGTCTCCAACACCTAGAAATGACTTCATGCTCCATGTCCCTTACTTCCATCTAGTAAGGATCACATAATTCCTAACAAAGATTTGACACAGATTCCCAATTCGGGCATTCAGAACATATAGCACGTTGCTGTAAGCAAGCACATTCTCATTCAAAGTTGCAAGTTACTATGTAGGAACAAGTTTGTATAGGTATTTCAAAGATGCCCAGAACTGAGCTAAACGTTGTAGGTCTCCAACACCTAGAAATGACTTCATGCTCCATGTCACTTACTTCCATCTAGTAAGGATCACATAATTTCTAACAAAGTTTTGACACAGATTCCCAATTCGGGCATTCAGAACATATAGCACGTTGCTGTAAGCAAGCACATTCTCATTCAAAGTTGCAAGTTACTATGCAGGAACAAGTTTGTATAGGTATTTCAAAGATGCCCAGAACTGAGCTAATCTTGGTATGTCTCCAACTCCTAGAAATAACTTCATGCCCCATCTCCCTTACTTCCAGCTAGTAAGGATCACATAATCCCTAACAAAGTTTTGACACAGATTCCCAATTCGGGCATTCAGAACATATAGCACGTTGTTGTAGGCAAGCACATTCTCCTTCAAAGATGCAAGTTACTATGAAGGAACAAGTTTGTATAGGTATTTCAAAGATGCCCAGAACTGAGCTAAACGTTGTATGTCTCCTACTCCTAGAAATAACTTCATGCCCCATCTCTGTTACTTCCAGCTAGTAAGGATCACATAATTCCTAACAAAGTTTTGACACAGATTCCCAATTCGGGCATTCAGAACATATAGCACGTTGCTGTAAGCAAGCTCATTCTCATTCAAAGTTGCAAGTTACTATGTAGGAACAACTTTGTATACGTATTTCAAAGATGCCCAGAACTGAGCTAATCTTGGTATGTCTCCAACTCCTAGAAATAACTTCATGCCCCATCTCCCTTACTTCCATCTAGTAAGGATCACATAATTTCTAACAAAGTTTTGACACAGATTCCAAATTCGGGTATTCAGAACATATAGCACGTTGCTGTAAGCAAGCACATTCTCATTCAAAGTTGCAAGTTACTATGTAGGAACAAGTTTGTATAGGTATTTCAAAGATGCCCAGAACTGAGCTAAACTTGGTATGTCTTCAACTCCTAGAAATAACTTCATGCCCCATCTCCCTTTCTTCCAGCTAGTAAGGATCACATAATTCCTAACAAAGTTTTGACACAGATTCCCAATTCGGGCATTCAGAACATATAGCACGTTGCTGTAAGCAAGCACATTCTCATTCAAAGTTGCAAGTTACTATGTAGGAACAAGTTTGTTTAGGTATTTCAAAGATGCCCAGAACTGAGCTAAACGTTGTATGTCTCCAACTCATAGAAATAACTTCATGCCCCATCTCCCTTACTTCCAGCTAGTAAGGATCACATTATTCCTAACAAAGTTTTGACACAGATCCCAATTCGGGCATTCAGAACATGTAGCACGTTGCTGTAAGCAAGCACATTCTCATTCAAAGTTGCAAGTTACTATGTAGGAACAAGTTTGTATAGGTATTTCAAAGATGCCCAGAACTGAGCTAAACTTGGTATGTCTCCAACTCCTAGAAATAACTTCATGCCCCATCTCCCTTACTTCCAGCTAGTAAGGATCACATAATTCCTAACAAAGTTTTGACACAGATTCCCAATTCGGGCATTCAGAACATATAGCACGTTGCTGTAAGCAAGCACATTCTCATTCAAAGTTGCAAGTTACTATGTAGGAACAAGTTTGTATAGGTATTTCAAAGATGCCCAGAACTGAGCTAAACGTTGTATGTCTCCAACTCCTAGAAATAACTTCATGCCCCATCTCCCTTACTTCCATCTAGTAAGAATCACATAATTCCTAACAAAGTTTTGACACAGATTCCCAATTCGGGCATTCAGAACATATAGCACGTTGCTGTAAGCAAGCACATTCTCATTCAAAGTTGCAAGTTACTATGTAGGAACAAGTTTGTATAGGTATTTCAAAGATGCCCAGAACTGAGCTAAACTTGGTATGTCTCCAACTCCTAGAAATAACTTCATGCCCCATCTCCCGTACTTCCAGCTACTAAGGATCACATAATTCCTAACAAAGTTTTGACACAGATTCCCAATTCTGGCATTCAGAACATATAGCACGTTGCTGTAAGCAAGCACATTCTCATTCAAAGTTGCAAGTTACTATGTAGGAACAAGTTTGTATAGGTATTTCAAAGATTCCCAGAACTGAGCTAAACGTTGTATGTCTCCAACTCCTAGAAATAACTTCATGCCCCTTCTCCCTTACTTCCAGCTACTAAGGATCACATAGTTCCTAACAAAGTTTTGACACAGATTCCCAATTCGGGCATTCAGAACATATAGCACGTTGCTGTAAGCAAGCACATTCTCATTCAAAGTTGCAAGTTACTATGTAGGAACAAGTTTGTATAGGACTTTCAAAGATGCCCAGAACTGAGCTAAAGTGGGTATGTCTCCAACTTCTAGAAATAACTTCATGCCCCATCTCCCTTACTTCCAGCTAGTAAGGATCACATAATTCCTAACAAAGTTTTGACACAGATTCCCAATTCGGGCATTCAGAACATATAGCACGTTGCTGTAAGCAAGCACATTCTCATTCAAAGTTGCAAGTTACTATGTAGGAACAAGTTTGTATAGGTATTTCAAAGATGCCCAGAACTGAGGTAAAGTGGGTATGTCTCCAACTCCTAGAAATAACTTCATGCCCCATCTCCCTTACTTCCATCTAGTAAGGATCACATAATTCCTAACAAAGTTTTGACACAGATTCCCAATTCGGGCATTCAGAACATATAGCACGTTGCTGTAAGCAAGCACATTCTCATTCAAAGTTGCAACTTACTATGTAGGAACAAGTTTGTATAGGTATTACAAAGATGCCCAGAACTGAGCTAAACTTGGTATGTCTCCAACTCCTAGAAATAACTTCATGCCCCATCTCCCGTACTTCCAGCTAGTAAGGATCACATAATTCCTAACAAAGTTTTGACACAGATTACCAATTCGGGCATTCAGAACATATAATACGTTGCTTTAAGCAAGCACATTCTCATTCAAAGTTGCAAGTTACTATGTAGGAACAAGTTTGTATAGGTATTTCAAAGATGCCCAGAACTGAGCTAAACTTGGTATGTCTCCAACTCCTAGAAATAACTTCATGCCCCATCTCCCTTACTTCCAGCTAGTAAGGATCACATAATTACTAACAAAGTTTTGACACAGGTTCCCAATTCGGGCATTCAGAATATATAGCACGTTGCTGTAAGCAAGCACATTCTCATTCAAAGATGCAAGTTACTATGTAGGAACAAGTTTGTATAGGTATTTCAAAGATGCCCAGAACTGAGCTAAACGTTGTATGTCTCCAACTCCTAGAAATAACTTCATGCCCCCTCTCCCTTACTTCCAGCTAGTAAGGATCACATAATTCCTAACAAAGTTTTGACACAGATTCCCAATTTGGGCATTCAGAACATATAGCACGTTGCAGTAAGCAAGCACATTCTCATTCAAAGTTGCAAGTTACTATATAGGAACAAGTTTGTATAGGTATTTCAAAGATGCCCAGAACTGAGTTAAACTTGGTATGTCTCCAACTCCTAGAAATAACTACATGCCCCATCTCCCTTACTTCCAGCTAGTAAGGATCACATAATACCTAACAAAGATTTGAAACAGATTCCCAATTCGGGCATTCAGAACATGTAGCACGTTGCTGTAAGCAAGCACATTCTCATTCAAAGTTGCAAGATACTATGTAGGAACAAGTTTGTATAGGTATTTCAAAGATGCCCAGAACTGAGCTAAACTTGGTATGTCTCCAACTCCTAGAAATAACTTCATGCCCCATCTCCCTTACTTCCAGCTAGTAAGGATCACATAATTTCTAACAAAGTTTTGAGACAGATTCCCAATTTGGGCATTCAGAACATATAGCACGTTGCAGTAAGCAAGCACATTCTCATTCAAAGTTGCAAGTTACTATATAGGAACAAGTTTGTATAGGTATTTCAAAGATGCCCAGAACTGAGTTAAACTTGGTATGTCTCCAACTCCTAGAAATAACTACATGCCCCATCTCCCTTACTTCCAGCTAGTAAGGATCACATAATACCTAACAAAGATTTGACAGAGATTCCCAATTCGGGCATTCAGAACATGTAGCACGTTGCTGTAAGCAAGCACATTCTCATTCAAAGTTGCAAGATACTATGTAGGAACAAGTTTGTATAGGTATTTCAAAGATGCCCAGAACTGAGCTAAACGTTGTATGTCTCCAACTCCTAGAAATATCTTCATGCCCCATCTCCATTACTTCCAGCTAGTAAGGATCACTTAATTCCTAACAAAGTTTTGAGACAGATTCCCAATTCGGGCATTCAGATCATACAGCACGTTGCTGTAAGCAAGCACATTCTCATTCAAAGTTGCAAGTTACTATGTAGGAACAAGTTTGTATAGGTATTTCAAAGATGCCCAGAACTGAGGTAAACTTGGTATGTCTCCAACTCCTAGAAATAACTTCATGCCCCATCTCCCTTACTTCCAGCTAGTAAGGATCACATAATTCCTAACAAAGTTTTGAGACAGATTCCCAATTTGGGCATTCAGAACATATAGCACGTTGCAGTAAGCAAGCACATTCTCATTCAAAGTTGCAAGTTACTATATAGGAACAAGTTTGTATAGGTATTTCAAAGATGCCCAGAACTGAGTTAAACTTGGTATGTCTCGAACTCCTAGAAATAACTACATGCCCCATCTCCCTTACTTCCAGCTAGTAAGGATCACATAATACCTAACAAAGATTTGACACAGATTCCCAATTCGGGCATTCAGAACATGTAGCACGTTGCTGTAAGCAAGCACATTCTCATTCAAAGTTGCAAGATACTATGTAGGAACAAGTTTGTATAGGTATTTCAAAGATGCCCAGAACTGAGCTAAACGTTGTATGTCTCCAACTCCTAGAAATATCTTCATGCCCCATCTCCATTACTTCCAGCTAGTAAGGATCACTTAATTCCTAACAAAGTTTTGAGACAGATTCCCAATTCGGGCATTCAGAACATACAGCACGTTGCTGTAAGCAAGCACATTCTCATTCAAAGTTGCAAGTTACTATGTAGGAACAAGTTTGTATAGGTATTTCAAACATGCCCAGAACTGAGGTAAACTTGGTATGTCTCCAACTCCTAGAAATAACTTCATGCCCCATCTCCCTACTTCCAGCTAGTAAGGATCACATAATTCCTAACAAAGTTTTGAGACAGATTCCCAATTTGGGCATTCAGAACATATAGCACGTTGCAGTAAGCAAGCACATTCTCATTCAAAGTTGCAAGTTACTATATAGGAACAAGTTTGTATAGGTATTTCAAAGATGCCCAGAACTGAGTTAAACTTGGTATGTCTCCAACTCCTAGAAATAACTACATGTCCCATCTCCCTTACTTCCAGCTAGTAAGGATCACATAATACCTAACAAAGATTTGACACAGATTCCCAATTCGGGCATTCAGAACATGTAGCACGTTGCTGTAAGCAAGCACATTCTCATTCAAAGTTGCAAGATACTATGTAGGAACAAGTTTGTATAGGTATTTCAAAGATGCCCAGAACTGAGCTAAACTTGGTATGTCTCCAACTCCTAGAAATAACTTCATGCCCCATCTCCCTTACTTCCAGCTAGTAAGGATCACATAATTTCTAACAAAGTTGTGACACAGATTCCCAATTCGGGCATTCAGAACATATAGCACGTTGCTGTAAGCAAGCACATTCTCATTCAAAGTTGCAAGTTACTATGTAGGAACAAGTTTGTATAGGTATTTCAAAGATGCCAAGAACTGAGCTAAACATTGTATGTCTCCAACTCCTAGAAATAACTTCATGCCCCATCTCCCTTACTTCCAGCTAGTAAGGATCACATAATTGCTAACAAAGTTTTGACACAGATTCCCAATTCGGGCATTCAGAACATATAGCACGTTGCTGTAAGCAAGCACATTCTCATTCAAAGTTGCAAGTTACTATGTAGGAACAAGTTTGTATAGGTATTTCAAAGATGCCCAGAACTGAGATAACGTTGTATGTCTCCAACTCCTAGAAATAACTTCATGCCCCATCTCCCTCACTTCCAGCTAGTAAGGATCACATAATTCCTAACAAACTTTTGGCACAGATTCCCAATTCGGGCATTCAGAACATATAGCACGTTGCTGTAAGCAAGCACATTCTCATTCAAAGTTGCAAGTTACTATGTAGGAACAAGTTTGTATAGGTATTTCAAAGATGCCCAGAACTGAGCTAAACTTGGTATGTCTCCAACTCCTAGAAATAACTTCATGCCCCATCTCCCTTACTTCCAGCTAGTAAGGATCACATAATTTCTAACAAAGTTGTGACACAGATTCCCAATTCGGGCATTCAGAACATATAGCACGTTGCTGTAAGCAAGCACATTCTCATTCAAAGTTGCAACTTACTATGTAGGAACAAGTTTGTATAGGTATTTCAAAGATGCCCAGAACTGAGCTAAACTTGGTATGTCTCCAACTCCTAGAAATAACTTCATGCCCCATCTCCCTTACTTCCAGCTAGTAAGGATCACATAATTCCTAACAAAGTTTTGCCACAGATTCCCAATTCGGGCATTCAGAACATATAGCACGTTGCTGTAAGCAAGCACATTCTCATTCAAAGTTGCAAGTTACTATGTAGGAACAAGTTTGTATAGGTATTTCAAAGATGCCCAGAACTGAGGTAAACTTGGTATGTCTCCAACTCCTAGAAATAACTTCATGCCCCATCTCCCTTACTTCCAGCTAGTAAGGATCACATAATTCCTAACAAAGTTTTGAGACAGATTCCCAATTTGGGCATTCAGAACATATAGCACGTTGCAGTAAGCAAGCACATTCTCATTCAAAGTTGCAAGTTACTATATAGGAACAAGTTTGTATAGGTATTTCAAAGATGCCCAGAACTGAGTTAAACTTGGTATGTCTCCAACTCCTAGAAATAACTACATGCCCCATCTCCCTTACTTCCAGCTAGTAAGGATCACATAATACCTAACAAAGATTTGACACAGATTCCCAATTCGGGCATTCAGAACATGTAGCACGTTGCTGTAAGCAAGCACATTCTCATTCAAAGTTGCAAGATACTATGTAGGAACAAGTTTGTATAGGTATTTCAAAGATGCCCAGAACTGAGCTAAACGTTGTATGTCTCCAACTCCTAGAAATATCTTCATGCCCCATCTCCATTACTTCCAGCTAGTAAGGATCACTTAATTCCTAACAAAGTTTTGAGACAGATTCCCAATTCGGGCATTCAGAACATACAGCACGTTGCTGTAAGCAAGCACATTCTCATTCAAAGTTGCAAGTTACTATGTAGGAACAAGTTTGTATAGGTATTTCAAAGATGCCCAGAACTGAGGTAAACTTGGTATGTCTCCAACTCCTAGAAATAACTTCATGCCCCATCTCCCTACTTCCAGCTAGTAAGGATCACATAATTCCTAACAAAGTTTTGAGACAGATTCCCAATTTGGGCATTCAGAACATATAGCACGTTGCAGTAAGCAAGCACATTCTCATTCAAAGTTGCAAGTTACTATATAGGAACAAGTTTGTATAGGTATTTCAAAGATGCCCAGAACTGAGTTAAACTTGGTATGTCTCCAACTCCTAGAAATAACTACATGCCCCATCTCCCTTACTTCCAGCTAGTAAGGATCACATAATACCTAACAAAGATTTGACACAGATTCCCAATTCGGGCATTCAGAACATGTAGCACGTTGCTGTAAGCAAGCACATTCTCATTCAAAGTTGCAAGATACTATGTAGGAACAAGTTTGTATAGGTATTTCAAAGATGCCCAGAACTGAGCTAAACTTGGTATGTCTCCAACTCCTAGAAATAACTTCATGCCCCATCTCCCTTACTTCCAGCTCGTAAGGATCACATAATTTCTAACAAAGTTGTGACACAGATTCCCAATTCGGGCATTCAGAACATATAGCACGTTGCTGTAAGCAAGCACATTCTCATTCAAAGTTGCAAGTTACTATGTAGGAACAAGTTTGTATAGGTATTTCAAAGATGCCAAGAACTGAGCTAAACATTGTATGTCTCCAACTCCTAGAAATAACTTCATGCCCCATCTCCCTTACTTCCAGCTAGTAAGGATCACATAATTCCTAACAAAGTTTTGACACAGATTCCCAATTCGGGCATTCAGAACATATAGCACGTTGCTGTAAGCAAGCACATTCTCATTCAAAGTTGCAAGTTACTATGTAGGAACAAGTTTGTATAGGTATTTCAAAGATGCCCAGAACTGAGATAACGTTGTATGTCTCCAACTCCTAGAAATAACTTCATGCCCCATCTCCCTCACTTCCAGCTAGTAAGGATCACATAATTCCTAACAAACTTTTGACACAGATTCCCAATTCGGGCATTCAGAACATATAGCACGTTGCTGTAAGCAAGCACATTCTCATTCAAAGTTGCAAGTTACTATGTAGGAACAAGTTTGTATAGGTATTTCAAAGATGCCCAGAACTGAGCTAAACTTGGTATGTCTCCAACTCCTAGAAATAACTTCATGCCCCATCTCCCTTACTTCCAGCTAGTAAGGATCACATAATTTCTAACAAAGTTGTGACACAGATTCCCAATTCGGGCATTCAGAACATATAGCACGTTGCTGTAAGGAAGCACATTCTCATTCAAAGTTGCAACTTACTATGTAGGAACAAGTTTGTATAGGTATTTCAAAGATGCCCAGAACTGAGCTAAACTTGGTATGTCTCCAACTCCTAGAAATAACTTCATGCCCCATCTCCCTTACTTCCAGCTAGTAAGGATCACATAATTCCTAACAAAGATTTGACACAGATTCCCAATTCGGGCATTCAGAACATATAGCACGTTGCTGTAAGCAAGCACATTCTCATTCAAAGTTGCAAGTTACTATGTAGGAACAAGTTTGTATAGGTATTTCAAAGATGCCCAGAACTGAGCTAAACGTTGTATGTCTCCAACTCCTAGAAATAACTTCATGCCCCGTCTCCCTTACTTCCAGCTAGTAAGGATCACATAATTCCTAACAAAGTTTTGACACAGATTCCCATTTCGGACATTCAGAACATATAGCACGTTGCTGTAAGCAAGCACATTCTCATTCAAAGTTGCAAGTTACTATGTAGGAACAAGTTTGTATAGGACTTTCAAAGATGCCCAGAACTGAGCTAAAGTGGGTATGTCTCCAACTCATAGAAATAACTTCATGCCCCATCTCCCTTACTTCCAGCTAGTAAGGATCACATAATACTCCTAACAAAGTTTTGACACAGATTCCCATTTCGGGCATTCAGAACATATAGCACGTTGATGTAAGCAAGCACATTCTCATTCACAGTTGCAAGTTACAATGTAGGAACATGTTTGTATAGGTATTTCAAAGATGCCCAGAACTGAGCTAAACGTTGTATGTCTCCAACTCCTAGAAATAAATTCATGCTCCTTGTCCCTTACTTCCAGCTAGTAAGGATCACATAATTCCTAACAAACTTTTGACACAGATTCCCAATTCGGGCATTCAGAACATATAGCACGTTGCTGTAAGCAAGCACATTCTCATTCAAAGTTGCAAGTTACTATGTAGGAACCATTTTGTATAGGACTTTCAAAGATGCCCAGATCTGAGGTAAAGTGGGTATGTCTCCAACTCCTAGAAATAACTTCATGCCCCATCTCCCTTACTTCCAGCTAGTAAGGATCACATAATATTCCTAACAAAGTTTTGACACAGATTCCCAATTCGGGCATTCAGAACATATAGCGCGTTGCTGTAAGCAAGCACATTCTCATTCAAAGTTGCAAGTTACTATGTAGGAACAAGTTTGTATAGGTATTTCAAAGATGCCCAGAACTGAGCTAAACGTTGTATGTCTCCAACTCCTAGAAATATCTTCATGCCCCATCTCCATTACTTCCAGCTAGTAAGGATCACTTAATTCCTAACAAAGTTTTGAGACAGATTCCCAATTCGGGCATTCAGAACATACAGCACGTTGCTGTAAGCAAGCACATTCTCATTCAAAGTTGCAAGTTACTATGTAGGAACAAGTTTGTATAGGTATTTCAAACATGCCCAGAACTGAGGTAAACTTGGTATGTCTCCAACTCCTAGAAATAACTTCATGCCCCATCTCCCTACTTCCAGCTAGTAAGGATCACATAATTCCTAACAAAGTTTTGAGACAGATTCCCAATTTGGGCATTCAGAACATATAGCACGTTGCAGTAAGCAAGCACATTCTCATTCAAAGTTGCAAGTTACTATATAGGAACAAGTTTGTATAGGTATTTCAAAGATGCCCAGAACTGAGTTAAACTTGGTATGTCTCCAACTCCTAGAAATAACTACATGCCCCATCTCCCTTACTTCCAGCTAGTAAGGATCACATAATACCTAACAAAGATTTGACACAGATTCCCAATTCGGGCATTCAGAACATGTAGCACGTTGCTGTAAGCAAGCACATTCTCATTCAAAGTTGCAAGATACTATGTAGGAACAAGTTTGTATAGGTATTTCAAAGATGCCCAGAACTGAGCTAAACTTGGTATGTCTCCAACTCCTAGAAATAACTTCATGCCCCATCTCCCTTACTTCCAGCTAGTAAGGATCACATAATTTCTAACAAAGTTGTGACACAGATTCCCAATTCGGGCATTCAGAACATATAGCACGTTGCTGTAAGCAAGCACATTCTCATTCAAAGTTGCAAGTTACTATGTAGGAACAAGTTTGTATAGGTATTTCAAAGATGCCAAGAACTGAGCTAAACATTGTATGTCTCCAACTCCTAGAAATAACTTCATGCCCCATCTCCCTTACTTCCAGCTAGTAAGGATCACATAATTCCTAACAAAGTTTTGACACAGATTCCCAATTCGGGCATTCAGAACATATAGCACGTTGCTGTAAGCAAGCACATTCTCATTCAAAGTTGCAAGTTACTATGTAGGAACAAGTTTGTATAGGTATTTCAAAGATGCCCAGAACTGAGATAACGTTGTATGTCTCCAACTCCTAGAAATAACTTCATGCCCCATCTCCCTCACTTCCAGCTAGTAAGGATCACATAATTCCTAACAAACTTTTGGCACAGATTCCCAATTCGGGCATTCAGAACATATAGCACGTTGCTGTAAGCAAGCACATTCTCATTCAAAGTTGCAAGTTACTATGTAGGAACAAGTTTGTATAGGTATTTCAAAGATGCCCAGAACTGAGCTAAACTTGGTATGTCTCCAACTCCTAGAAATAACTTCATGCCCCATCTCCCTTACTTCCAGCTAGTAAGGATCACATAATTTCTAACAAAGTTGTGACACAGATTCCCAATTCGGGCATTCAGAACATATAGCACGTTGCTGTAAGCAAGCACATTCTCATTCAAAGTTGCAACTTACTATGTAGGAACAAGTTTGTATAGGTATTTCAAAGATGCCCAGAACTGAGCTAAACTTGGTATGTCTCCAACTCCTAGAAATAACTTCATGCCCCATCTCCCTTACTTCCAGCTAGTAAGGATCACATAATTCCTAACAAAGTTTTGACACAGATTCCCAATTCGGGCATTCAGAACATATAGCACGTTGCTGTAAGCAAGCACATTCTCATTCAAAGTTGCAAGTTACTATGTAGGAACAAGTTTGTATAGGTATTTCAAAGATGCCCAGAACTGAGGTAAACTTGGTATGTCTCCAACTCCTAGAAATAACTTCATGCCCCATCTCCCTTACTTCCAGCTAGTAAGGATCACATAATTCCTAACAAAGTTTTGAGACAGATTCCCAATTTGGGCATTCAGAACATATAGCACGTTGCAGTAAGCAAGCACATTCTCATTCAAAGTTGCAAGTTACTATATAGGAACAAGTTTGTATAGGTATTTCAAAGATGCCCAGAACTGAGTTAAACTTGGTATGTCTCCAACTCCTAGAAATAACTACATGCCCCATCTCCCTTACTTCCAGCTAGTAAGGATCACATAATACCTAACAAAGATTTGACACAGATTCCCAATTCGGGCATTCAGAACATGTAGCACGTTGCTGTAAGCAAGCACATTCTCATTCAAAGTTGCAAGATACTATGTAGGAACAAGTTTGTATAGGTATTTCAAAGATGCCCAGAACTGAGCTAAACGTTGTATGTCTCCAACTCCTAGAAATATCTTCATGCCCCATCTCCATTACTTCCAGCTAGTAAGGATCACTTAATTCCTAACAAAGTTTTGAGACAGATTCCCAATTCGGGCATTCAGAACATACAGCACGTTGCTGTAAGCAAGCACATTCTCATTCAAAGTTGCAAGTTACTATGTAGGAACAAGTTTGTATAGGTATTTCAAAGATGCCCAGAACTGAGGTAAACTTGGTATGTCTCCAACTCCTAGAAATAACTTCATGCCCCATCTCCCTACTTCCAGCTAGTAAGGATCACATAATTCCTAACAAAGTTTTGAGACAGATTCCCAATTTGGGCATTCAGAACATATAGCACGTTGCAGTAAGCAAGCACATTCTCATTCAAAGTTGCAAGTTACTATATAGGAACAAGTTTGTATAGGTATTTCAAAGATGCCCAGAACTGAGTTAAACTTGGTATGTCTCCAACTCCTAGAAATAACTACATGCCCCATCTCCCTTACTTCCAGCTAGTAAGGATCACATAATACCTAACAAAGATTTGACACAGATTCCCAATTCGGGCATTCAGAACATGTAGCACGTTGCTGTAAGCAAGCACATTCTCATTCAAAGTTGCAAGATACTATGTAGGAACAAGTTTGTATAGGTATTTCAAAGATGCCCAGAACTGAGCTAAACTTGGTATGTCTCCAACTCCTAGAAATAACTTCATGCCCCATCTCCCTTACTTCCAGCTCGTAAGGATCACATAATTTCTAACAAAGTTGTGACACAGATTCCCAATTCGGGCATTCAGAACATATAGCACGTTGCTGTAAGCAAGCACATTCTCATTCAAAGTTGCAAGTTACTATGTAGGAACAAGTTTGTATAGGTATTTCAAAGATGCCAAGAACTGAGCTAAACATTGTATGTCTCCAACTCCTAGAAATAACTTCATGCCCCATCTCCCTTACTTCCAGCTAGTAAGGATCACATAATTCCTAACAAAGTTTTGACACAGATTCCCAATTCGGGCATTCAGAACATATAGCACGTTGCTGTAAGCAAGCACATTCTCATTCAAAGTTGCAAGTTACTATGTAGGAACAAGTTTGTATAGGTATTTCAAAGATGCCCAGAACTGAGATAACGTTGTATGTCTCCAACTCCTAGAAATAACTTCATGCCCCATCTCCCTCACTTCCAGCTAGTAAGGATCACATAATTCCTAACAAACTTTTGACACAGATTCCCAATTCGGGCATTCAGAACATATAGCACGTTGCTGTAAGCAAGCACATTCTCATTCAAAGTTGCAAGTTACTATGTAGGAACAAGTTTGTATAGGTATTTCAAAGATGCCCAGAACTGAGCTAAACTTGGTATGTCTCCAACTCCTAGAAATAACTTCATGCCCCATCTCCCTTACTTCCAGCTAGTAAGGATCACATAATTTCTAACAAAGTTGTGACACAGATTCCCAATTCGGGCATTCAGAACATATAGCACGTTGCTGTAAGGAAGCACATTCTCATTCAAAGTTGCAACTTACTATGTAGGAACAAGTTTGTATAGGTATTTCAAAGATGCCCAGAATTGAGCTAAACTTGGTATGTCTCCAACTCCTAGAAATAACTTCATGCCCCATCTCCCTTACTTCCAGCTAGTAAGGATCACATAATTCCTAACAAAGTTTTGACACAGATTCCCAATTCGGGCATTCAGAACATATAGCACGTTGCTGTAAGCAAGCACATTCTCATTCAAAGTTGCAAGTTACTATGTAGGAACAAGTTTGTATAGGTATTTCAAAGATGCCCAGAACTGAGCTAAACGTTGTATGTCTCCAACTCCTAGAAATAACTTCATGCCCCGTCTCCCTTACTTCCAGCTAGTAAGGATCACATAATTCCTAACAAAGTTTTGACACAGATTCCCATTTCGGACATTCAGAACATATAGCACGTTGCTGTAAGCAAGCACATTCTCATTCAAAGTTGCAAGTTACTATGTAGGAACAAGTTTGTATAGGACTTTCAAAGATGCCCAGAACTGAGCTAAAGTGGGTATGTCTCCAACTCATAGAAATAACTTCATGCCCCATCTCCCTTACTTCCAGCTAGTAAGGATCACATAATACTCCTAACAAAGTTTTGACACAGATTCCCATTTCGGGCATTCAGAACATATAGCACGTTGATGTAAGCAAGCACATTCTCATTCACAGTTGCAAGTTACAATGTAGGAACATGTTTGTATAGGTATTTCAAAGATGCCCAGAACTGAGCTAAACGTTGTATGTCTCCAACTCCTAGAAATAAATTCATGCTCCTTGTCCCTTACTTCCAGCTAGTAAGGATCACATAATTCCTAACAAACTTTTGACACAGATTCCCAATTCGGGCATTCAGAACATATAGCACGTTGCTGTAAGCAAGCACATTCTCATTCAAAGTTGCAAGTTACTATGTAGGAACCATTTTGTATAGGACTTTCAAAGATGCCCAGATCTGAGGTAAAGTGGGTATGTCTCCAACTCCTAGAAATAACTTCATGCCCCATCTCCCTTACTTCCAGCTAGTAAGGATCACATAATATTCCTAACAAAGTTTTGACACAGATTCCCAATTCGGGCATTCAGAACATATAGCGCGTTGCTGTAAGCAAGCACATTCTCATTCAAAGTTGCAAGTTACTATGTAGGAACAAGTTTGTATAGGTATTTCAAAGATGCCCAGAACTGAGCTAAACGTTGTATGTCTCCAACTCCTAGAAATATCTTCATGCCCCATCTCCATTACTTCCAGCTAGTAAGGATCACTTAATTCCTAACAAAGTTTTGAGACAGATTCCCAATTCGGGCATTCAGAACATACAGCACGTTGCTGTAAGCAAGCACATTCTCATTCAAAGTTGCAAGTTACTATGTAGGAACAAGTTTGTATAGGTATTTCAAAGATGCCCAGAACTGAGGTAAACTTGGTATGTCTCCAACTCCTAGAAATAACTTCATGCCCCATCTCCCTTACTTCCAGCTAGTAAGGATCACATAATTCCTAACAAAGTTTTGATACAGATACCCAATTTGGGCATTCAGAACATATAGCACGTTGCAGTAAGCAAGCACATTCTCATTCAAAGTTGCAAGTTACTATATAGGAACAAGTTTGTATAGGTATTTCAAAGATGCCCAGAACTGAGTTAAACTTGGTATGTCTCCAACTCCTAGAAATAACTACATGCCCCATCTCCCTTACTTCCAGCTAGTAAGGATCACATAATACCTAACAAAGATTTGACACAGATTCCCAATTCGGGCATTCAGAACATGTAGCACGTTGCTGTAAGCAAGCACATTCTCATTCAAAGTTGCAAGATACTATGTAGGAACAAGTTTGTATAGGTATTTCAAAGATGCCCAGAACTGAGCTAAATGTTGTATGTCTCCAACTCCTAGAAATATCTTCATGCCCCATCTCCATTACTTCCAGCTAGTAAGGATCACTTAATTCCTAACAAAGTTTTGAGACAGATTCCCAATTCGGGCATTCAGAACATACAGCACGTTGCTGTAAGCAAGCACATTCTCATTCAAAGTTGCAAGTTACTATGTAGGAACAAGTTTGTATAGGTATTTCAAAGATGCCCAGAACTGAGGTAAACTTGGTATGTCTCCAACTCCTAGAAATAACTTCATGCCCCATCTCCCTTACTTCCAGCTAGTAAGGATCACATAATTCCTAACAAAGTTTTGAGACAGATTCCCAATTTGGGCATTCAGAACATATAGCACGTTGCAGTAAGCAAGCACATTCTCATTCAAAGTTGCAAGTTACTATATAGGAACAAGTTTGTATAGGTATTTCAAAGATGCCCAGAACTGAGTTAAACTTGGTATGTCTCCAACTCCTAGAAATAACTACATGCCCCATCTCCCTTACTTCCAGCTAGAAAGGATCACATAATACCTAACAAAGATTTGACACAGATTCCCAATTCGGGCATTCAGAACATGTAGCACGTTGCTGTAAGCAAGCACATTCTCATTCAAAGTTGCAAGATACTATGTAGGAACAAGTTTGTATAGGTATTTCAAAGATGCCCAGAACTGAGCTAAACGTTGTATGTCTCCAACTCCTAGAAATATCTTCATGCCCCATCTCCATTACTTCCAGCTAGTAAGGATCACTTAATTCCTAACAAAGTTTTGAGACAGATTCCCAATTCGGGCATTCAGAACATACAGCACGTTGCTGTAAGCAAGCACATTCTCATTCAAAGTTGCAAGTTACTATGTAGGAACAAGTTTGTATAGGTATTTCAAAGATGCCCAGAACTGAGGTAAACTTGGTATGTCTCCAACTCCTAGAAATAACTTCATGCCCCATCTCCCTTACTTCCAGCTAGTAAGGATCACATAATTCCTAACAAAGTTTTGAGACAGATTCCCAATTTGGGCATTCAGAACATATAGCACGTTGCAGTAAGCAAGCACATTCTCATTCAAAGTTGCAAGTTACTATATAGGAACAAGTTTGTATAGGTATTTCAAAGATGCCCAGAACTGAGTTAAACTTGGTATGTCTCCAACTCCTAGAAATAACTACATGCCCCATCTCCCTTACTTCCAGCTAGTAAGGATCACATAATACCTAACAAAGATTTGACACAGATTCCCAATTCGGGCATTCAGAACATGTAGCACGTTGCTGTAAGCAAGCACATTCTCATTCAAAGTTGCAAGATACTATGTAGGAACAAGTTTGTATAGGTATTTCAAAGATGCCCAGAACTGAGCTAAACTTGGTATGTCTCCAACTCCTAGAAATAACTTCATGCCCCATCTCCCTTACTTCCAGCTAGTAAGGATCACATAATTTCTAACCAAGTTGTGACACAGATTCCCAATTCGGGCATTCAGAACATATAGCACGTTGCTGTAAGCAAGCACATTCTCATTCAAAGTTGCAAGTTACTATGTAGGAACAAGTTTGTATAGGTATTTCAAAGATGCCAAGAACTGAGCTAAACATTGTATGTCTCCAACTCCTAGAAATAACTTCATGCCCCATCTCCCTTACTTCCAGCTAGTAAGGATCACATAATTCCTAACAAAGTTTTGACACAGATTCCCAATTCGGGCATTCAGAACATATAGCACGTTGCTGTAAGCAAGCACATTCTCATTCAAAGTTGCAAGTTACTATGTAGGAACAAGTTTGTATAGGTATTTCAAAGATGCCCAGAACTGAGATAACGTTGTATGTCTCCAACTCCTAGAAATAACTTCATGCCCCATCTCCCTCACTTCCAGCTAGTAAGGATCACATAATTCCTAACAAACTTTTGACACAGATTCCCAATTCGGGCATTCAGAACATATAGCACGTTGCTGTAAGCAAGCACATTCTCATTCAAAGTTGCAAGTTACTATGTAGGAACCATTTTGTATAGGACTTTCAAAGATGCCCAGAACTGAGGTAAAGTGGGTATGTCTCCAACTCCTAGAAATAACTTCATGCCCCATCTCCCTTACTTCCAGCTAGTAAGGATCACATAATATTCCTAACAAAGTTTTGACACAGATTCCCAATTCGGGCATTCAGAACATATAGCGCGTTGCTGTAAGCAAGCACATTCTCATTCAAAGTTGCAAGTTACTATGTAGGAACAAGTTTGTATAGGTATTTCAAAGATGCCCAGAACTGAGCTAAACGTTGTATGTCTCCAACTCCTAGAAATATCTTCATGCCCCATCTCCATTACTTCCAGCTAGTAAGGATCACTTAATTCCTAACAAAGTTTTGAGACAGATTCCCAATTCGGGCATTCAGAACATACAGCACGTTGCTGTAAGCAAGCACATTCTCATTCAAAGTTGCAAGTTACTATGTAGGAACAAGTTTGTATAGGTATTTCAAAGATGCCCAGAACTGAGGTAAACTTGGTATGTCTCCAACTCCTAGAAATAACTTCATGCCCCATCTCCCTTACTTCCAGCTAGTAAGGATCACATAATTCCTAACAAACTTTTGACACAGATTCCCAATTCGGGCATTCAGAACATATAGCACGTTGCTGTAAGCAAGCACATTCTCATTCAAAGTTGCAAGTTACTATGTAGGAACCATTTTGTATAGGACTTTCAAAGATGCCCAGAACTGAGGTAAAGTGGGTATGTCTCCAACTCCTAGAAATAACTTCATGCCCCATCTCCCTTACTTCCAGCTAGTAAGGATCACATAATATTCCTAACAAAGTTTTGACACAGATTCCCAATTCG